>NC_041392.1:63986019-64050948 GCF_002162155.2 Triticum dicoccoides | reverse complement strand
TTTTTTTCCACAAACAGTCCACCACTCTTAATATTTTGATCTACTGAATAATACATCTTTGAGTCCCAAACTTTATGTCTCGGTGGTTAGAGCTGACCAAAGTTTGTGTTATGTCATACACCGCCATTATGACATTCTGTGAGCATGGATGGAAAGCAAGGTTTAAAACTTATTGCTTTTTGGGGGGTGTTCAAACCTTATTGCTAAGTGCATTATTATTTATTATCCTTGGTTCAGGTTATCCTATGACCTGCTAACTTAGGTATTGTTTATTGTCCTCTATTATACTTTATCTTAAAAAAATTCATATCTTTTTTACCCACTTTATATATTAACAGATACAAAAATTCATATGCCTAATACTACGTGTGTTCGCGCCCAAATTTTCAATCTCAGCGGACATAGCTAATCAATGTGCTAATAGCAATAGCATTATCCAAGTTGTCAGGAAGGATGAAAGTAAAGTTTAAAACTCATTGTTATATATGCATCCTACTAATGTAGGTATTGTCATTGTCCTATGCTATTTGAATTTGCTTAACAATAGCAGTTGCAGCAGAGGAACTAACATGAATAAGACATGTAGAAAATGTGATTGACTAAATGATTAAATGGCCACATGGTAGGTAATTTATTATGTTTTTCCTCTCACTCTTTTGCTTATTTTTCTTAACATCCTTTAGGTTTAGAAGAGAACTAACTGGATGATTAATCTCATTTTGCCTATTATTGGGATAGGGATGTATGACATTTGTTTCTCCCGTTGCAACGCATGGGCATTTTTTTTGCTAGTTAATATAAAAATAGTGTTTTTTCTACAGCTAGGGACATTGTACCCGTGCTACACCCATGGTCGAAAATTTAGCAAAACAAATAACAAAAATCTCATACTTTGCAGGTTTGATTATGACCAAATGTTTTAGGTGCTTGCAAGTTTTGGGGGCCAAATGTCATCCGACGTGCTACGTGCAAAGAAAAAACAAAGTTTGCGCTCCAACTTGGACCCATCAATAGCACACAAACGTCTGGACCGAGCTGTCTAGATGCATTTTTCCATTCAACATGGACCTGTATTGGTTCGGCGGCGCGTACGTGCTTCCGTTTTCCCATAAACCAAACGGGAAACCAGGGGGAATTTTGTGGGAGTTTGGACATCCGCCTGACCAGTCAAAACTCACCTTATACCCCTCTTCTCTCCGTCGAACTCGACATTCACTTTGTTTGTCAGCGTGTCGCGCTCGGCTACACCCGCATACTGCATGTCCCACGTGACAGAAGTTCACCGACATGATGACCAAGGGGCTGCTGGTTGGTGTCGTCTAGGAATTCCGCTCCGGTCTTTGCGTCTCCTCCGACAACGTCACAACTGCGGGGGTCGTCAGCACAAAATAGATTGTGTGCGTGCACGCTGGTGTTGATTCGATGGTCACCGCGATCAGTTGTGCCCACGGCCTGTTCTAGCCACGGCTGTGGTTTTGCAAGTGTATGTATACCCGGCCTCTGAGCTAATACAAGTGTGTTGAATCTCAAATCTCATTTACAGGATCTCTTCGGCCTGGGAGTCAGGTGTTGTGGAGGGCGACCGGGGGAAATCCTCGCCTAGCGGCGGAGGCCACCACATTAGCGACTCCTTTGGCGCAGGTTCCCTCCTTTGAGGCCTCGTCAAGGTCCCATCCTACCTCCTACCTTCGCACCCTGCTATTAGTGAAAAATATGTTCCCCTTGTGGACGGCGGCGGCGTTGCCTCGTCGCTACCCTTCTTGAGGCGTTGTCCGGGGGACGCAGGTGTGAGGTGGGTACTCTGCTGCAGGGACTGGAACGACTGATGGCATCTCATGCTCTTCTTCGTCTTCGCTAGTGATATGATCTTTTATGCAGGTCTTTGTCGTATGGTTCCGTGTTTCTGCTTGTGCTTGTGCGGTCAGGCTGTGGCGGTCCGAGCTATGTGTATGCTTGCGGCGCTCCAGTCTCCGCCACCTTGCCAACTCGGACGGCATTGTTCATCCGATCTTGTGGTGAGCGCTTTGCCTTTTGACGGTTCGGCACGCTTCGAGCCAGGGCAAGAGGGTAATGACCCTCTTTGGTGGCAGACAGATGGTATGCCGACCGTACTTTGGTCTTCGTGGAGTGGGCTTCGAGGCTGCCCTCCGATGTTGGTGACTCCTTCCTCTATTCTCCTTCTGCTTGTTTTGCCGTTTGGTTGTAAGCTACCCCACCACCTAGTATCTTGCGCCGTTCTCTCACTTTTTTTCCTGTTGCAATATCACTGCCCTTGTAATCCTGGCCAGTTGATACCTTTGTTAATTAAAAGTCGGACTAGGTTCAGGCCTTTCTCAGGTGCGGCCTTAGTCTTTTCTCTAGAAAAAAGATTGACATGAATCTCCATAGATCTGCAATCATAGACATGGATCTGTATGTTGTTTTGTATAGACATGTTGCCGCATCGATGCGCCAGACATTCTACATCCACCCAAAACGCCGGAGTGGGTCATCGTTGATGCCATCGCACTAGTAGAAAAGGGGGCTTTGGTCCAGGCCGAGTAAGCCCATTAGTCCCGGTTCAGTTCAGAACCGGGACCAATGGGTGCATTTATCCCGGTTCGTGCGACTAAGGCATTAGTCCCGGTTCCCCTGGGCCCTTTAGTCCCGGTTCGTGCCACGAACCGGGACTATGCCCATTAGTCCCGGTTGGTGGCACCAACCAGTACTAAAGGTTAGACCTTTAGTCCCGGTTGGTGCCACCAACCGGGACTAATGGGCTTTGAGGCATTAGTACCGGTTCATGGCACGAACCGGTACTAAAGGTCCCATTTTCAAACTCCCCCCCTCCCGTGGACCGCCTTTTCAGTTTTAGAAAAAACAAAAGAAAATGATGGAAATGTCAAAAGAATAAAATAAAATAAGTTTCCCATGTGATATGTGGTCTAGTTGTTGGGAAAATTTACAAATATGAATTTCGACTTTATTTACAAACTCTCTCTGGAATTTGTAAAATGGGCATAACTTTTGCATACGAACTCGGATTAAAAAGTTTTTTATATGAAAAATCATCTACTCGAAAAGTTACATCCGATGAAGACCGCCTACGGCCTGTTTGTAAATTTGTAGAATCCTCAAATTCCAAAAGAAAAAAAAGTTATGCTCAAATTTCAGTTTTTTTAAATTTTCATTAAATCTGGTCAAACTATGGTCAAACTACTTATTCAAGAAGTATTAGTGTTACTAAATAATTATTCAAGAATATTAGTGTTATTAAATAATTATTTCAGTTTTTTTGAATTTTGGTCAAATCTGGTCAAACTATGGTCAAACAATGGTCAAACTACTTATTCAAGAAATATTAGTGTTACTAAAAAATATTGTTTTTTAGAACAATAGTTTCAAACTCAAACAGTGAAATGTGTGACTTCATGCTCAAGCTAAACTCCTGAGGGTTAATAGGATTGACATCTTACTATTGTCAGGAAAATAACGAGTGCAGACTTGAAAACGAGGGAGAATAGAACCCGGAAGTTAAGCGTGCTCAGGCTGGGGGAGTGGGAGGATGGGTGACCGTCCGGAAAGTTAGATGATTTGAAATGATGAGGGGTGATTAGAGATTAAATTGAGCAGTGATTAGAGATTACAAGTTAAAATAATTCAGAAATTTGAAAATAATAAAATTTCAAAACAAAAAATCAGAAAATTTCCTTTAGTACCGGTTGGTGTTACCAACCGGGACTAAAGGTGGACCGGCTACGTGGAGGGCCTTTAGTCTCGGTTCTGATTTGAACCGAGATTAAAGGGTCAGGGCATTAGTACCGACCCTTTAGTCCCGGTTCAAGAACCGGGACTAAAAGCCCTTATGAACCAGGACTACAGGCCTTTTTCTACTAGTGTCGTTTGACAATTCCAGTGCATTGTGCTGCCAGCTACCACTTGCCCATTTTTATTCACGTACTACTTGAGCTATTGGAAGACTGATGCTTGCCACTGCAAGCTTGCCCAGACACACCAGGTCACCAGCACAACCATGCGACATGGCAATGCTTTCCAAGGGAATCCGAACCAGCGTGCACACATTATTGGTCCAGCACAGCATGCAAGAAGTTCAGAGTTCAGAACAAGAAAAAAAATTACTTCCTCCGTCCCAAAATAAGTGACTCAACTTTGTATAAAATTAATACAAAGTTGAGTCACTTAGAGCATCTCCAACAGGCGCCCAAAAAGACCTCCGCGTGCTAAAATTTTGTTTTATTGGGCGCCGCGCAGCTCCAGCAGATGCTGTAGCGCTAAAAGTTTTTGGACGCGCGTTGAAAAACGCTATCGCGCGCAGCATATTTTGGGCTCCGGATTGCGCGCGCTTCACAATTTGCACTGTGTGCTTTTTGTGCGCGTGTTTTTAGGCGTCTGCAAAAGCGATGTTGGTCCCAGCACACTAAAAATGCTAAAGTGGCACGCTATAACTTTTATTGGGCGCCAAATTTTTATGCAGCCGTTGGAGATGCTTTTATTTTGAGACGGAGAGAGTACCTTCGCCCCTCGATGAGGAAGCTTGGACCGACACTCCGTTCATGATCAGTCATAGCAATCCCGCAGGCACCAAAATCTCTAGATAGGAATAATCCAGTCCAGACCCGCGCCTCTTGACCTTGAGGTCCAAGTGAACAATCGGCACCGTGGCAGCATGTAAAAATTGCTCTTGTAGCTTTAGAACGAATAGGGATAGCCCTTCAAAAGAAAAAAGTGAAAAGGAGGACATCCTTTGTCTCTGCATTAAAATGATGCATGCAGTCATTTTATTTAACTGAAGATCCAAACCGAAGTCTTAAGTTCGGTAAAGGCTCATAAAAGGAGCATAAAACGAACAAAGATAAAACAAAAACTGCCACAGCCAGCGAAAAATAGACCAAGATGACTAAACACATATCCTATTATTGGATCGTCATGCAAACCGTCTTACATTGGTTGCACCCAATAGGCAAAAGCTCTCTGGAGTCCGCATGGGTGATTAACGACTATGTATGGATCCAAGCAGTGGCTCTGCATATAACCTACAAAAAGTTGATGAAAATTTTCATGTTAAAGATGATATCATTTCTACAGTTTCATATAGCCCAAAGTAGCGCGCATAGCCCTATCTGAATATGTCCCGCAATATCTGATTTCACTCCGGTTAGCCACGTCCCAAATAACATATCGATACTAATTGGAGGGCTAACGTTGAAGACTATATGTATCGTGCGCCAAAGTAGTTTGGCTAGAGGACAATCGAGAAGCAAGTGTTTTATGGTTTCATTCTGATCACAAAAACAACATCATGAACTACCGACTTATCTTCGCTTTATCAAGTTATTCTTTGTTAAAATCACTTCCTTGTGTACAAATATGAAGATTTTAATTCTTAACGAAACTTTAACCTTCCATGTGAGACCATTCGAGCCCGTGTTCTAATATGAGTGTGTTGTACGACAACGACAATCTTCAGATGTTATGCCGACTCAGTACGTCACAGGTGCTCACAGGGCTAGATGGTGCATGCATGCGTTCATAGGAATAAGTATATGTGTTTATATGTGAGCATCTATAATTGCACTGTGTTAAAAAACAGAACTACCCGCTGTTGTAACCTATAGTCGACGATGCTGCCAAAGCCTCCCGCCATCCCTTCCATGGGATCGTCATCGTCCTGAATGTCCCTCTAAAGTCACTTTCTTTCAGTGTGGGTGACCACCCCACACCCGTCAAGCGTCCGCATCTTCTTCACCCACAACGCCAATCGCTAGGGACGCGCGGTCTCTGACACGGACGCTTCCGCTCTCTCTGTACAAGAACAACTGAACTGAAAAAATTTAGCTGCACGGGCAATATTTGGTGTTTATTTTATTTCAACCACCTCAAATATGTTTGTCACTGGCAAGCAAATACTCATATATACTCCCTCCATTCCAAAATATAGTGCGCCAGCGTTTCTCGAGATCCAACTTTGACCATAAATTTAACCAACAAGACCGAGTGCGGCTAGAAAAAATAAATATAATTAAAAACTTCTTTTGAATACGAATTCGATGGTATAACTTTTGCTCCCGCCGCAGTCGGTCTCGTTTGTTAAATTTATGATGCAGGTTGAAGTACGGAAATAGAGGAAGCACTATATTTTAGAACGGAGAAAGTAATACACAGAGCTGTAGCAGATACCTAGCGACTCATAGGTAACTTACATATTATTTTATGGCCTCAACACGAGAGAATCTACAGTTTATTTTGGGCGTATCATACGAAACTTAATACTAACTGGTACGTACATCACTGTACTAGGTCCAGTGTTTTACATAACCAGCTTGTTGATCCCCTCACCGAGAGAATCTACGATCACTCTGTTCGCTGCCTCCGACGGGTGAATGGAATCCCAATGCACGTATGTCGTCGCGTTCGGACATGTCCCGATGGACAAAGAATTACAAAGGAACACTGTGAACTCCACTAATCCTGTAGCACAACATCCGTGCCTTGCCTCAGCGAACCCTGACAACATAAACCCACACATTTTCAGTTCGAATCAATGCACAGAACGAGCAAGGCTGATGCCACAAGAAAATAAATATGCATCATGGCCACCATGGCACCATTCCAAGGAGGCAAGGATTAGTAGCCTATGTATCCTACCATGTGACACAGGGGAGGTGGCAAGGCTGTGCCATGGTGTGTAGATGTCCAGCACAGCAACCTTAAGATCATGGTACCGGTTCGACAGCGAGTCAACAGCTGCACTCAACTTCCCATTAAACCTTTGTGCATCATCGTTGAGCCTTGGCACACACCTGTTTCTCCCAAGGCCAAACACCGTGATCGCCAAGGGGGCGCAGCCCAACGGAGCTAATGAAAAAACACCAACACGTCGTGCTCCCATAGCATGAAGTTGCTACAATTAGTACAAGTTAAAAATATTACATAGTATTAATCATCTGATCCTGGTTGATTAATGAGGAAGCTGCAGGTTTGCTCTTGCTCACCGTCACGGTGTTGTTAAAGATGCCAACGAGGCGATCAGAGAACTGATCAGCATTCTGTGTCAAGAAGAGCAAAGGGTTGATGTAGTAGTTGAAGCCGAAGTCATTTGATCCAGCGCTAATAATATAGAGTGAGTCTGAGATGATGGATTGAGCATGGTCATTCCCAGCCACCACGCGTAGCTTCGATTGGTACTCTTTGAGATACTCCAGTTGTCGGGATAAAGGTATTACATGCTGCCACACACAATTCAGTAAGACATAACTACTTCCTCTGTAAAGAAATATAAAAGTGTTTAGATCACTAACGCTCTTATATTTCAGTACGGAGGGAGTACGTGATGGATGCAACATGTATATATTTCTGTATACACAGCTTCCCATTATAGTTAAAGTGCGATGATAAGCCACCGATGGATGGTACTTACATAGATACGTGCTGTGGGGTCGTAGTAGCCTGATCCAGCTGATGCGAAGTTTGCTCCAATCAAAAGATTCTGTCCTGATGCCTGTGGGCTAAGATATGCAGGAGGAGAGCCATTAAACCCTAGTTTCTCACCTGCAGTGTACCATGCAAGTTGTAACACGAGATATGCATGCCATAACACTGGTAAGAATTCATGTAAAATGTCAAACAAATCCATTTGTACAAACAAGATCGAATAAGGTTTTGACCAACCTATGATATCGCTAAGCAGCTTTCCATTTCCAAACCTCCCTGTAGCGATATGGTCCTTGAAGTCCCTGCCATAGGGAGCCATGTTTGCTTTCACCAAGGTGGCTAGATAATCGTTGTTACCCACACCGACCAGCGAGTCCCCGAACAACATGACCCCCGGCACGGCAGGCTGGGCTTCCCTGCCATCTGTCGTTGGTTCCACGAAGAGAAAGATGGCCAAGAACACCAAGAACCTCACCGCCTTTGGGGTGGTCCAGAACATAACTGTGCTCTAGCTAGGCTGGTCTCTAATGAGTTCTTAATAGAGTTTTCTGAAACAGAACACATGTTGGCTTTATATAAGTGCTTGCACCTTACGAAAACGACATAACATACATTAGTTAAAGTAGTGATGAGCTGATTAAATTTGCACCACATATAATAGTTCCGTTCATTTTTTGTGTAAACTTTTTTATGAATAAGGTGGCGTTCAGTAGATAAATCACATTGTATTGGTGACTTTTCTTAGTCTCGTCAAGGGAAAGTAGTGATTGAAACTAGGGGCGGCACCACGGTAGGGGCAGGTGTGGGCAGCCGCCCAGGTAGCCGTATTCTGCGCCCCATATGTGTTAGTTCGTTCGCCTTGTCCTGCAGTAGCTGATTCTTTTGGAGAGTATAGAAACAGCGTGAGAGAAAGAACGGTTAATTTTGGATGAAAACTTAGTGGAAAACGGCCTAGTTGTTGTCCAAATCAAATAACGTAGGTCGTCTTCGACACGGACCCTTAAGTCATCTATAAATCTCCGGATTGAGCTGTCCGGACACACTTCGTCATGTCACACCCGAAAACTCTTTCCACACGAAGCGGTCACCGCACATTCATACCAGTCAGGCCGCTCCAGAGCAGATGTGACTACAGATGGCATTGATGCCGGTGAAAGCGACGCGACAGGACGAGTGGGCAGTGCCACTTCAATGCCGACAAAGCGACCGAGGAGCCTAATCTGGCGCCGCATTGAAGCTGGCTTCCTGTCCATTCGCCTGGCCAGACCTATTTAAGCACAACTCCGCGCCGTCCACACCACCCTCGCTCCGCTCTCTATGTCATATTCATGACGGTAAGAGCGGACGTGACTGAACGAGACGAGATGGATTCGTACAAGCATTCATGTTTGCTGACCGGCAGCCACCTGCCGGTATTCACACCAGCACATTGACCCAAAAGGGCTACTCTGAATGCTACACGCATCGATGCAGAGCCAGACTGCGAGACGAAGGTGGCCGAGCATCAGAGCCAATTATGTTGTATTTTTTGATTTTTGGTTGTTACATCACCTGATTATGAAGAACCTTAATTAAACTATTTTAAACCATTAGTTAACTTATTAATATTTGAGTGTACCTAGTTTTGTATTTCAATTTTATTCTTTTAATATTTTTTTAAACAGAGGCAAAAGATTTGCCTCTTATATTAAATAAGGAGGAGAGAGAGTTTGTTACACCACACACCCAAGTTACCGCATGACAATTATTCTCGCAATAAAAAGAACCTAGTTTCTTTGCCCCGGCTTTGATCCAAAGGTTTGCCTCATCTTTAATGATGCTGAGCAAGATTTGCGGAGGTGCGCTCTTTTGCCTGAACACTCTTGTGTTGCGCTCATTCCAGATGACTCATGACACTAGCATGGTAATCGATGCCTTTGCTTTCATGTCGGTGGTGCCCGTGGTGCATGTGCTCGCCCACCAGGCCTGAACGCAGTCGAACAAGTGCCATGTGGACCTTTCCATGTTGTGGATGCAAAATTTCTGAATAGCCATGTTCCAAAGCCTGGGAGTGAATCGGCATTTGAAAAAAAGATGAGGGCCACATTTCTGCACCCGTCGGCACAAGGGGAAAGGGCCACAGTTAGGCTATACTCAGCATCTCCAATCTGTCAGCAGTCCAGATCCTATCCTGAAGCGCGAGCCAAGCTAAGAACTGGACTTTCGGTGGGGCCCAAGCCTTCCAAACCATTTGGTCCATGGGAGAGAGGACCAAACCCAAAAACTGTGCCTTGTAAGCGGAGGCCGCGGAGTAGTGCCCAGATTCCGTGTGCTTTCATAGGATGTCATCCTCAGTGAACTCATCTAGGTGCACCTCGTGCAGTAGCATCCAAAGGTAAGTTCAATTCAAAGGATGTCATCCTCAGTTTTGATTAAATAGACTTGCATTTTTACGTTAATTTTTTTTAGAATTTGAATGTTTCACCTCGGGTAAGTTCAATTCCTAGATCCGTCACCGGCTGAACCCCAGCTCGGTGCACTCACGCTACACCCATGCAAGAAAATATAGCAAACCATTTAGAAAAAAATCTTAAACTTTGTGGGAATGACCATGAAAAAATGTTAGAAGTGCTTGCAAAGTTTGGTGATCAATTGAGCAAAATTTGTAATTTTGTTCTTTTGTACAATGCTCCTCGGATGTCATTTGACCATAAAACTTTTCAAGCACTTCGAACATTTGTTCATAGTCATTTCCACAAAGTTTCAGATGTTTTTAAAATGGTTTGCTAAGTTTTCTTGTCTGGGTGCACTGAATTGGGGTGTAGAAAAATCACTCTCTGTTGTTAATTCCAAATCTATAGGCACACACAATTTGTAAATTTGCAATATAGAAACCGAGTGTAATTAATTTAACAAAAACCGTAGTAGTGGGTAGTTGATGGAATTGGCTATCAGAATCTGTGAAAGCAAGCATGTGGCAAAGCTATCAAGACAAATATCAATATGCGCCTGACTTAAAAGAAAGTTACGAGATCAATACGTCTCATTTTATTGTTCTTTTCGACAAAGGGTGAATTTTTTTTCTTTAAATGAAGCGTCGAGAGGATACAAATACAATGAGCACATATAAAAGGTCAAAGCTTTTGTATAGGCAACAGAAAAAATACTCATCTTATTGTTCTGCAGTCGTGAACAAATGTAAGATTTAGTATATCATCAGTTTTACGTCACTTCATCTTTATCGGAAAAAGACATCACTGTCATTATTTTACAGCACGCCATTGTCATTTCAATATCTGAAACCATATCAACTGTACTGAGAGGGAAAACACATTCAGCCATTTTACGAGCACAACCGCCAGCGTCAAGGATAAAGAAAGCCAAAAGAAAACTATGGGGGTGAGGTCTACACGTGTTAGGCTTTTAGCCCAAGAACAAAAAAGATGGAACAAACGGTGAACATAACAGACACGAGCACACCGAAGACACAGGAATAGAATTCCAGGGCGATTTCTTCTTTCTCTGATATGACGGAACTGCACAACGCATATCTACACAAAGTAAAGGAGCTACCTGCCTATAGCTTCCAACTAATGACCTAGAGATGTCAAACCTAGCTACGTCTTAAACACATGTTGAGAGAGAGAGAGGTATTGATAAAAACAAAATACAGACATAGTAGCATCATGATTATTATTATAACGACAATAAACTTTATCATAAAACTTCTCATGAGCAAGTAACAATTGATCACAACATCAAAGTATAAAGCATAAACTTTCTTGAAAACTAACAAACTATATACTTAGTCAACTTTGCAATTACAATTTATCATATTTTCAGGAAAGGTCTCGTATCGGATCCTTTTGGCAAGTCCACATACTCAACCATCATTTAGTCTTCTATGATTGCTAACACTCATAACATATATATGGAGCAAAAAGTTTCAACCGAACACATAGAAAGATAGGGGCTTATAGTTTCGCCTCCTAACTTATTCACCTCAAGGGTGATGTCAATAATAATAACCCATGATCACTCATATCCAACTGGGTATATCTGCCTAGATCTTTCCACACCACATGATGCTTGCCTAAGAGAAAATAAAAAGGAATAGAGGAAAGTGCTTTGACTCTTGTATAAAAAGTAAATACATAAAAATAAATGATAGGCCCTTCGCAGAGGGAAGCAGAGATTGTGTTTTATGATTTGCATGCACAATCTCTTAATGCAAAAAAAGTCACGTTATATTGCCCCTTATGATAGCAACTTCTATTATGCAGTCTGTCGCTTTTATTACTTTGTCATCACAAGTTCGTACAAATGCTTATTTTCCCTTACACTAAAAGATCAAACACATTTAGAAGCAATTTTTATTGCCTTTTGCACCGATGACAACTTACTTAAAGGATCTTACTCAATCCATAGGTAGGTATGGTGGACTCTCAAAACATGAATTTGGGTTTATGGTTTTTGAATGCACAAGTAGTATATCTATTTAGTGCGGATTTTTGGGCTAGTAAAGATATTGGGCAAGCACCACATGTTAGAGGATCTATTACAATATAACTTCTATGCGAATATGAACAAACATAAATCATTACGTTGTCTTCCTTGTCCAACGTCAACAAATTGGCATAAGATATTTAATGAGCGCTCACAATCATAAAAGATGTCAAAGATGATATATTTACATGCGAATCTTCTCTTCCCTTATTAATTCTTTCATGAATTGCATAATTGACCAATGCTATGTTTTTCAACTTTCAGTAAATTTTACCACTTATACTTTTCCTTATGTGATGTCATTACTTATGTGATGATATATTTTCTTTATTTTGATTGAAACAAGAAAGTAAAGAAACAAAAACTGAAACTAATATTTATTATATATTTCTCAACTCAATTACATAGATGTATAGATCACGAAACTAGAACTCAAAATATATCATACTAAAGTTTTATTCAAATAAATCACGAAAAAAATAAAGATCGAACTAAAAATTGGTAAAGGTAATAAACGTGATGGTGATACTATACCCTGGCATCTCCCCCATGCTTGGTGAAAGCCAAGGGGAGTGCCCATACCCGTGTGCTTAGGTCTCATTCTTTGGTGATGGTGGTGGTGACGATGTGGTAAGCTTGTCCTCCGGCTTCCATGGCAAGGGTTCACCATCATCAGAGGATGCACGAGTCTCCTTAGTCCTGAAACTGGCAGCTAAACTCAGTAGTAGAAAACAGGGCTTTGGTCCAGGCCGGGCCAGCCCATTAGTCCCGGTTCAGTCACGTACCGGGACCCATGGGGGCAACGGTCACGGTTCGTGAGGCCAGGGAGCCGGCCGGGCCTCGTGGGGCATTGGTCCCGGTTCGTCTGGACCCTTTGGTCCCAGTTCCAGACACGAACCAGGACCAATGTGCCTCACTCCTGGCCCACAACCACTGGTCTCGGTTCGTGGCTGGAACCTGGACCAAAGGGGGTCCTTTAGTCCCGGTTCCAGCCATGAACCGGGACCAATGAGATGCCTACATATACCCCCTTGCCCGCGAGCAGAGCACTCCACTGCTTTGTTTTTCTGGCCGGCGAGGGGAGAGCTTTGTGGTGCTCTAGCTCACCTCCTATGCACATGAGGTGTTCGATGAAATGCCCGATCCATACTTAAGCTTTCTCCTCCCGAAGCTCCTTGTGCAAGCTCCATTTTCCTCGAGATTTGTCTAGGTTTGGCAGTTCGTCCTGTCCCGTCCCCGTCCTCACCGCCGTCGATTGCCCGCGCCGATCTGGTCGCCGGCAACACCGTGATGAGCCTCTTGATATTATCTTCTTTATAAAAGAAAAAAGTTCTTACTTGTATGATTTAGATAGATACTTCTGTAATTTTCTTACTTTTATTATTGTTTGTTATTATATAGTGCGATGGTTTTGGTATCCGCCTCTGTCGGCCCTCGTCCTGTCTATGATTTGGATGTGGTATATATATATTATCTTCTATAACTATTTCGTTCATTTATTGTTTATGACAATTATGCCAACCAACGTGACATAGATTTTTTTATCTAGGAGGTATGTGTAAGTGCATCTAGTGCCCCTTTGTGATTTTGGTGTATTGAAGACTTATAGGTTAAGGGACTAATGTGTTTGTGAGTGTACACAGGTCTATAAGTCTATGAGGAGTTTGATATTTACAGAGAAAGTCGACCCCTAAAAATGAATGTCTTCAACTGAAGACTTTGGATTTCTGAAGACTTTGAAAGTGAAGAAATTGGCGTGACCGTGAAGACTTGTTATTCATACAAGGAACATGAAGCGTGAAGACTTTTGTTTTCGTATTTTCATTTTCTCTTTCTTGAGTCATAGGAAACACCGTGCTGTTAAAGGGGGTTGAGGTAAAACTAAGGAAAAGTTTCCATGTGATGCTCATCTCAAAATCCTACACCTACCAATCCCTTCCAGTGAAGCCATTGGAAATCTCATACAGTTCAGTCAATTATTCAGTGACAGAGCCGACGTTCTTATGGTCTCTGAGGAATTTGTTCTGACTGAGGAGTTAGGAATTCGCCAGTGCGGATTACCTACAAGTGAGGAACATGATAGCCCGAGGAATTTGATAGTCAAATTTCTGACTGTTGCTATGCTACACGCCAGCTATTCCAAAATATCTACCCACCTAACGGTCATATCATTGAAGGGCATTTATATCTTATCATGTCGGGATGCTCCCTAGGCTATAAATAGCCACCCCCTACAACCACCGCTGGTTGGCTGCTCCGCGAGAAACTGACACTTGTCATTGAGAGCATCCCATCCTCCAAGGACTTTGAGCGAAAATCATCAAGTGAGGAAAAACCCAAAGCCCCAAACCAAACACCTACAAAGCAAAGTGATTGAGCATCACTGAAGAGATTGTTCCTGTCTAGAACCGACGCTTGTTACCTTTGAGGACTGTGCATCCTCCAGATGGTTAGGCATCATGGTCTAGAGCATCCAAGAGGAAATTGTGGATCGCTGGGTGACCAAGTTTGTGAAGGTTGGAAGTCACCTGAAGACTTACCACGAGTGATTGGGCGAGGTCTGTGTGACCTTAGCTCAAGGGGAATACGGTGAGGACTAAGTGTCCTGAACCGTGTGTTCAAGACTAGGTGTCCGGGACTGTGTGTCCTCAGGTTTAAATACCTAGCTGCCCTAACTAGACGTACAACTGTCACAGTAGTTGCAACTGGTCTACCAAATCATTGTCTTCACCAAGCTTACTAGTTCTATTTCCTCAACCCCTTCATTTCCTTATTACTGTGTTGTGTGCTTGTTCATATCTGTTTGAAGTCTTTGACTGAAGACTTTCTCAATTTCCTCAGTTCAATTTCTTCAGTTTGTTTGTCTTCATCCCGTTTAATACTTTGCTTACGCTTTCTGTACTCAGTCTCTTGTTTTCAATTCATCATGATGTCCATGCTTATGTTACATCATGTCTGCATCTGAGTACTTATTCCACTGTAAGTAGTTCTTCGCTCAGGAATTTCATCACCCTGAAATTCCTCAATGAAGAATTTATAAAAATCACCTATTCACCCCCCTCTAGTCGACTTAACACACTTTCAATTGGTATCAGAGCAAGGTACTCCCTTGTTCTATGTGATTTTTGTTTAACCGCCTAGATTTAGTTATGTTGACCGCAGGTATGATCAAGGTTTTTGCTGGGTGTCCTACCTTCGATGGGACGGACTACCCCTACTGGAAGAATAAGATGTGCATGCATCTTGAGGCAATTGACAACGATCTCTGGTACGTTGTGGAAAATGGCGTTCCCTCTGTCACTCCTACCATCAACACTGCGGATGTGAAGAGATTCAAGCAACTCGACTCTCAAGCGGAGAACATCATATGTGGCCATTTGAGCAAAGGTCAGTATGGCAGAGTGAGTGCTTTGGAGACAGCAAAGCTTATCTAGGACAGGCTGTCCAAGGTCAATGAAGGAGTCTCAACACAGCGTGACTCTCGAGTTGACGTTCTTCGCAATCTCGTCAACCGCTTCAAAAGACTTGACAATGAAAATGTTCAGCAAACCTTCGATCGCCTCACTGACATTTCAAATGATCGTCAAGCCCTTGGTGCCTCTGACATCACCGACCACGAGGTGGTGAAAAAATTGCTTCGATCGCTTGATTCCTCATTTGACACCCTTGCACTGATGATACAAGAATGAGGAGACTACAAGTCACTTGATCCCGCTGATATCCTCGAAAGGCTAAACACTCATGAGTTCCAGCTTGTTGAGAAGAGAGATCTCTATGGACCAAGCTATGGAAGATCACGAGCTCTGAAGGCCAAGGCAGTGTTTGAATCTGAAGGTGAAGATTCTGGTAGCAGTCTTGGTGGTCCTGAAGAACTAAGCTAGGAGCTAGCAATGCTCGTGAGGAAATTCCAGAAGTTCTCAAGACGTGGTCGTTTTGGAAAATCCTCAAGAAGTGATGACTTAAGATCAAATTCCTCATCCCGTGATTACAAAAAGAGACTTTGCCACAAATGCAAGAAACCCGGTCACTACATTCAAGATTGTCCTCAGTGGGAAAAGGAATCAAAGAAGAAGAATTACAAGGACTACAGTTCTGATGATTCAAAGAAGAAGAAGAAATCTTCAGAGACCTCTTCATCAAAACCTTCAAGGTCTTGATCTCACAAGAAAAGCAGCTCCAAGAAGGCTCGGGCATTCATTGGCAAGGAAATGAACTCTGAGGCTGAATCTGAGGAAAATGAGGAAGGGGAGTGAGGGAGTCCTAGATTAGGGGGTCTCCGGACAGCCGGACTATCTCCATTAGCCGGACTGTTAGACTATGAAGATACAAGATTGAAGACTTCGTCTCGTGTCCGGATGGGACTCTACTTGGCGTGGAAGGCAAGCTAGGAAATACGTATATGGATATATCCTCCTTTGTAACCGACCTTGTGTAACCCTAACCCTCTCTAGTGTCTATATAAACCGGAGGGTTTTAGTCCGTAGGACAACAATCACAACATACAGTCATACCGTAGGCTAGCTTCTAGGGTTTAGCCTCTCTGATCTCATGGTAGATCTACTCGTGTAACACCCGTATCTTCAATATTAATCAAGCAGGACGTAGGGTTTTACCTCCATCAAGAGGGCCTGAACCTGGGTAAAACTTCGTGTCCCTTGCCTCCTGTTACCATCTAGCCTAGACGCACAGTTCGGGACCCCCTACCCGAGATCCACCGGTTTTGACACCGACATTGGTGCTTTCATTGAGAGTTCCTCCGTGTCATCGCTGTTAGGCTTGATGGCTCCTACTATCATCGATAGCAATGCGGTCCAGGGTGAGACTTTTCTCCCCGGACAGATCTTCGTATTCGGCGACTTTGCTCTGCGGGCTAATTCGCTTGGCCATCTGGAGCAGATTGAAAGCTACGCCCCTGGCCATTAGGTCAGATTTGGAAGTTTGAATTACACGACCAACATCCATGGGGACTTGATCTTCGACGGATTCGAGCCACAGCCGGGCGCGCCGCACTGTCGCGATGGGTATGACCTAGCTCTGCCATCGGACGGTACCCCAGAAGCCGCGCCCACATCAGCTCCGACCCTTAGCTCGGAGCCAGCTGCGCTAATCGAGGACGGGTGGCTAGACACCACCTTAGGGGCTGCAGTCTCAACGGTGATCGAGCCGAACACCAGCATAATCCTTTGCGCAGCCCGTGACTCCAAGGTGCCGGACTCTCCTCCAGACCCCGAACCATCCGCGCCCCTGCCAATCGAATCCGGCTGGGCACCGATCATAGAATTCATCGCTGCGGATATCTTTTAGCAGTCGCCCTTCGGCGACATTCTGAATTCACTAAGGTCTCTCTCTCTATCAGGAGAGCCCTGGCCGGATCATGGCCAACAAGACTGGGATGCGGACGACGAAGAAATTCGACGCCCACCCACGACCCACTTTGTAACCACTGTCGATGATTTAAAAGACATGCTCGACTTCGACTCCAAAGACATCGACGATATGGACGACGATGTAGGAGAAGAACATGAACCAGCACCTATAGGGCACTGGAAAGCCACCTCGTCGTATGACATATACATGGTGGATGACCCCTCCAAGGAGCAACCCAAGCGCCGACGTCAGCAGTGCCGCTCTAAGTCCCGCCAAAGCAAAAGTGGTGATACTGGCACAGGAGATAATAACACTCCGGATAGCGCCGAAGACAACAAAAATCCCCTCCAACAAGAGTTAGATCAGGAGGATGAAGGAGCCAACTCTCCTGAGAGAGCAGCTGGCGGAGAGGAGGAGGATGACAATTACATGCCCCCCTCCGAAGACGAGGCAAGCCTCGGCGACGATGTATTCGCCGTCCCAGAGGATCCCGTCGAACAAGAGCGCTTCAAGCGCAGGCTTATGGCTACGGCAAATAGCCTGAAGAAAAAGCAGCAGCAGCTTCAAGCTGATCAAGATCTGCTAGCTGACAAATGGACTGAAGTCCTCGCAGCCGAGGAATATAAACTCAACCGTCCCTCCAAGAGTTACCCAGGGCGTAGGTTACTACCCCGACTGGAGGAAGAAGCGTATCATATGGCTAATCGGCCACCTCGTGGCCGCGATAGAGAGGCATTCCAGCCAAAAGCTCAGCCCCACCCCAACGCCATCCAAATAAAAAGGTATGGGGAGATACGCTAGACCTGCGAGACATATTGGAGGACAAAGCAAAGCATTAAAGATCGATCTATGGATCACGAGGGCGCACCACTCTACGAGATGGTAAATGTCACGCCGGATACAGTAAAAGCAAATCCGGCCGGGACGAACACAGCGGGCAGGACCCATACGAGCTGTGTCACGATATAGCCCAATACAGAGGCGCCGCACACCCTTTATGCTTCATAGACGAAGTAATGGAACATCAATTCCCAGAAGGTTTCAAACCTGTAAACATTGAATCATACGAAGGCACAACAGATCCCGCGGTATGGATTGAGGACTTCCTCCTCCACATCCACATGGCCCGCGGTGATGACTTACATGCCATCAAATACCTCCCACTAAAACTCAAAGGACCAGCGCGACATTGGCTTAATAGCTTGCCAGCGGACTCCATTAGCTGTTGAGAAGATGAAGCCGCATTCCTCGACAACTTTCAGGGCACTTTTGTGCGACCACCAGACGCCGATGACTTGAGCCACATAATTCAGCAGCCAGAAGAGTCGGCCAGGCAATTCTGGACTCGGTTCCTTACAAAGAAAAATCAAATCGTCGACTGTTCGGATGCGGAGGCCTTAGAGGCTTTCAAGCACAACATCCGAGACGAGTGGCTAGCCCGGCACCTTGGTCAGGAAAAGCCGTAATCTATGGCAGCCCTCACGATGCTCATGACCCGCTTTTGTGCGGGAGAAGATAGCTGGTTGGCTCGTAGTAACAACATATCAAAGAACCATGGTACCTCAGATACCAAGGACGGCAACAGCAGGTCACGTCGCAACAATCATAAGCGCCGCATTAACGGCGAAAGTACTAAGGATACGACAGTCAATGCCGGATTCAAAGGCTCTAAACCCGGTCAATGGAAAAAGCCATTCAAACAAAGTACGCCGGGTCCGTCCAGCTTGGTCCGTATACTCAATCGCTCGTGTCAAATACGCGGCACCCCAGACAAGCCAGCCAATCACACCAACAGGGATTGTTGGGTGTTCAAGCAGGCCGACAAGTTAATAGCCGAAAACAAAGACAAGGGGCCGCATAGCGATGACGAGGATGAACCCTGGCAGCCGCACACTGGAGGACAGAAGAGGTTTCCCCCGCAAGTGCGGACGGTGAACATGATATACGCAACCCACATCCCCAAGAGGGAGCGGAAGCGTGCGCTCAGGAACGTATATGCGCTGGAGCCAGTCGCCCCAAAGTTCAACCCTTGGTCCTCCTGTCCGATCACCTTCGATCACAGGGACCACCCCACTGGTATCCGTCACGGTGGATTCGCCGCACTGGTCTTAGACCCAATAATCGATGGATTTCACCTCACTCAAGTCCTTATGGACGGCGGCAGCTGCCTAAACCTGCTTTATCAGGACACAATACGCAAAATGGGTATAGACCCCTCAAGGATCAAACCCACAAAGACGACCTTTAAAGGCGTCATTCCAGGCGTACAGGCCCACTGCACAGGCTCAATTACACTGGAAGTGGTCTTCGGATCCCCGGATAACTTCCGAAGCAAAGAGTTAATCTTTGATATTGTCCCGTTCCGCAGTGGTTACCACACGCTGCTCGGACGAACCGCATTCGCTAGATTCAATGCGGTGCCAAATTATGCATACCTCAAGCTCAAGATGCCAGGACCCTGCAGAGTTATTACAGTCAACAGAAACATAGAGCGCTCTCTCCGAACAGAGGAGCACACTGTGGCCCTTTCAGCAGAAGCGCAAAGTAGCCTCTCAAGGCAATCTACCAGTTCGGCATTTCAAAGCCCGGACACCTTCAAGCGCGCTCAGGGCAATCGGAAAACAGACCGCCTGGCACGATCTGAGCTCGCATAGCAATACAGCGGCCGCCCCAATCCCAGCCCAACGGCGTTGCTTGTGCTGCGCGTACATAATTATGCATTAAAAATACCATGGGCACAGGTGGGGAGGGGGGGGCACAACCACGACACGCCCCAAAATGCGGCCTAAACTGCACCAGGGGCTTCCCGATTGGTTATTTTTATTTTTCTTTCAGGACTTCAATCTCTGGAAACACTGTCCGGCAGATCTATTGCCGAACACATGATACAACAACCAAGGAGGCCGACGACTATGGAATTCCCAGGTGGATTACAGATTTCATATAATTCCTCAGCTCGCCCTTGGAAGGGACATAGTCCTACTCTTTTGCTCATTACACTATCTGTATCACTCTGCTTTACTGAATTTTTTTTAATATACAATGCATGACATTACGACTATTATCGCATCTTTGTGATATGCATACATATCTATGTGTTCATTAATGATGCCTAGCAACCGTACACTCTGGTACGGCCAATGCACCAGGGGCTTACATACCCACAATATGGTGTGAAAAGTCCGAACACTTTCACAAGTGCGGCACCCTGAACTTATAGCATTATATGCATCAGCTCCGAATCATGTCTTTGGTCAAATGTTGGGTTTGCCCGGCTCCTATGTTTTGGTACCTTACGTTCCGCTCTATTGGCTAAGGTAGCGCTAGGAGAACTACTGCGATTGTGCCCCGGTTCTGCCAGGCCGAGCACCTCAGTAGAGAAAGCTAAAACTGACTGTCATGATAAGGCGAGAGACTGGTCGCTGTTCGGCGAGGTTTTTCGAGTCCCTAAAGACTTATGCCGCTTAGGGCGAGGGGCCGGCTCCGTCCTCTTACAGGCGTGCAACACGCCCCGAATTCGGCCTTCCGAATACCAGGGGCTTCGCCGAAATTTAAAATTATAGAATTCTATGGCTAAGTGAGAGTGATAAAGCACTATTAGTCCGGTTGCCTTGTTCATTGTGCTGAGCACCTCCCTCGCAGGACCCAAACATGGGAACAAGAGTGCTCAGGTTTATCCCGAACACCCCAGCACTCGTGGTATGGGGGCAGAAGCCGAGGACTAGCCATCTCTCAAATTGGATAAACAGCCAAACAGAAGGTAATATTTTAAATTCACACAAGCATTGCATAGCGCATATGAAACAAGTTTTAATCTCATAGGATAAAAAACGAGCAAGTCTCATTCAAATATTACATTTTGCGAACACTCATCCGCGATAAGACGGGCGCCCGGCAGAACACCCTCGTAGTACATCTCGGGGTGGCGGTGCTCCTTACCCTCCGGCGGCCCCTCCTTGATCAGCTTCACGGCGTCTAGCTTGACCCACTGCGTTTTTACACGGGCGAAGGCCCGACGTGCACCTTCAATGCAGATGGATCACTTGACGACCTCCAGCCGTGGGCAGGCATCCACAAGCCGCCTCACCAGGCCAAAGAAGCTGTTCGGAAGGGCATCGCCAGGCCACAACTGGACTATGAAGCCCTTCATGGCCTGATCGGCCGCCTTATGTAGCTCGGCCATCTGCTTCAGCTGGTCACTCATCGGCACCGGATGTTCGGCCTCAGCATACTGAGACCAAAACAGCTTCTCCGTCGAGCTTCCATCCTCGGCCTGGTAAAATTGTGCGACATCGGACACACTGCGGGGCAAATCTGCGAATGCTCCTGAAGAGCTCCGGATTCGGGTAAGTAATCAGTAAATTACTTTTACATGCTTGCTTTGCATATAGAAAGCCTTACCCGCCGCTATCTTCTTCATCGCGTCGATCTCCTAAAGGGCCTTCTGGGCCTCGGCCTTGGCACTCTTCACGCTCTCACGGGCCGCGGCAAGCTGAGACTCTCGCGTCTTCAAGTCAAGCTCCAACGCCTCGTGCTTCGTCACGAGAGCTTGGAGCTCTTGCTGCACCTCGCCCACCCGAGCCTCGTGCCTCTCTCGCTCGGTGTGCTCCTGGGCCGCCTTCTTTTCGGCCTGGGATAGCGCTTGCTTCAGGGTCGCCACCCTGGTCGTGGCCCCTGGCAAACATACAATGATCATGTCATTTAGCAATCGTGTCCTTTTTCTCATCTATAGACGGGGTATTACTTACCCTTGTTCTCCTCGAGCTGCCTCTTAGCAAGGCCGAGCTCTTTCTGGGCCCCCTCGAGGGCCTCCTTCAGTACGGCGACCTCCGCAGTCAGTGCGGCGGACGCCAGCAGCGAAGCCTGCATATGCATATTGACATACTTATATTAGACTCTTGCGATATTATTTGATCCTATGTTCGGCTTTTCTTTGTGAACACCGAACAAAGCATCAGGGGCTACTGTCTATGCGGTAATATTTCTACTACATTTTAAAACACTTACCTCGAAGCCTGTTAGAAGGCTAGTACAGGCTTCAGTCAATCCGCTCTTGGCGGACTGAACCTTCTGGATCACCGCACTCATGATAGTGCGGTGCTCCTCCTTGATGGAAGTGCTGCGGAGCGCTTCCAACATAGTGTCCGGCGCCTCTGGATGGACAGAGGTCACCGGCACAGGCGTCTCACCTCCCTTAGAAGGGGACCGCCTACCCAAGCTCGGAGCCGTTGGAGGGTCCGACGCGGTGTTCGGCTGAGGGCCAAACTCGAAGCTCTCGGGGACCCCGTCCCCTCGTCTACCGGAGTCCGGAAGGTTGCCTTGAGGCGCCTCCGGGACTGTCCCCCCTTGATCCGGTGCCTCTTGAGATAGCACCTCGGTGTCGTCGGCTGGATGAGGGGAGGTGGTGGTCGGGACTGGATCGCTATCCATGTCCGACGCGCCCAGGGAGCCGTCCGAGGATACCTCGATATTGGCTCGGGGCGGCCTGCACAATCGAGTTCGGCGTTAGGGAAAGAAATGCGACAAAGGAATCATATGGGTTACTTTGGTATCCAAATACTTACGATCTCCCTGGGGGCTTGCCCCTGGGCAACCACTCGTCTTCACTTTCGTCGGCGGCGGTGGAGCTGTCCGGAAGGAACGTCCTTCCCTTCTTGGACCCTCCGGCCTCCCCAGTTGGGGCGGCCTTCCTTTTCTTGTCTCCCCCAGTCGGTGGGGGAGCCTCTTCTTCCTCTTCCTCGTCTTCGGGGGAAGAGTGCGCCGCAGACTCGTCAGACGGTGTGTCCGACGACGCCTGGCATCAGGAACTCTTTCGAGCTCCCTTGGCTTTCTGGGTCTTCTCCAGCACCTTATAAGGAGCCGGAGTCAACATCTTCACCAGAAGGGCGTCGGCAGGGCCTTCGGGCAAGGGAGCCAGACAGTCGATTTGTTCGGCCATCTTCTGCCAGTCCTGTTCACGGCACAGGAGTTTAGATCCCGCATAGAATCAATCTATACAGAAAACAAGTATCCTGTGAAAGGTAAAACAACTTACCGCACTGGCGTGGCGCTTCGCACTGAATCCGCGATCCTTAGTAATGGGGGGAGGGACCGCGGCGCCCTTGAACAGCACCCTCCAGGCATCTTCATGAGTCGTGTCGAAGAGCCTGTTCAGAGTTCGGTGTTGCGCCGGATTGAACTCCCACAAGGTAAACTCCCATTGTTGGCACGGGAGTATCCGGCGAACGAGCATAACCTGGACTATGTTGACAAGCTTGAGCTTCTTATCCACCATGTTCTGAATACATGACTGGAGTCCGGTCAGCTCTTTTGAATTACCCCAGGACAGGCCCTTCTCTTTCCAGGAGGTGAGCCGCATGGGGATGCCAGATCGGAACTCGGGGGCCGCTACCCATGCCGGGTTGCGCGGCTCGGTGATATAGAACCACCCCAATTGCCACCCCTTTATGGTGTCCACGAAGGTGCCCTCGAGCCATGTGATGTTGGGCATCTTGCCCACCATGGCGCCTCCGCACTCCGCCTGGCGGCCGCTCACTACATTCGGCTTGACATTGAAGGTCTTCAGCCATAAGCCGAAGTGGGACTTGATGCGGAGGAAGGCCTCACACGACGATGAACGCCGAGATGTTGAGGATGAAGTTCGGGGCCAGATCGTGGAAATCCAGGACATAATAAAACATGAGCCCCCGGACGAAGGGATGGAGAGGGAATCCCAGTCCGCGGAGGAAATGGGTGAGGAATACCACCCTCTCATGGGGCTCGGGGGTCGGGATGAGCTGTCCCTCATCTAGGAGCCGGTGCGCGATATCGTCGTGCAGGTATCCGGCTCTCCTCAGTTCCTTGACGTCTCCCTCCGTGACGGAGGAGACCAGCCACTTGCCTCCCGCTCCGGACATGGTTGGAGAAGGTTGAGATGGAAGCGAGGACTTGGGCGCTAGAGCTCGAGTATGCGGGAGCAGATGAACGGAGGAGGAAGAAGGCGTGGATAGAAAGGTGAATCCTTATCCCTTTATATGGGCGGACAAAATTAAACATCCCGACTTGCCTAGTAAAACTCGCTTATCTCCCAAGCGCCGCAATTAATGGCACGATTGGGTTACCCACGCCCGTATTGATGAGAATCCCGTAATAAGGGGACACGATCTTTGCTTTGACAAGACGTGTCGAAAAACTGCCTCGCGTTATGTGCATGGCTCATTAAAAGAAACGGTTCGAATAGTCACCGGGCCACGACATGACGTCATGCTGTCAAAACAAGCCAGCAAATTAGATCTGCGAAAAAACATTATTCTCTCTACGGTGAAATGTGGGACTTATTTTGCAGGGTCGGACACTATCCTCGTATTCAACTTCTTCTGTAATGTATTCGGAGAAGCAACCCGCCTTGCAATGCCGAAGACAACTGCGCGCCGGACTCGTCGTCATTGAAGCCTAGTTCAGGGGCTACTGAGGGAGTCCTAGATTAGGGGGTCTCCGGAAAGCCGGACTATCTCCATTAGCCGGACTGTTAGACTATGAAGATACAAGATTGAAGACTTCGTCTCGTGTCCGGATGGGACTCTACTTGGCGTGGAAGGCAAGCTAGGCAATACGTATATGGATATCTCCTCCTTTGTAACCGACCTTGTGTAATCCTGACCCTCTCCGGTGTCTATATAAACCGGAGGGTTTTAGTCTGTAGGACAACAATCACAACATACAATCATACGGTAGGCTAGCTTCTAGGGTTTAGCCTCTCTGATCTCGTGGTAGATCTACTCTTGTAACACACATATCTTCAATATTAATCAAGCAGGACGTAGGGTTTTACCTCCATCAAGAGGGCCCAAACCTGGGTAAAATATTGTGTCCCTTGCCTCCTGTTACCATCCGGCCTAGACGCACATTTCGGGACCCCCTACCCGAGATCCGCCGGTTTTGACACCGACAAGGAGGAATCCGAGGAGTCAGACTCTGATGTGGCGAGTCTAGCCCTCGCTACCGCATTCGTCAGCAAGTCCATCTTCAACTTTGAGGAAAAGGACCTCCCCAACACCACTGACGATGGCGATGATGACTACACTCCCACCTATTGTTTCATGGTAAAAGGTGCAAAGGTACTCAAATATCCCTCCTCTGAATCAAGTGAGGATCAATCTGATGAAAATCTCAAGCCTAGCTATTCTAAACTTGCTAAGATTGCCGTGAAACAACAAAAGGCTCTTGAAAAGGTTCAAAATATGCTAGACAAAAGCGATGATATGTTGGGTGATGAAATGGATCGCACTAAAACTTGTTGGCCCAGTCCCGACGCCGAGTACTTCCGGCAATGGCGATATGACCGACGATGAACAACGATGATGAAGAAAACTCGCTGACGAACTCGACGAAGTTCCTTAACGCCGAGATGCACGGTAGTGCAAAGCTAGTCTCAACTCCAACGTTGAAAGCTAGCACCAGACCTTGATCGGTTCTCAAGCACGTACACAACAGCCGTTTACTTTGGGCTGGAAAACACATACGTACAGAACACTTCGACCAATATGATAGCCAAAGGCTCATCTCGAGCCTTGTCTTACTTTATTGATTCAACTTAAGGTACGTTAGATTACAGGGGCTGGTCCATATATATACTAGGCTAACCTAGCTACGTACATGACCGAGTTGGCCAGGAATACTAATCCTAGTTGGACTAGGAATCCTACCAAACCACGACGTACACATGCCATGTACTACTAATTCGTGTTTATGTCTAACATTCACCCCCCTAAACACGATGTGGTCACATCACAGATTGGACGCCAATCCTTCTTTGCATCTCCAAAAACTTCTCTCGATCCAAAGCCTTGGTCAGGATATCCGCCAACTGATCATCGGTGCGATTGTAGTTGACCTCTGTCTTCCCTTCTTCCACACAATCCTTTATATATTGATACATTGTATCAATGTGCTTGCTACTTTCACGCCGCACTGGATCTTCGTGTAGGAAAGTCGTAGACTCACTGTCAACATTGAACAGCACTGGTTCCGGATCTCGATCCATAAGATCACCGTGTAGCCACACACCTTGCCACTCTGCTTCACATGAAGTCGATGTCACCACTTTATGCTTCCGTGATAGCCATCTTACTATGCTTCCTCCAAGGAAATATGCCACGCCTGAATTACTCTTACGACCGTCAACAATTCCTTCCTTGTCACTACCACTGTAGCCGAGTAGTTTCACCATCTCCTTCCTACTCAGCTCAAGACGAGGTTCCATTGAAGCGACAGTGTGATTGCAATCTTTCATGCTACGGCTTACCTTCCTTGCATATGCCTCCTGGAATAGTGTGATCCCCTCCGAATTTTGATGTTCCTTCATCTCGAGGCAGTAACTCAAAATACCAAGATCATCCATATTGAAAAGCTCCTTCATTTGTAGTTTGAACTTTGCAATCACCACTTCATCTGCTCCAATTATCAATATATCATTGATGTAGATGCCAACTAGTAGACGATCCCTTCCTTGACCTCTCTTGTACATCACATGCTCTAGTGGGGCTTTCTCAAATCCAAGAGAAATCATCGTCCGATCAAGTTTGATGCTCCACGCCCAAGGGCCTTGCCGTAGCCCATACAAGACTTTGTGTAGCTTCAGTACCTTGTGTTCCTCTCCCTCTTTGATGAATCCCGGTGACTGATTCACATACACATCTCCTTCTAACTCACCATTCAAAAATGAGGATTTTACATCCATGTGATGTATCTTCCATGATTCCTGAACCGCGAGAGCGATGAGTAGTCTCACCAATTCCATCTTTGCAATGGGAATGGAAACTTCTTCGAAGTTCACACCTTCCTCTTGCACGTACCCTTTGGCTACTAGCCTCGCTTTGTGTTTCACGGATCCATCGACATCTTTCTTGATCATAAATTCCCACTTGAGACTCGTGACTTTTTTATTGTTGGGAAGATCCACAAGCTCCCATGCATTGTTGTCGTGGATCGACCTCAACTCCTCTTCCATAGCCCGGCGCCAACACTCCTTCGTATTTGCGTCCTCAAATTTCGCCGGTTCCTTGGCGCTTCCTAGACACCATCTCTCACACCTTTTCATCTTTTTCAGGTCAATTGTCCGAAGAGACTTCTCCGGATGTATGTCGAACACCAGTCCGAGATGCATAGGTTTAGATGATGGTGTCCTTTTCTCCTGTACTTTTGGAGACGATACAAAGTTTTCTGCTCCATGCATTCCTTTTGACGAAGCAAAAATACCATCCCAAGCTTCTGTAGCTAGGCTTCCTGTCACTGGTGTAACACATGGACTGCAACCTTCGGCTGGACTTCTGTCATGGCCTGTTCCAGGGCTGCAACTTGCCCTGTTCATTACGCCTCTAGATGGACTTCCATGGCTAGTACACAACACTGGTCTTTGCTTGCTGGCAGAAACCATCGAGCTAGCTGCACCAGTGACTGAGACTTCTTTCAATGCTGTACATTGGTGTGCCTTTGCATCAACATCACCAGCTTCCGTGTCTGCCTTCACACTAGTGCTTGAAGATGTAACACCCGTGTCAGTATCTTCAACGTGAGCTTTAGAATTTTCTCTGGTGTCCATAGCATTTACGTCTACTGTTTCTTCGTGGACTTTTGGCGCCACGTACGGCTTTGATTTTTCTGTACACGTCGCACGAAGACCGCTTCTCCATGGACGAGCACACACGGCAATTGCTGCATCGGCTCCAGCGAAGTTAGCACTTATACCTATAACATCGACATAAGTTTCGAAATCACCACCCATGTCCATAGCGTCGACATGAGTTTCCGAACCATGATCTTGACAGTGAACTTTTTCTTCACGGAGCACGACAATTTCTTTAGCCGATGCTTGAAGAACTGGATCCAACTTGTCCACGAGTTAGCACATCAACATCATGTTACTTTCATCATCTTCCTGGGCCATGAGCGCCATCTGCTTCGGTGCTTCCTCACAGTCAGCCTTGAAGTGGCCGAGGAGTCCACAATTATAACACCACACTTTCCTGATGTCAAACTTTCTCCTCGGTGGTGGTGCAGCCTCATTGTCTGAGTCGTCGTCCGAGTCGGTGAAGTTCTTTCTCACCGAACGCTGCTTCCCCTTCTTCTTGCTGCTGCTCGTGGATCCGCCTTGCTTTTCTTTTGACAAAGCAACCCACTGCTCCCTTGTGAGCATCACAAGCTCGTCATTCCTCCCGTCCCCAAGACTGTATCGCATCCGCTCATCGTGAGCCTTGTATCATCCGACAAGATCGTCGATGGAGAGAGTCGCGAGATCAATGCACTACTCGATCGCTGTGACAATTTGCAGGTACCGGGGAGGGGCTACGCGCAAGAACCGCCGGACAACCGAGGTCTCCGCGAGGTTTTCTCCAAGCGCACGGATCCGATTGACGAGAGTAGCCACCCGTGAAGCGAACGCATCCACGGACTCATTGTCGCCCATGACCAAAGTCTCGTAGTTCCTTAGGAGAGTTTGGAGATTGGCTTGCTTGACACGGGTGTGTCCCTCGAACATGAGCTTCAGCGTATCCCACACCTCCTTCGCCATTGCTTTGGCGATTAGGTGCTGGAGGACATCCATCGGCATCACCGAGTAAATCGCCGACGCTGCCTGCCGATCCTTCCGGTGCTCGGCTCCCTCCTTCTCGAACATGTCGCCTCCGGGATCCATCGTGTCCCATAGCTCGTTGGCGCGGAGACCACACTCCATGAGGGCCTTCCAGACCCCGAAGTTCTCGCGATCAAACCGTGGATACGACAAACTCGCCGGAGCAGCAATTACTTTAGCCGCACCAGAGTACTCCGCCAGCTGCTTGGTCTTCTCGTCGTCCGTCATGATCCTCCGTTACTAGAAGATTAAGCTTGCTCTGATACCAATTGTTGGCCCAGTCCCGACACCGAGTACTTCCGGCAACGGCGATACGACCGACGACGAACGACGATGATGAACAAAACGCGCTAACGAAGTCGATGAAGTTCCTTAACGCCGAGATGCACGGCAGTGCAAAGCTAGTCTCAACTCCCATGTTGAAAGCTAGCACCAGACCTTGATCGATTCTCAAGCACGTACACAACAGCCGTTTACTTTGGGCTGGAAAACACGTACATACAGAACACTTGGACCAATATGATAGCCAAAGGCTCGTCTCGAGCCTTGTCTTACTTTATTGATTCAACTCAAGGTACGTTAGATTACAGGGGCTGGTCCATATATATACTAGGCTAACCTAGCTACGTACATGACCGAGTTGGCCAGGAATACTAATCCTAGTTGGACTAGGAATCCTACCAAACCACGACGTACACATGCCGTGTACTACTAATTCGTGTTTAAGTCTAACAAAACTTTGACTGAAAATCTTCAAAGACTTCAGACTAAGTTTGATAGCATTCAGAGTCATTATAACACTCTCTTATCTGATCATGAGAAACTTTCTTATGATTTTCTTCAAAGAAAGCAAGATCTTGAACAGTTAAGAATGACTTATGAAGATCTTCAAAAGGAGCGTGATTCATTACTTGCTCAACAAATCAGCGTTGCTCAGGAAGAGTTTAATCCTCCATGTTTGAAGTGCATTGAACGTGAATCTGCTAATTCTTCACCTGAATGTTTAAATGCTTCTATTGCTGCAAATTCTTCACCTGTCTCTGCTATCACAAATTCCTCATCTGAGGATGCTACTAGTATCACTGACCATGCAGCGTTGAAGGAATTGTATGTGACAGGCATGTACAAAAGCCTCAAAGGGCGTCAGTCCCTTTGTGATGTGCTTAAGAAGCGGATCCTCAATAGGAACCCTAGGAAGAGGGTATTGCCTTTGAGAGGAAACTCAATGATGACGGGACCTACTTGAAACCTGAGCAGTATCCCAAAACCTCATGGGTTGCTGCAAAGGGACCTCCAGTAGATCCATCCACTTTATCTGGCTTTACATGTGAATCTTCACATTCTTATGATGAGTCATTTGACTCCAACTATAAGCTATTCAAATATCAGAATGATGAAGTATTTGCTAGATATGTTGGCACTAACTGCAGGAACGGTCCCCCTATGAAGAAAATATGGGTTCCCAAAAGGTGCCTTAAAAGTCTTTAGGTGAATGTCATCATGACACCACTTGTGAAGAATAGGAACCCCAGATCAAACTCTTCATATGGACCAAATTCTTCATATGTATCCAAGTCCTCATACAGACCAAATTCCTCAAAAGGATCCAAGTCCTCACATGAACATCATTGTGCTAACACCTCTATTTCACAGGGAAAGGCTAAGGATTATGGATATGTGCAATGTTCTTCAAATCATTATGTTCATAAATCCTCGAAGAATTTCTCTCCTTACTCATATGCTTACCCTAACCCCACTTATGCGAAACGAAGTGGACTGGCATTTATGCCACCTTTGTCTTATGGATCTCACAGAATGATGAACTCTTTGCCACCCCTTCAGATGTGGGTGGTGAAGAAAAAGAACTAATCTCTTATGCAGGGTCAGGTCTCCAGACGAACTTAAACGTCTGAAGAATTAGTTGGAGACCTAGATATGCTTGAAAGGACGCAAGCTAATCATGAAGAAATGAATTTTCATTTCTCACGTCCTCACATTGCTATATCTGTTCTATTGCTTGATGAAATTGATCTGATGAGTTGATGTCATATTCTTCACTAATGAAGTATATGAGTTCGTAAGTTGCACTAATTCATCTGCAGGATGATTAACCCAAAGCCACTGAGTGGGTCCTCAATACTGGATGCACAAAACACATGACTGGTGAAAAGAATCTATTTTTGACTGGGAGGTGATAACCCACAAGTATAGGGGATCGCAACAGTTTTCGAGGGTATAGTATTCAACCCAAATTTATTGATTCGACACAAGGGGAGCCAAAGAATATTCTCAAGTATTGGCAGATGTGTTGTCAATTCAACCACACCTGGAAACTTAATATCTGCAGCAAGGTATTTAGTAGCAAAGTAATATGATAGTAGTGGTAACAGTGGCAAAAGTAAGGCTTGCAGTTTTGGTTTTATAGTGATTGTAATAGTAGCAACGGAAAAGTAAATAAGCGAAGAACAATATATGAAAAGTTAGTAGGCAATGGACTAGTGATGGATAATTATGTCGGATGTGATTCCTCATGCAATAGTTATAACATAGGGTGACACAGAACTAGCTCCAGTTCATCAATGTAATGTAGGCATGTATTCCGAATATAGTCATGCATGCTTACGGAAAAGAACTTGCATGACATCTTTTGTCCTACCCTCCCATGGCAGCGGGGTCCTATTGGAAACTAAGGGATATTAAGGCCTCCTTTTCATAGAGTACCGGACGAAAGCATTAACCCATAGTGAATACAAACTACGGTCATCAGTGGTAAGTATCCCGATTATTGTCACTTCAGGGTTACCGGATCATAACACATAATAGGTGACTATAGACTTGCAAGATAGGATAAAGAACTCACATATATTCATGAAAACATAATAGGTTCAGATCTGAAATCATGGCAATCGGGCCCTAGTGACAAGCATTAAGCATAGAAAAGTCATAGCAACATGAATCTCGGAACATAATAATGGATACTAGGGATCAAACCTAACAAAACTAACTCGATTACATGATAAATCTCATCCAACCCATCACTGTCCAGCAAGCCTACGATGGAATTACTCACGCACGGCGGTGAGCATCATGAAATTGGTGATGGAGGAAGGTTGATGATGACAATGGCGGCGGATTCCCCTCTCCGGAGCCCCGAACGGACTCCAAAACAGCCCTCCTGAGAGAGTTTCGGGCTTGGCGGCGGCTCCGTATCGTAAAACGCGATGAATCCTTCTCTCTGATTTTTTCTCCCCGAATGTAAATATATGGAGTTGGAGTTGAGGTCGGTGGAGCGTGAGGGGGCCCACGAGGAAGGGGGCGCGCCTACGGGGGTAGGCGCGCCCCCCACCCTCGTGGACAGGGTGTGGGCCCCCTGACGTGGATTCTTTCGCCACTATTTTTTATATATTCCAAAAATAATCTCTATTGATTTTCATGTCATTCCGAGAACTTTTATTTCTACACAAAAATAACACCATGGCAATTCTGCTGAAAATAGCGTCAGTCCGGGTTAGTTCCATTCAAATCATGCAAGTTAGAGTCCAAAACAAGGGCAAAAGTGTTTGGAAAAGTAGATATGTTGGAGATGTATCAACTCCCCCAAGCTTAAACCTTTGCTTGTCCTCAAGCAATTCACTTGACAAACTGAAAGTGATAAATTAAAAATTTTACAAACTCTGTTTTCTCTTGTTGTTGTAAATATGTAAAGCCAGCATTCAAGTTTTCAGCAAAGATTATGAACTAACCATATTCACAATAACATTTAGGTCTCATGTTTACTCATATGAATGGCAAAATCAACTAGCGAGCAATAATAATAAATCTTAGATGACAACACTTTCTCAAAACAATCATAATATGATATAACAAGATGGTATCTCGCTAGCCCTTTTTGAGACCGCAAGACATAAATGCAGAGCACCCCTGAAGATCAAGGGCCGACTGGAAATTGTAATTCATGGTAAAAGAGATCCAGTCAAGTCATAATCAATGTAAACTAATAATAATACATGCAAATGACAGCGGTGCTCTCCAACTGGTGCCTTTTAATAAGAGGATGATGACTTCAACATAAAAGTAAATAGATAGGCCCTTCGCAGAGGGAAGCAGGGATTTGTAGCGGTGCTCTCCAACTCGGTTTTGAAGTAGAGATGAATAATATTTTGAGCGGTATACTTTCATTGTCAACATAACAACCGAGAGATCTCGTTATCTTCCATGCTACACACATTATAGGCGGTTCCCAAGCAGAATGGTAAAGTTTATACTCCCCCACCACCAACAAGCATCAATCCATGGCTTGCCCAAAACAACAGGTGCCTCCAACTAACAACAATCCTGGTTGAGTTTTGTTTGCAATTATTTTGATTTGATTTGAGCATGGGACTGGGCATCCCGGTGACCAGCCATTTTCTCGTGAGTGAGGAGCGCAGTCCACTCCTCTTGAGAATAACCCGCCTAGCATGGAAGATACAGACAACCCTAGTTGATACATGAGCTATTCGAGCATACAAAACAGAATTTTTATTTGAAGGTTTAGAGTTTGTCACATACAAATTTGCTTGGAACGGCAGGTAGATACCACATATAGGAAGGTATTGTGGACTCATATGGAATAACTTTTGGGGTTTATGGAGTTGGATGCACAATCAGTATTCCCGCTTAGTACAAGTGAAGGCTAGAAAGAGACTGGGAAGCGACCAGCTAGAGAGTGATAACCCACAAGTATAGGGGATCAATTGTAGCCTCTTTCGATAAGTAATAGTGTCGAACCCAATGAGGAGCTAAAGGTAGAACAAATATTCCCTCAAGTTCTATCGACCACCAATACAACTCTACGCACACTTGACGTTCACTTTACCGGAAACAAGTATGAAACTAGAAGTACTTTGTTGGTGTTGTTGGATAGGTATGCAAGATAATAAAGAGCAAGTAAATATAAAGTAGGGGCTGTTTAGACGAAGACACAACTAAATTAGTTTTAGTAAAGAACTTTTGTCAACAGGAAGGTTATTTGTCCCTAGGCAAACGATAACTAGACCGGTAATCATTATTGGAATTTTATTTGAGGGAGAGGCATAAGCTAACATACTTTCTCTACTTGAATCATATGCACTTATGATTGGAACTCTAGCAAGCATCCGCAACTACTAAAGATTCATTAAGGTAAAACCCAACCATACCATTAAAGCATCAAGTCCCCTTTATCCCATACGCAAACAACCTACTTACTCGGGTCTGTGCTTCTTTCACTCACGCCACCCACCATAAGCGAATCATAAACATATTGCAAACCCTACAGCGGGTATCCCTCACGCTTGCGCGTTACGGAGAGCACCATAGGACAACAACAATAATAAAACATACATCTTAAACCAATCACGATCATCAAATAGCCATTAGGACAAAACAGATCTACTCAAACATCATAGGATAGCCATACATCATTGGGAAATAATATATAGCGTTGAGCACCATGTTTAAGTAGAGATTACAGCGGGTAAGAGAGAGGTTACACCGCTGCATAGAGGGGGGAAGAGTTGGTGATGATGGCGGTGAAGTTGTTGGTGAAGCTCGCGGTGATGATGATGGCCCCTGGTGGCATTCCGGCGCCACCGGAAGCGAGGGGGAGAGAGACCCCCTCCTTCTTCTTCTTCCTTGACCTCCTCCCTAGATGGGACAAGGGTTTCCCCTCTGGTCCATAGCCTCCATGGCGTGGGATGGGTGAGAGCCCCTCCGAGATTGGATCTGTCTCTCTGTCTCTCTCTGTTTCTGTGCTCTCAAATTCTTCCCTTTCACCGTTTATTATATTCTCGGAGATCCGTAACTCCGATTGGGATGAAATTTTGACACGATCTCGATCCGGAAATTAGCTTTCTTGCGGCGAAAGAAGGGCACCAACCACCTTACGGGGTGGCCACGAGGGTCAGGGGCGCGCCCCCTACCTTATGGGCCCCTCGAGCATCGTCTCGCGTGGATTCTTCTTCCCAAAAATCATATATATTCCAAATAAAATCTACGTCAGTTTTTATTCCATTTGGACTCCGTTTGATATGGATATTGTGCGAAACAAAAAACATGCAACAAACAGGAACTGGCACTAGGCACTGGATCAATATGTTAGTCCCAAAAATAGTATAAAAAGATGCCAAAAGTATATGAAAGTTGAATAATATTGGCATGGAACAATAAAAAATTATAGATGCGATGGAGACGTATCAGCATCCCCAAGCTTAATTCCTGCTCGTCCTCGAGTAGGTAAATGATAAAAAAATATTTTTTGATGTGGAATGCTACCTAGCATAATCTTGATCATATGTCTAATCATGGCATGAATATTAAGACACGAGTGATTCAAAGCAATAGTCTATCCTTTGACATTAATACAATAATACTTCAAGCATACTAATAAAGCAATCATGTATTTTCAAAATAACATGGCCAAAGAAAGTTATCCCTACAAAATCATACAGTCTGGCTATGCTCCATCTTCACCACACAAAATATTCAAATCATGCACAACCCCGATGACAAGCCAAGCAATTGTTTCATACTTTTGACGTTCTCAAACCTTTTCAACTTTCACGCAATACGTGAGCGTGAGCCATGGACATAGCACTATAGGTGGAATAGAATATGATGGTGGAGGAGACAAAAAGGAGAAGATAGTCTCACATCAACTAGGCGTATCAACGGGCTATGGAGATGCCCATCAATAGATATCAATGCGAGTGAGTATGGATTGCCATGCAACAGATGCACTAGAGCTATAAGTGTATGAAAGCTCTAACTGAAACTAAGTGGGTGTGCATCCAACTTGCTTGCTCATGAAGACCTCGGGCATTTGAGGAATCCCATCATCGGAATATACAAGCCAAGTTCTATAATGAAAATTCCCACTAGTATATCAAAGTGATAACTCAAGAGACTCTCTATATGAAGAAAATGGTACTACTTTGAAGCACAAGTGTGGAAAAAGGATAGTAGCACTGCCCCTTCTCTCTTTTTCTCTCATTTTTTGTTTTCTTTTCTTTCTTTTCTCTTTTTTTGGGCCTTCTCTTTTTTTGGCCTTTCTCTTTTTTTATTTTTTTATTTTTTTATTTTTTCGTTTGGAGTCTCATCCCGACTTGTGGGGGAATCATAGTTTCCATCATCCTTTCCTCACTAGGGCAATGCTCTAATAATGATGATCATCACACTTTTATTTACTTACAACTCGATATCTAGAACAAAGATATGACTCTATATGAATGCCTCCGGCTGTGTACCGGGATATGCAATGAATCAAGAGTGACAAGTATGAAAGAATTATGAATGGTGGCTTTTCCACAAATACTATGTCAACTACATGATCATGCTAAGCAATATGACAATGATGAATGTGTCATGATGAACGAAATGGTGGAAAGTTGCATGGCAATATATCTCAGAATGGCTATGGAAATGCCATAATAGGTAGGTATGGTGGCTGTTTTGAGGAAGGTATATGGTGGGTTTATGGTATCGGCGAAAGTTGCGCGGTACTAGAGAGGCTAGCAATGGTGGAAGGGTGAGAGTGCGTATAATCCATCGACTCAACATAAGTCATAAAGAACTCACATACTTATTGCAAATTTCTATTAGTCATCGAAACAAAGTAATATGCGCATGCTCCTAGGGGTATAGATTGGTAGGAAAAGACCATCGCTCGTCCCCGACCACCACTCATAAGGAAGACAATCAATAAACACCTCATGCTCCAACTTCGTTACATAACGGTTCAACATACGTGCATGCTACGGGACTTGCAAATCTCAACACAAGTATTTCTCAATTTAACAATTACTCGACTAGAATGACTCTAATATCACCATCTTTATATTGCAAAACTATTGCAAGGAATCAAACATATCATATTCAGCGATCTACAAGTTTATGTAGGATTTTATGACTAACCATGTGAATGACCAGTTCCTGTCATCTCTCTAAATAGATATAAGTGAAGCACGAGAGTTTAATTATTTCTACAAAAGATATGCCCGTTCTCTAACAAATATAAGTGAAGAAAAAGAGCATTCTACAAATGGCGGTTGTCTAAGTGAAGAGAAACAGGCAATCCAAACTTCAAATGATATAAGTGAAGCACATGAAGCGTTCTATAAAGCCATACTCAAAAGATATAAGTGAAGTGTAAAGAGCATTCTATAAATCAACCAAGGACCATCTCATACGAGCATGGTGCATAAAAAAATAAAAACCTAAATGCAAAAGACGCTCCAAGACTTGCACATATCGCATGAACGAAACGAATCCGAAAACATACCGATATTTGTTGAAGAAAGAGGGGATGCCTCCCCAGCATCCCCAAGCGTAGACTCTTGAGTCTCCTTGAATATTTACTTGGGGTGCCTCGGGCATCCCCAAGCTGGAGATCTTGCCTCTCTTCCTTCTTCTTACATCGAAACCTTCTCAATCATCGAACACTTCATCCACACAAAACTTCAACAGAAAACTCGGTAAGATCCATTAGTATAATAAAGCGAATAACTACTCTAAGTACTGTTGCAAACCAATTCATATTTTGTTTTTTCATTGTCTCTACTGTAATATAACTTTTTCATGGCTTAATCCACTAATATAAATTGATAGGTTCATCAAAACAAGCAAACTATGCATCAAAAACAGAATCTGTCTAAAACAGAACAGTCTGTAATAATCTGAACATTCACCATACTTATGATACTTGAAAAATTCTACAAACTTTAGGAAAAATAAACAATTTGTATAGGAATAAAGTGCAAAAATAATTAGAACAATTTGATGTTCCAGCTAAAAATGTAAAATCACGCACTACAGCCAAAGTTTCTGTCCTGCACCGTACAAACCATCAAGCAAATGTAAACATCCCAAAGGAAAACCTTGGCACATTATTTTTATAATACAATGGACTTGTACAAGGGGATAATTATTTTTTTGAAAAGTTTCTGTAATTAAGATTCAAAAAGTTCCCATGGGCATGAACAAAGTTCAAGGACGTCCCCCACTTTCACAATGCTCGTCTCTCTCACTTTCACTTTTCTTTTAGAAAAAGTTTTGGGTTCCCCTCTTTATTTTTGTTGTTTTTAAACTATATGAAAGCACTCAACAGAAATAAATGACTCTCTAAAATTTCCGGGTTGTCTCCCTGGCAGCGCTTTCTTTAAAGCCATTAAGCTAGGCATATAGTGCTCAAGTAATGGATCAACCCGGATCCCAAGGTATATCAAAGGCACTTTTAATTAGCAATGATTTGTAATTTAGTAGTGAGCACAAGGTAACATATATCATGTAATGACGAAGTCTAACTCTCTTCCTATGCATCGACATTTCATAAAAGAACAATTCATGCACACAAAGTAAAGGCCAATGCATAGTATAAACAGTTTCTTGCAATTTTGTCATATTGGAAACATAGAGAGGTGGAGATATAGTTCCTCTCTCATAATAATTGTAAGTAGGAGCAGCAAGCGCATGCATATTATATCTATCAAAATCATCATGTGCAATGGTAAAAGGCAACCCATCAATATAATCCTTAATAAGTGCAAACTTCTCCGATATAGTGTAGTCAGGAGAATTCAAAAAGATAATAGGACTATCATGCGTGGGTGCAATAGCAACAATTTCATGTTTAACATAAGGAACTATAGCAATTTCATCTCCATAAGTATCATTCATATTGGCATCTTGGCCACAAGCATAGCAAGCATCATCAAAAAGGGATATTTCAAGAGAATCAATGGGATCATGACAACCATCATAGCAATCATCCTCCGGTAAGCATGAAGGGAAATTAAAGAATGTATGAGTTGAAGAGTTACTCTCATTAGAAGGTGGGCACGGGTAGCTAATCCGCTCTTCCTCCTTTTGTTCTTCGCTCTCCTCATCATCTTTTTCATCCAATGAGCTCACAGTTTCATCAATTTCTTCTTCCATAGATTCCTGCAAAATATTAGTCTCTTCTTGGACAGCGGAGTAGTACTCAATATATGGTTCAGCATAGGCATTAGAAGCATAATTATCATAGCAATATTTAAATATGGCAAAATTTTCAGAATTGTGAAGAGTAGCATCATACTTTTCAATCAAAGAAGCAATTTCAAAAGCACCCTTAAAAGCAACAAATTCTTCAATTTGTTGAACATCATAGTAATTATAAACACCCTTAGCATATGAGGATAAGATTCCATTATCAATAAACTCACATTGGTAGGGAAGGTGTTTCTTAGGGTTTTTAGAATAACAAGTAAAATCATATATTTCACATAAATTCCAAGCATAGCACATGCAAACGTTGAATTTGACCCCATAATAGTTTACCTTTTTCAGATATTCGGTGTCGTACATAACAAGCATGCTCATCTAAGGATTTGCCCTCAACTAAGCTAGTTGGGGTTTCAGCACGAGCACATAGGGATCAAAGATGATCCAAGTAATAAGCTTCAACAGTGTGATAGATTTCGATTGGTTCTTCAACCATTCGCTCAGTATGTACAACTAATTTTTTTGGTATTTTGCGTTTCCTACTCATAACTAAAGATAGAAAACAACTAAGAACATCAAATAAAAATTACTTAGTGATAAAGCAAACAAGCACACACGAGAATATTCACCCCACGCTATTGCTCCCCGGCAATGGCGCCAGAAAAAGGTCTTGATAACCCACAAGTATAGGGGATCAATTGTAGCCTCTTTCGATAAGTAAGTGTGTCGAACCCAACGAGGAGATAAACGTAGAACAAATATTCCCTCAAGTTCTATCGACCACCGATACAACTCTACGCACACTTGAAGTTCGCTTTACCGGAAACAAGTATGAAACTAGAAGTACTTTGTAGGTGTTGTTGTATAGGTATGCAAGATAATAAAGAGCAAGTAAATATAAAGTAGGGGCTGTTTAGATGAAGACACAACTAAATTAGATTTAGTAAAGAGCTTTTGTCAACAGGAAGGTTATTTGTCCCTAGGCAAACGATAACTAGACCGGTAATCATTATTGCAATTTTATTTGAGCGAGAGGCATAAGCTAACATACTTTCTCTACTTGAATCATATGCACTTATGATTGGAACTCTAGCAAGCATCCGCAACTACTAAAGATTCATTAAGGTAAAACCCAACCATAGCATTAAAGCATCTAGTCCCCTTTATCCCATACGCAAACAACCTACTTACTCGGGTCTGTGCTTCTGTCACTCATGCCACCCACCATAAGAAAATCATAAACATATTGCAAACCCTACAACGGGAATCCCTCATGCTTGCGTGACACGGAGAGCACCATAGGACATCACCAATAATAAAACATACAACTCAAACCAATCACGATCATCAAATAGCCATTAGGACAAAACAGATCTACTCAAACATCATATGATAGCCATACATCATTGGGAAATAATATATAGCGTTGAGCACCATGTTTAAGTAGAGATTACGGTGGGTAAGAGAGAGGTTACACCGCTGCATAGAGGGGGAAGAGTTGGTGATGATGGCGGTGAAGTTGTTGGTGAAGATCGCGGTGATGATGATGGCCCCCGGTGGCACTCCGGCGCCACCGGAAGCGAGGGGGAGAGAGCCCCCCTCATTCTTCTTCTTCCTTGACCTCCTCCCTATATGGGAGAAGGGTTTCCCCTCTGGTCCATAGCCTCCATGGCGTGGGAGGGGCAAGAGCCCCTCCGAGATTGGATTTGTCTCTCTGTCTCTCTCTGTTTCTGCGCTCTCAGATTCTTCCCTTTCACCGTTTCTTATATCCCCAGAGATCCGTAACTCCAATTGGGATGAAATTTTGACACGACCTCTATCCAGAAATTAGCTTTATTGCGGCGAAAGAAGTGCACCAACCGCCTTACGGGGTGGTCACGAGGGTCAGGGGCGCGCCTGACACCCTGGGGCGCGCCCCCTACCTCGTGGGCCCCTTGAGCATCGTCTCGCGTGGATTCTTCTTCCCAAAAATCATATATATTCCAAAAAAAATCTCCGTCAGTTTTTATTCCGTTTGGACTTCGTTTGATATGGATATTCTGCGAAACAAAAAACATGTGTGACGCCCCCGATTCAATCGTACACTAATCATGCACGCAAATGTGTACGACCAAGATCAGGAACTCACGGGAAGATATCACAACACAACTCTAGACACAAACTAAATTAATACATGCTTTATATTACAAGCCAGGGGCCTCGAGGGCTCGAATACAAGTGCTCGATCATAGACGAGTCAGCGGAAGCAACAATATCTGAGTACAGATATAAGTTAAACAAATTGCCTTAAGAAGGATAGCACAAACTGGGATATAGATCGAAAGAGGCACAGGCCTCCTACCTGGGATCCTCCTAAACTACTCCTGGTCGTCGTCGGTGGGCTCCACATAGTAGTAGGCACCTCCCGAGTAGTAGTAGTCGTCGTCGACGGTGGCGTCTGTCTCCTGGGCTCCAACGTCTGGTCGCAGCAATCGAGTATAGAAAGGGGGAAAAGAGGGAGCAAAGCAACCGTGAGTACTCATCCAAAGTACTCGCAAGCAAGGAGCTACACTACATATGTATGCATTGGTATCAAATGGAATAAGGGTATCATATGTGAACTGAACTGCAGACAGCCGGAATAAGAAGGGGATAGCTAGTCCTATCGAAGTCTACGCTTCTGGCCACCTCCGTCTTGCAGCATGTAGAAGAGAGTAGATGGTAAGTTCACCAAGTAGCAACGCATAGCATAATCCTAACCGATGATCCTCTCCTCGTCGCCCTGTGAGAGAGCGACCACCGATTGTACCTGGCACTTGGAAGGGTGCGTTTTATTAAGTATCCGGTTCTAGTTGTCATAAGGTCAAGGTACAACTCCAAGTCGTCATGTTACCGAAGATCACGACTATTCGAATAGATTAACTTCCCTGCAGGGGTGCACCACATAACCCAACACGCTCGATCCCATTTGGCTGGACACACTTTTCTGGGTCATGCCCGGCCTCGGAAGATCAACACGTCATAGCCCTACCTAGGCACACTAGATAGGTCAGCACGCCGGTCTAAATCCTATGGCGCAGGGGTCTGGGCCCATCGCCCATTGCACACCTGCATGTTGCGTACGCGGCCGGTGAGCAGACCTAGCCTCCCTTATACAAGAGTAGGCGTTCCAGTCCAACCCGGCGCGCGTCGCTTAGTCGCTGACGTCACGAAGGCTTCGGCTGATACCACGATGTCGAGTGCCCATAACTGTCCCCGCGTAGATGGTTAGTGCGTATAGGCCAGTAGCCAGACTCAGAATGAATACCAAGATCTCGTTAAGCATGTTATTTTGAAATAACCGCGAACGCCGACCAGGGCCAGGCCCACCTCCTAGGTGGTCTCAACCTGCCCTTGTCGCTTCGCCACAAAGATCCACACAGAGGGCCGTTGGGACAAAGGTCCTTTCAGCCGCCAATCCGTGAATCACTCGCGGGTGCTCCACAAGCCAACCCGTCTTTAGTCACCACATGTATCATGTATAAAGTATATAGTATATACCCGTGATCACCTCCCGAGTGATCACGGCCCGATATTATAGCATGGTAGATGGACATGAATGTAGGGCCACGGATGATAAACTAGCATCCTATACTAATCATTAGGATTGCAGGTAAAGGTAACAACAGTAGTAGAAGGGACAGGCTATGCATCAGGATAGGATTAACGGAAAGCAGTAACATGCTACACTACTCTAAAGCAAGTAGTATAGAGGAGAGTAGGCGATATCTGATGATCAAGGGGGGGCTTGCCTGGTTGCTCTGGCAAGAGAGAGGGGTCGTCAACACCGTAGTCGTACTAGGTAGCAGCGGCGTCGGTCTCGGTGTCTAGCGAGAGAAGAGGGGGAAGAATGTCACATCCCTTGCTTCTGGTAATGCACTAGGCTAGACCTCTTGCTGCATCATGTTCAAATTCAAATGAAATTTGAATTGAGGAATTTTCAAAGCCTCAGAAGACCTCTAAAAATAACCAACATTTAAATCGCTTCAAATAAGTCCAAGAAAATGTTCCTGTTATCCTCTGGAAATATTGGCAAGAGGTAAAATCCAAACCAATATTTTTGGTGTCTCAGAAACATTTAATTTGGGCATTTGAATTAAATCAATAAATAAATTGAATTGGATTTATATCTACTATTAAATAAATATAGGTCCAATAATTCTGAAATATTTTGTGGAGCATTGTTTTAATTCTTTTAGCTCCTAAAAATATTGTCAGAAGCAAAATAAATTGAATTGGTTTCAAAACCAAATTCAAAACAAACCTGCAAAATAGAAAAACTGAAATAATTAGAAAAGGGAGAGAGAGTCTTACCTGGCCCCTTACCTGGCTGGCCCAGTGGACAGCCCAGCCCACTGGCCTGGTGCCAGTCGTCCTCTACCTCTGCCAGTAGGCAGAGGAGGGAGACAGCGCACGCGCGCGCCGTGGCGACACGCCACCTCCCTGCCTGCCTGCGTCCCTCGCCACCGCGACGCCTCGGGCCTTCTCTTCAGCGCCGCCTCGAACCCCTGGACCCCCTCACTCGTCCCCTTCGTCTCTCCCTCGCCTCTCCCTCTCGCACACCCGAACGCCATCGTCGCCGCCGTTCGTCACCGCCGCAGCCACCGCCACCCACTCTCCTCCCCGACGTGCTCCTGAGCTCCGCAGTGCCTCCCACGACCTCCCCGTCGACTCACGCGACCGGAGAAGCCCCGAAGCGCCGTCCCGATGCTTTTCCCCTCCTCGGCCACCGAGGACCGCCGCCGCCGATTCGCCGGACCCCGTGCCTCCCCTGCCTCGCCAGCAGCACCAGAAGAACCGCGGTGAGCCCTCGACCCGATTCCCCCTCTCCCCGTGCCCCACCTCCCTCTCTAGCTAGCCCCACCACTTTGCCCGAGAATCTCTCGCCGCCGGCCATGGCATGGCCGTGGCCACAGCCACCCCAGCTCGTATCCGAGCCCACTGACGTGCTCACCGTGATCTCAGGAGTCCGTAGCACGCCCCAGCTCCTCCTGCCGTGCTCCCTAACGCCGACCCTGAGATTGCCCGAACTCCGGCAGCCGCAAAGGAGCTCGCCGCCGGCAGCTCCGGCCACCCCAGCTGCTGGTACTTGCCTCTTTAGATGCGCCTTCCTCCCAGGAACCCGTAGGAGCAAACCGCACGTCAAATGGTGCTCCGTAGCGAGCGCACGGTGCACCTCCTCTGTCGGCCGTGGTCGTCGCCGGCGACACTCCGGCGACTGCCGACGTGGCACGCGTAATTAGCACTAATGACGCCTAAACACCCCCCACAGCCACTGACAGTGGGCCCCGTAGTGGGTCAAAGCCCGGGTCAACGCGGGATTAGCCCCTGTGTCACTGACGTGTGGACCTCACACGTCAGGTTTGACCCGAGCCGGCCCCTGTTGACTTGCTGACGTCATGCCAACGTCATGCTGACACAGTAATGTTTTCTGGATTTAATTTAATTCTGAAATTCCAGGAAATTGTATAAACTTCAATAAATCATAGAAAATTAACCGTAACTCCAAATTAAATAATTTATATATGAAAAATTATCAGAAAAATTCAAGGAATCCATCTGTACCATTTTCATGCATGTTAGAACAACTTATAGCTGCTGTTTAGCACAAATCGATTAAATGGCATTTGAATAATCACATATGGAGTTTGAATTTGAATCTTGTATTCAAACCAACTTCATTTAATCTGTTGCTAGTTGCATTAGCTCAAAACACATTCATTTTTCCATGTCATGATCATGCATCATATTGTGCATTGCATTGATTGTGTTCCCTTCTGTGTTGCCGGTATTTGTCCCCTCTCGATAGACGTGATACCGATGATGTGATCGTTCACACTGATGAAGACTCAATGTTATCTTCAGAAGTGCCAGGCAAGCAAAACCCCCTTGTTCATTCCGATACAATCCTACTCTCTCGCTCCTGCTCTCTTTTACTGCATCAGGACAACCCCGATTCATCTGTTACTTGCTGCGGTAGCTGAACCCCTTTATCCTTTGCATGACCTGTCATTGCCACAGTAAATAGATGAAACCCACTAGCATGAGTAGGAGTTGTTTGAGCCCTGTTGTGCCTACTCATTCATGCTTGTTTGTCATGCCTGCTACTGCTTAGAGTTGAGTCAGGTCTGATTCATCGGGGATGAATCAGAGGTGTGTGAACATGTCCTACTGTGTGTGAGCTAAGTGTGTGAACACGATTTGGTAAAGGTAGCGGTGAGAGGCCATGTAGGAGTACATGGTGGGTTGTCTCATTGAGGCCGTCCTCAGGAACTGAGTTCTGTGTTTGTGATCCATGATTCAGCTACTACCATACATTGGGCCCTGAAATATGACCCCGCTCGACTTCTTAATCACCCTTGTCCTCTGTCCAGGAGTTGCAAGTAGTTTCTGGTGTTTGTAGTATGGTGGAGGCCGTGGACAGCGCTGACCGTAGGGGTGGGCTGTGATGCGGTAGGCACATGGCCGGGTACACCGGCGCCCGTTTGGTGTCACGGAACCCTGTTCACATCGTCTGGGGCTGTGAGCGAAACTCCGGCCGGATCTCCTCATGGATGGAACCCGAATAGGCGATAAACCTGGACTAGAGACTTGAGTGTTTAGGTAGGTCGTGGTCTACACCCACGTCGGCTTTCGCTTGAAGTCTGCCGAGCACATGTCGTGTGCAGACGCTAAGTGGTGGAAACATGTATGAAGAAGTACACCCCTGCAGGGTTAACATCATCTATTCGAATAGCCGTGTCCGCGGAAAAGGACTTCTGGGTTGCTTATATCAGTTCATAGACAAGTGAAAGTGGATACTGTAAAATACGCAAGAAAAGCGTGAGTGCTATGGATGGCGTTCTCGTAGGGAGACGGGAGCGGATCCATAGTGGTGTATTGATATGGTGAATATGTGGACTCGTGTGCGCCACCTCAAAAGAGTTACTTGCAGTCGTAGTTCAGGATAGCCACCGAGTCAAAGCTGGCTTGCTGCAGTCAAACTCCACCATCCCCTTTGTTGATAATGATGCATGTGTAGATAGATCTGATGTAAGTCTTGCTGGGTACATTTGTACTCACGTTTGCCTATTTTATGTTTTGCAGAGAGACTTCAGTCTCACTAGTAGTTCCGCTTGGACTTCGACGTTTAGCTTGTTACCTCAGCTACGATCTTGTGCCTCGGCAGGATTGGTAGATAGTCAGGCTTCTCAACCTTTTTCATTTATAGATGTCTGTACTCAGACATGATAGCTTCCGCTTGTGCTTTGTTTTGTATGCTCTGAATGTTGGGTCATGAGACCCATGTTTGTAATATCTCGCTCCTCGGAGCCTATTGAATAAATTACTTGAGTCGTAGAGTCATGTTGTGATGCCATGTTGTGTTTGCACATATCGAGCATATTGTGTGTATGTTATTGAAATGCTTGGTATGTGTGGGATCTGACTATCTAGTTGTTTATCTTTAGTAGCCTCTCTTATCGGGAAATGTCTCCTAGTGTTTCCACCGAGCCATGGTAGCTTGCTACTGTTCCGGAACACTTAGGCTGGCCGGCATGTGTCCTTCTTCGTTCCTGTGTCTGTCCCTTCGGGGAAATGTCACGCGATGAATACCGGAGTCCTGTTAGCCCGCTACAGCCCGGTTCACCGGAGTCCTGCTAGCCCAGTGCTACAGCCTGGATTCACTCGCTGATGACCGACACGTTCGATGCTGGGTCTTGGATGCCTGTCCCTGTAAGTCTGTGCCACTTTGGGTTTACGACTAGCCATGTCAGCCCCGGGCTCCTTATCATATGGATGCTAGCGACACTGTCATATACGTGTGCCAAAAGGCGCAAACGGTCCCAGGCAAAGGTAAGGCGACACCCGTGGGAATACCGTGCGTGAGGCCGCAAAGTGATATGAGGTGTTACATGCTAGATCGATGTGGCATTGAGTCGGGGTCCTGACAGCGTTGGTATCAGAGCTTGACTGCCTGTAGGATTACCAAGCCAAACTGGTCGAAGTTGAGTCTAGAAATTCTTTAGTTATATAAGGGAATTGATTGTGGGATGGAACGTAAGGCTCTTTTTACTCCTTATACCTCATGGCCCTCTGATCTGAGTCATCATCTTCTCTTCTACGGGGATTAAGAACTAGGCTATCTCTTCTTTCTATTAGGATCACGTGTTACTATCAGTGGACTTATAACATTGTTGGAATTAAGCCTCGTTTCAGCTCCTATTACTTCCGTATGTTAATCGTTGATCTTGAAACCTTGATATTGTGCTTCTGAGTGGTTATGCCACCATTTATGTGAATGTCTCAAATTTTTTCTGAGTATTTACAGCCGTTATGCTGTCCGAGTCATTCCAGGTTTCTAAATAGTCTGATGCATTTGGAAATCCTTTCCCTCTGGTTTCGGTGTTCCTTTATGCCAGCTCAATCACACAAATCAGTGAGTTGAGGTACTCCGTTACCTTGACATATATGTTGGAATAATTATCATGACCCTAGGTGTTTTAGGGAGTCACCTAGTAATCTAGCAACGTTTTGTTTTCCCAGTGTGAAGATTCTGGCCTTTATTATCGAAAGCATCCTGTGATGCCATTTAGTTAGTAGGCATTCTATTCCTGGGTTCTTGAACCAGAGATTCACCCTACTTGCTTCATGTGGATAGTTTTGCTCGTTCCTTTAGGTTATTAGTAACCTTTGCATTAGTCCTTGATGTTCGTGGTATTCCTTTCTTCCAAATACTATGAACCGCTTATGGCAGATGTTCCTCGCTGATCGAAAGATCACAATCAGAGTGCTCTCGATGGGTTCTCGATTCTACATTGTGACTCTGCCAGTTCTACCTTTCTGCATGGGTTATCCGGAAGAAATATGTTAAACTTCGTTCGACGTGCTAATCCATGCATCCACAACTCAGAAAATCATATGTTCTTTTGAGTTGTCCCATCTTAGTTGTTTCTGACCTTCGGCTATCAATTGATAGTCAAGAGTATGTGTGCGTTCGTTTATCGATGCCTATTACTCTTGTGGTCCGTCAAGCCATTCTATCGCGGAATGACTAGGAGAAACAAACTCCAGTACCTCTTCCATATCCAAGATTGGGTCAAAGAAGTTGTGCTCCGCAGAACAAATTGCTAATCCAGCTTTTGATTCTGTTTTACCCTGAAGTATTACCGTCTTATGTCAGGATTTTCATGAGGATTGCACCGGCTCTTGTGAATTCTTGATGTAGTGATACTTCTCGCCATCATTATTCATCCCTCGGTTCCGTGTTGTCGCAACCGGAAGGCCGACAAGTGAATCGTGATGTGTGAATTCAATACTCCTAGCAACCTTGTTGCTTGGTAGTTAATGGACAATAATTTCATTCTTAGCGTGTTGGTTTTGAATCATCATTCTAAGGTTGATTATGCTACCTAGTCCTTATTTCGGTGCACCCTTCGATTGATGAGTTAGGATCTTGTCAAGTCCTCACTCATTTGATCATATCGTCTTGCCCTCAAAAGCGAGATTGTTCTCGAGCTTAGTAACATATCGGTGGTTCGTGATTTTCCGAATATCTTCTCGATAGTATCACCAGGTTGTCACCTGACTGTTATGTTAAGCTCGTGATCAAGTTGGTTTATCCTGTAAACCACCCTTTCTCCAAGAATCCGTGTTGGATACCCCTGAGCTAGTTGGTTAAGCTATGCATCAACTTGGAGAGTTGGAAGATAGAAGCTTGTCCGATATAGTTCATTATAAGGGATGTCTTGTATGTGTGTTGAAGAAAGTTGATATTTTCATCGACTGAACCTCGTGATCAGTTAATGGACCTATCATTTTATCCAACCTTTGATTGGAGTATGGGCTATCATCCAATCAGACCAGAACCAACGATATTCGTAATGTTGTCTTACTCGTGGTTGATCCCTCGAGTATACACCATTATACCTTTTGGGTCTGACCCATGCTATCACTTGTTCACTTAACTATGGAATTCCTTTTAAAAGGAAACCCAGATGAATTGTTGTTGAGCCCATTGACAACATCCTTATCTCCTCCATAATTTTGTTGAACATTAAGCTAGTGTTGGAAACTTTTGAAAGCATTTGTTCATGCTTGCTCATGAAGCATATGTTTGGATGAAGGTAGTGACTTCCTTTAATTCATGTGCATCTGATGCAAGTTGCCGCCGTGGGTTAGAGAAAGTCAATGTTGCTTTCTTTGGAATCATTCCAAATCAGTCATGCACACGTGCGAAGAATTCTGTGGTTTGAAGACTTGCAACCTTCAATCTATATGTGTCCCTAGCACACCAAGCCACTGATTGATTTGTTCAAGGAGAAGAAGTTCCTTCTTAAGAGCATGCCTTATGCAAGGACTTCAATGTCCTCGATTATGGTTCCCCACCTGAACTCGGTAGTGTTTTGTTGTAAGACTACCATGTGATAATGTTATGTCTAGGACAACGTGTTCACATGTTTGTAGCAGAACCAGCTCATGTTTTGGAGCTTGCTATCGTAGTTCATCTCCCGAGAATCCCGCAACGTCATCTCGTCGATTTGTGTTGCAAACTTTCATTTTTCTTACTAGACTCGATGGGTCTGGAATATTCTGACACCAACCAGATCTGAATCTCAGGCAGATATGATGGTTGGAACATTTCCCCAAGAACTATAATATTGGTCGCGTAATAACCGGTAAAGTGGATGTCGTGCCCAACACACCCAGCCGGAAGACCTGTTATTATAATATCTTGATTGATGAAGTCGGCCACCTCCCCATAAGGATTTCGTAGGATTTACCTCCGTAACTGTTCCTTATGGATTTTTGTGTTCCCGAAGTCCGACCTTTTACTTGATGTTCTAGTTATCAAACCGTAACTATGAATGGGATACACTAGCACATCAAGGAGAACATTAGAAGCGGAGTGCTAAATGTCTCTCGGTCGATCATCCAGATTTTGTTTCCTTGGCCCCGCCAAGGGTGAAATCTGAGAAGGTGTTATCTTCCTTTGCATCTGCATCCTCCATCACCATTCATCATGGTAGTAAGTTGTGTTACCGGACCTTTGACACGGATGTTGATTAAACCTTGATGATTATGGAAATGCTCAAGTTCTTGAGAGCACGCACAAGCGCTACGTGTTATCATCATCTCTAACTGGGATTCCTCTCAGTTTCCTCGGCAAATTCTATGACCTTTCCAAACAGTGAATTCACTCTCTTTTGTTGGGTTCTTCCCCAGTTACCAGAATCATTCCCAGCATTTGCATTTTGTTCCCAGCTTGCACCGCCAATGAGCCATTCTACCGACCCCCGCCAATCGATTGCTGTGATTTGCCTTAGGCTGATATAGAGAGTCTAAATGATCTCTATATCAAAGGTAATTCTTTTTGCCACTTAAGGGGATATATCTTCGAGTCACCTTCCCTAAGGTGCATCATTGTGGTATCATGGCAACTTAACTCCTCGCTACGTTGACGATGGTTTACCACCTTCTTAAGTGTGGAATTATTGTCCACCTAGTGAACCTTCGTCATCCGTTTCTTCCACCCCTCTTGATGTGTATCTCGTGTCTCAACCCGAGAGATGGTTCTATGTCTCATTCCGGGACTTAATCCTGAGTTGTTCGATCTTCGAGAAGACCGATCCTTCCAGAGTTTTCCTTTCCTCTTCTTGTCATGATTAGCTGGAGTTCTCAGAGCAAGACGACAAGACAAAGATGGTGTTCAAATCAACGTTCATTTGAAGTGCAACCAGGATCGTGAAGATTATACTAGTTTGCGTTTCCCCTTCACCTTACCCTACCCTTGAATCTCGAGACGAGATTCTTGTTTAGTGGGGGTGAGTTGTCACATCCCTAGCTTCTGTTAATGCACTAGGCTAGACCTCTTGCTGCATCATGTTTAAATTCAAATGAAATTTGAATTGAGGAATTTTCAAAGCCTCAGAAGACCTCTAAAAATAACCAACATTTAAATCGCTTCAAATAAGTCCAAGAAAATGTTCCTGTTATCCTCTGGAAATATTGGCAAGAGGTAAAATCCAAACCAATATTTTTGGTGTCTCAGAAACATTTAATTTGGGCATTTGAATTAAATCAATAAATAAATTGAATTGGATTTATATCTACTATTAAATAAATATAGGTCCAATAATTCTGAAATATTTTGTGGAGCATTGTTTTAATTCTTTTAGCTCCTAAAAATATTGTCAGAAGCAAAATAAATTGAATTGGTTTCAAAACCAAATTCAAAACAAACCTGCATAATAGAAAAACTGAAATAATTAGAAAAGGGAGAGAGAGTCTTACCTGGCCCCTTACCTGGCTGGCCCAGTGGACAGCCCAGCCCACTGGCCTGGTGCCAGTCGTCCTCTACCTCTGCCAGTAGGCAGAGGAGGGAGACAGCGCACGCGCGCGCCGTGGCGACACGCCACCTCCCTGCCTGCCTGCGTCCCTCGCCACCGCGACGCCTCGGGCCTTCTCTTCGGCGCCGCCTCGAACCCCTGGACCCCCTCACTCGTCCCCTTCGTCTCTCCCTCGCCTCTCCCTCTCGCACACCCGAACGCCATCGTCGCCGCCGTTCGTCACCGCCGCAGCCACCGCCACCCCCTCTCCTCCCCGACGTGCTCCTGAGCTCCGCAGTGCCTCCCACGACCTCCCCGTCGACTCACGCGACCGGAGAAGCCCCGAAGCGCCGTCCCGACGCTTTTCCCCTCCTCGGCCACCGAGGACCGCCGCCGCCGATTCGCTGGACCCCGTGCCTCCCCTGCCTCGCCAGCAGCACCAGAAGAACCGCGGTGAGCCCTCGACCCGATTCCCCCTCTCCCCGTGCCCCACCTCCCTCTCTAGCTAGCCCCACCACTTTGCCCGAGAATCTCTCGCCGCCGGCCATGGCGTGGCCGTGGCCACAGCCACCCCAGCTCGTATCCGAGCCCACTGACGTGCTCACCGTGATCTCAGGAGTCCGTAGCACGCCCCAGCTCCTCCTGCCGTGCTCCCTAACCCCGACCCCGAGATTGCCCGAACTCCGGCAGCCGCAAAGGAGCTCGCCGCCGGCAGCTCCGGCCACCCCAGCTGCTGTCACTTGCCTCTTTAGATGCGCCTTCCTCCCAGGAACCCGTAGGAGCAAACCGCACGTCAAATGGTGCTCCGTAGCGAGCGCACGGTGCACCTCCGCTGTCGGCCGTGGTCGTCGCCGGCGACACTCCGGCGACTGCCGACGTGGCACGCCTAATTAGCACTAATGACGCCTAAACACCCCCCCACAGCCACTGACAGTGGGCCCCGTAGTGGGTCAAAGCCCGGGTCAACGCGGGATTAGCCCCTGTGTCACTGACGTGTGGACCCCACACGTCAGGTTTGACCCGAGCCGGCCCCTGTTGACTTGCTGACGTCATGCCAACGTCATGCTGACACAGTAATGTTTTCTGGATTTAATTTAATTCTGAAATTCCAGGAAATTGTATAAACTTCAATAAATCATAGAAAATTAACCGTAACTCCAAATTAAATAATTTATATATGAAAAATTATCAGAAAAATTCAAGGAATCCATCTGTACCATTTTCATGCATGTTAGAACAACTTATAGCTGCTGTTTAGCACAAATCAATTAAATGGCATTTGAATAATCACATATGGAGTTTGAATTTGAATCTTGTATTCAAACCAACTTCATTTAATCTGTTGCTAGTTGCATTAGCTCAAAACACATTCATTTTGCCATGTCATGATCATGCATCATATTGTGCATTGCATTGATTGTGTTCCCTTCTGTGTTGCCGGTATTTGTCCCCTCTCGATAGACGTGATACCGATGATGTGATCGTTGACACTGATGAAGACTCAATGTTATCTTCAGAAGTGCCAGGCAAGCAAAACCCCCTTGTTCATTCCGATACAATCCTACTCTCTCGCTCCTGCTCTCTTTTACTGCATCAGGACAACCCCGATTCATCTGTTACTTGCTGCGGTAGCTGAACCCCTTTATCCTTTGCATGACCTGTCATTGCCACAGTAAATAGATGAAACCCACTAGCATGAGTAGGAGTTGTTTGAGCCCTGTTGTGCCTACTCATTCATGCTTGTTTGTCATGCCTGCTACTGCTTAGAGTTGAGTCAGGTCTGATTCATCGGGGATGAATCAGAGGTGTGTGAACATGTCCTACTGTGTGTGAGCTAAGTGTGTGAACACGATTTGGTAAAGGTAGCGGTGAGAGGCCATGTAGGAGTACATTGTGGGTTGTCTCATTGAGGCCGTCCTCAGGAACTGAGTTCTGTGTTTGTGATCCATGATTCAGCTACTACCATACATTGGGCCCTGAAATATGACCCCGCTCGACTTCTTAATCACCCTTGTCCTCTGTCCAGGAGTTGCAAGTAGTTTCTGGTGTTTGTAGTATGCTGGAGGTCGTGGACAGCGCTGACCGTAGGGGTGGGCTGTGATGCGGTAGGCACGTGGCCGGGTACACCGGCGCCCGTTTGGTGTCACGGAACCCTGTTCACATCGTTTGGGGCTGTGAGCGAAACTCCGGCCGGATCTCCTCATGGATGGAACCCGAATAGGCGATAAACCTGGACTAGAGACTTGAGTGTTTAGGTAGGTCGTGGTCTACACCCACGTCGGCTTTCGCTTGAAGTCTGCCGAGCACATGTCGTGTGCAGACGCTATGTGGTGGAAACATGTATGAAGAAGTACACCCCTGCAGGGTTAACATCATCTATTCGAATAGCCGTGTCCGCGGAAAAGGACTTCTGGGTTGCTTATATCAGTTCATAGACAAGTGAAAGTGGATACTCTAAAATACGCAAGATAAGCGTGAGTGCTATGGATGGCGTTCTCGTAGGGAGACGGGAGCGGATCCATAGTGGTGTATTGATATGGTGAATATGTGGACTCGTGTGCGCCACCTCAAAAGAGTTACTTGCAGTCGTAGTTCAGGATAGCCACCGAGTCAAAGCTGGCTTGCTGCAGTCAAACTCCACCATCCCCTTTGTTGATAATGATGCATGTGTAGATAGATCTGATGTAAGTCTTGCTGGGTACATTTGTACTCACGTTTGCCTATTTTATGTTTTGCAGAGAGACTTCAGTCTCACTAGTAGTTCCGCTTGGACTTCGACGTTTAGCTTGTTACCTCAGCTACGATCTTGTGCCTCGGCAGGATTGGTAGATAGTCAGGCTTCTCAGCCTTTTTCATTTATAGATGTCTGTACTCAGACATGATAGCTTCCGCTTGTGCTTTGTTTTGTATGCTCTGAATGTTGGGTCATGAGACCCATGTTTGTAATATCTCGCTCCTCGGAGCCTATTGAATAAATTACTTGAGTCGTAGAGTCATGTTGTGATGCCATGTTGTGTTTGCACATATCGAGCATATTGTGTGTATGTTATTGAAATGCTTGGTATGTGTGGGATCTGACTATCTAGTTGTTTATCTTTAGTAGCCTCTCTTATCGGGAAATGTCTCCTAGTGTTTCCACCGAGCCATGGTAGCTTGCTACTGCTCCGGAACACTTAGGCTGGCCGGCATGTGTCCTTCTTCGTTCCTGTGTCTCTCCCTTCGGGGAAATGTCACGCGATGAATACCGGAGTCCTGTTAGCCCGCTACAGCCCGGTTCACCGGAGTCCTGCTAGCCCAGTGCTACAGCCTGGATTCACTCGCTGATGACCGACACGTTCGATGCTGGGTCATGGATGCCTGTCCCTGTAAGTCTGTGCCACTTTGGGTTTACGACTAGCCATGTCAGCCCCGGGCTCCTTATCATATGGATGCTAGCGACACTGTCATATACGTGTGCCAAAAGGCGCAAACGGTCCCGGGCAAAGGTAAGGCGACACCCGTGGGAATACCGTGCGTGAGGCCGCAAAGTGATATGAGGTGTTACATGCTAGATCGATGTGGCATTGAGTCGGGGTCCTGACAAAGAAACAATAAATATAATGCAAACAAATGCATGACGATGCACGACATGACAAAGCGTGATTAGTAGAAGCGAGAGAAGAGAGGGAAGGAAGTGGGAGCTCACCTAGCAGCACACACGGTGGCCCGTGACGGATTAGTAGAAGCAGAGGCTGGCGCCGGAGATGAAGAATAACGCGGCAGCCGGAGATGTGGGGCGAAGGGGATCCGGTGATTCGGGGCTCCCCAGCTCTAGCTGAGGCCACCGGTGGACGAGGAAGACGACGGAAGCGATGACGGACATGCAGGCGTGGTGAGGCGATGGCTGTGGCCGCGCGATTCACGGCGGCGGGTCCATGGCGGTGTTCGGGCGTGGTGGGGAACGAGGAGGAGAGCGAGGTGGAACTAAGGGGAGGGCGCAGGAACCGAGGCGAGAGTGGGGGCAAGTGTGAGGCGGGATCGAGGAGGCGGGGGGCGTGGCGGCCTTATCCTCGCCCGTCGCCGGCGAGGGGGTGCGGCGGGGACGTGCCCTGTTCGAAATCGGGTCAGGGGAACAGGGGAAGGGGACGCGACAGAGGGAGGCGGGCCGGGTGTGGCCAGCTGGGCCAGATTGGCCAGCCGGTGTGAGCTGGGCCGCCTGGTCCAGGGGGGGCTTCCCCCTTTTTTGTTTTTGGTTTTGTAATTTCTTTCTTTTATTTATTTTCCTTTTCTATTTTATTTAGTTTAGGGCATTTAGGTATTTTGTAAAATTGTGTCCTCTACACCATAATTATCAGTGCAATATTTTGCACCCACCGAACATTTTTTTTCAACTTTTTAAAAACTTTTGTTGTTTGCCATTTTTCTGAATTGATTTTTGAATCAGTTTGAACTAACGAAAGTTTAGCAACAGTAATCACAGATGACATGGCATCATTAGGAGAGTTTTACTGTAGCCTAATTATCCGGGCGTTACAAATCTCCTCCACTACAAGAAATCTCGTCGCGAGATTTTAGGAGGTAGAAGGAAACAATGCGGGGTATTCATCATGCAGGAAATCCTCATGTTCCCAAGTGGATTCATCTTCAGAGTGATTCGACCACTGGACTTTGAGGAACTTGATCGCCTTCTGATGTGTGCGACGTTCAGCTTGGTCAAGAATGCGGACCAGATGCTCTTTATAGGAGAGGTCCTGTTGCAATTCGAGCACTTCATGATCCAGTGCTCGGATTGGATCCTTGAAGCAACGGCGGAGTTGTGACACGTGGAACGCATCGTGAACCTGAGAAAGGTTTGACGGAAGCTCCAGTTGATATGCCACTTTTCCACGCCTTTCGAGAATAGTGAATGGGCCAATATAGCGAGGAGCTAGCTTGCCCTTGATCCCGAAGCGGTGAGCGCCCTTCATTGGTGTAACTCGAAGATAAGCCTTTTCGCCAGGTTGATAGACCATGTCTTTGTGATGACGGTCATACTGACTCTTCTGACGTGACTGAGCAGTCTTGAGATTCTCACGAATAATGCGGACTTGTTCTTCGGCCTGTTGGATAATATCCGGACCGAAGAGTGGACGTTCCCCAGTCTCTGACCAGTTCAGAGGGGTCTGACACTTTCGTCCATATAGCACTTCGAAGGGGGACATCTTCAGACTAGCTTGATAGCCACTATTATAAGAGAACTCGGCATATGGAAGAGATTCCTCCCATTTCTTGCCGAAGGAAGTACACAAGCTCGAAGCATGTCTTCGAGAACTTGGTTGACACGTTCAACCTGTCCTTGCGACTAAGGATGAAACGTCGTACTGAACGACAGGTGAGTTCCCATAGCTTCTTGGAAACTTGCCCAAAATCTTGAAGTGAATAAGCTGCCACGATCTGAACTAATAACTAGTGGAATACCGTGAAGTGAAACAATTCTGGACATGTAGAGAGTAGCAAGCTGACTAGCAGTGATTATCTCTTTGACCGCCAGAAAATGTGCAACTTTAGAAAGCCGGTCAATGACGACAAGAATAGCATCATTACCTTTCTGCAATTTGGGAAATCCAGTGACGAAGTCCATCTCGACATGATCCCATTTCCATTCAGGAATAGAGATAGGTTGCAGAGTTCCAGCAGGCCTTTGATGTTTTGCTTTGATACGATGGAAAATGTCACACTTAGCAACATAACGAGCAATGTCCTGCTTCATGTTAGACCACCAGAATCTTTGACGAATATCCTGGTACATCTTTGTACTACCAGGATGAATAGACAAAGGCGTATCATGAGCTTCTTTCATAACCTCTTTAGTCTGACCTAGGTTTTTCTTCGAACATGGTACCACTAGGTGGCCTTTGAAGTACAAGGCACCATCATCGGCGATAGAGAAGAAGGAGGGCTTTCCTTCTGCTAGATGACGTTTAATCTTTTGGACTTCAGAGTCATAACCTTGAATAGTCTTTATACCAGCTACGAGATCTTGTACGACAGCCAGGGTATTTAGAGAACCCTTAGTAACAACACAAAGATTCATCTTCTGAAACTCTGGGGGAGGGGGGCGAGTGCTCCAGGAGGAACAATATGAAGGTTCAGCTTTCTAAATTCTTCGACAAGCAAGGGCTGAACTTTGTGAACATGGAGGTGATTGCAGTAAGACTTGCGTCTCAAGGCATCAGCCATTACATTAGCCTTGCCGGGGGTATAGGATATACCCACGTCAAAGTCTGCAACAGTCTCCATCCATCTCTGCTGACGGAGGTTCAGATCTGGCTGAGTAAACAGATACTTCAGATTTTGGTGGTCGGTGAAGATCTCGGAATGATTACCGAGAAGGTAATGTCGCCACTGCTTCAGTGCATGAATGACAGCAGCAAGCTCGAGGTCGTGAACTGGGTAGTTTTCTTCGTGAGGGCGCAGTTGACGAGAGGCATAAGCAAACACTCTGTGCTCTTGCATTAGGACACAGCCTAATCCTTGACGGGAAGCGTCGCAGTAAATGACGAAGTCCTTCTTAGTATCAGGTGGAGCAAGCACTGGGGCAGAAGTCAACTTGTCTTTGAGCGCCTGGAAACTTTCCCGACACTTGTCTGTCCAGTCGAACTTGACACCCTTATGCAATAGATTAGTCAGGGGCCTAGCAATCATGGAGAAGTTCTTGACGAATCGACGGCAATAGCTGGCGAGACCGAGAAAACTTTGGACTTGCTTGACATTCTTCGGAGGAGTCCAATCGAGAATAGCCTGAACTCGTTCAGGGTTGACGGCAATACCATCCTTGGAGATGACATGCCCAAGATAGGTTACTTCGGGGAGCCAGAATTCACACTTGGAATACTTAGCATACAGTTGATGCTCTCGAAGCTTTTCCAGCACAAGACGAAGATGTTCAACATGTTCTTCCTTGTTCTTGGAAAATACAAGGAAATCGTCCAAATAAACCACGACGAACTTGTCGAGGTAATCCATGAATATATAGTTCATCAGACGAGAGAAGGTGGCTGGAGCATTCGTTAAGCCGAATGACATGACTGTGTACTCGTAAGACCCATACTGAGTCACGAAGGTGGTCTTTGGGATATCCTCTTCACGAACACGGATCTCTGGTGGTAACCCAACCTCAAATCGAGTTTGGAGAACACAGATGAGCCAGCCAGTTGATCATAAAGATCATTGATCCGAGGAAGAGGATATTTATTCTGAATGGTAGCTTGGTTTATAGGACGGTAGTCTTGGACTAATCGGTTTGTCCCATCCTTCTTCTTAACAAAGAGAGAAGGTGCTCCCCAAGGAGAGCAACTTGGGCGAATGAAACCCTTGACAAGAGATTTGTCGATTTCCTCCTTAAACTCAATGAGTTCATGCGGTGGCATCTTATAGGGTCGTTTAGCTATAGGGGTGGTGCCGGGTTTCAAGTCGATGATGAATTCGACAGCTCTAGCAGGGGGAATCCCTGGAAGTTCTTCTGGGAAGACGTCTTGGAATTCATGAACGACGGGAATGTTTTCAATGCCCTCGAGTGGTGCAACGTTCAACGCATTCAAGGCATAAAGCCGTGCCTCGGTGTTCCGAACTAGATGAGCTTGGTAAGCTATTATTTCATGAGAAGGGTGTAGCAGATGGACGACCTTAGTGGCGCAAACTATAGAAGCAGTATGCGTTTTCAACTAATCCATTCCCAGAATGAGGTCGATGTTAGACGACTTCAGGATAATGGGAGAGGCATAGAATTCCAGCCCTTCGATTTCCACGGGGACGTCGATGCCAACCAGTGAGGTTTGACATTGTCCCACAGGGGTTTTTACCAATACCGAAGTGTTCATCTCCTCACATTTAACATCATGCTTATATGCAAAATTTTCTGACATGAATGAATGCGATGCTCCTGAATCGAATAAAACAGATGCAGGTACTGAATTTACGAGGAGTGTACCCATCACAGTAGAAGGATGATCTTGAGCTTCATTAAGATCAACGTGGTTGGCATGAACACGACCATATGACCTGGCATTGTTTTTTGCGAGGTTGGTTGTTTCCACGGCCAGCTGCAGGGAGGGCCAGTTGATTCTGGTTCTGGTTGCATTCCCTAGCACGGTGTCCTGGTTGACCACACCTGAAGCATAGACCATTATTGGGAGTGGGAACAGGAGCTTTTGGTGGTGGAGCTGGAAGTCTTGGCTGCCTAGTTGGTGGAGTAGGCAGACGAGGTGCAGCATAGGATTGCCTTGGGGCATGTGCAGTTGGCTGGTACATGCTGTTGGGAATCCATATCTTACGCTTCTGCGAGGACGGGCCCGAAGATGAGCCCGCATCACGGTTGCGCCTGTGAGAGCTCTGGTATTCCTGCAGACCAGTTTCAACATTGATGGCCTTGTTCACCAGGGTGGCGAAATCAGCAAAGTCATGCACTAGAAGTGCGAGCTTGTTATCAGCTTGAAGGCCATCACGGAACTTCTCCTGTCGGCGTGCATCAGTTGCAATGTCTTCTTCAGCATAGCGGGACAGATCCAGAAACTCCCGGTGATAAGCTTCCACAGTTTTGTTGCCTTGGGTGAGGTTGCGGAACTCACACTTCTTCCGGTCCATGACTCCCTGAGGGATGAAGCGAGCACGGAAGGCAGCTTGGAAGTCTGGCCAGGTGAAGATTGTTCCAGCTGGCAGAGTACGCCTGTGGCTGTCCCAGCATTGAGCTGCGGGTCCTTTCAGGAAGAAGGAAGCAAAGGTGACGTAGCTGGCAGGGGCTACATCAGTAGACTTCATCTCAGAGGTGATGTCACGAAGCCAGTCATCAGCATCTAGAGGCTGAGTTGAGCTGCGGTACACAGTTGGGTTGAGACACATGAAATCCTGCAGAGTCACTTGGGTTGGCTGCTGGTTCATATTGGGGCAAGGAAACTGAGCCATAATATTCTCCATGAACTAACGATTCAGCTCAAACTGTTGCATCATCCCAGCCATGTACTCAGGTGATGGTGGGGCGCTGCCACCACGACCACAACAACCTGGTCTAACCATCCCGCTAATTTATAACAGGGGTAGTTCAGCATTGAGAAATTTGCAAAGACAAGAATCATTCATGATCAAACATGCACAATGAAAGCAGCACAATAGATACTACATAGTAGTTGGCATATCTTACAAAAGAGATCATGCATAGAGTTCGGTACACAGAGTTTAGTACATAGACTAAGACATCATAGGTGGCATGCAGGCTCGCGACGAATGCATCTAACACTAACAAACAAGTCTACATCTGTCCCACACGGTACTGCGGAGGTAGCTGTAGCCTGAAAGCTGGTAGTGTGGCATCGGGAACTCCACATCGGCAACCTGGGGTCCGCGGGTACTCTGATGCAGAACTCGATGCTCAAGTGGCAGAAGAGGACCAAGAGCGGGAGAGTAGCCTCCCGCATCTGGCCAACTGACGCCCTGGGGCATCACGGTCCTGGCTGGGTAGATCGCAGAACGCGGTAGCTCTCTGGATCCGACAAAGGGGTGCAACATCGTAAGAGCACGGTAAAGGTGCTGACGAGTGGTGTACAACTCGTGGCGAAGACCTCGGTTAGCTCTATCCATCCCATCAGCATGCAGAACCAGGTTCTGATGGTAGAAGGGCTCTCGGGTGACAGTGGAGTAGGCAGCAGTGTAGTATCCCTCCGCACCAACATCGGATGCGATAGCAATGTGCCTGAAGGGGGAGGTGTCCAACTCCTGATACTCTCCACGAAGATGTGTCAGAGCAGCATAAGAAGCATCGTGGACCGCCATATCGATAGTCACTCCAACACCATGAGTAGTGTGCAGCACGGTAGTGGAGTCATACTCCCGAGAGTAGAGGTGGACGATGGCACAGTACTGCTCCTGGTTGAAGTCCTGATACTCCTCATAGACGATGTACTCAGGGTGCCAGCGATAACCCAGATAGGTCATCATCTCAACCAACACAGCAGGTGATCCTGAGGTACCAATGGCCGTCGTGTGGCGTACGACCTGTCTTGTGGGTTCCATCTGAAAACAAAGATGTTTCAAAGGAGTCAACTGACAGTGTGGATAATTTTCAATATACTACCCTAATGAATATCTAGGGCTTATCCAACTTTGGGGTGAACGTGGTCACGGGATCCTAATGTTAAAGTTAGTAAAATCGTTTAACCCGAGTAGAAGGGAGTTCAGAGTCCCATAGTAAGGATCGAGGAGTAAAAGATCCTAATACCACCCAGATGGCGACGTCGGCCCGTAAGGCACACAGCCATGTTAGTAAAAGTTTTTGTAATGTCTAGACTCAACTTCGGCCAAGGAGTGTGTAAGGGGGATTCCTACAGGCAGTCGGCTCTGATACCAACTTGTGACGCCCCCGATTCAATCGTACACTAATCATGCACGCAAATGTGTATGACCAAGATTAGGAACTCACGGGAAGATATCACAACACAACTCTAGACACAAATTCAAATAATACAAACTTTATATTACAAGCCAGGGGCCTCGAGGGCTCGAATACAAGTGCTCGATCATAGACGAGTCAGCGGAAGCAACAATATCTGAGTACAGACATAAGTTAAACAAATTGCCTTAAGAAGGCTAGCACAAACTGGGATACAGATCGAAAGAGGCACAGGCCTCCTGCCTGGGATCCTCCTAAACTACTCCTGGTCGTCGTTGGCGGGCTGCACGTAGTAGTAGGCACCTCCCGAGTAGTAGTAGTCGTCGTCGATGGTGGCGTCTGGCTCCTGGGCTCCAACGTCTGGTCACAGCAATCGATTATAGAAACGGGGAAAAGAGGGAGCAAAGCAACCGTGAGTACTCATCCAATGTACTCGCAAGCAAGGATCTACACTACATATGTATGCATTGGTATCAAATGGAATAAGGGTATCATATGTGGATTGAACTGCAGAAAGCCAGATTAAGAGGGGGATAGCTAGTCCTATCGAAGTCTACTCTTCTGGCCACCTCCATCTTGTGGCATGTAGAAGAGAGTAGATGGTAAGTTCACCAAGTAGCAACGCATAGCATAATCCTAACCGATGATCCTCTCCTCGTCGCCCTATGAGAGAGCGACCACCAGTTGTATCTGGCACTTGGAAGGGTGCGTTTTATTAAATATCCGGTTCTAGTTGTCATAAGGTCAAGGTACAACTCCAAGTCGTCCTGTTACCGAAGATCACGGCTATTCGAATAGATTAACTTCCCTGCAGGGGTGCACCACATAACCCAACACGCTCGATCCCATTTGGCCGGACACACTTTTCTGGGTCATGGCCGGCCTTGTAAGATCAACACGTCGCAGCCTTACCTAGGCACAATAGAGAGGTCAGCACGCCGGTCTAAATCCTATGGTGGAGGGGTCTGGGCCCATTGCCCATTGCACACCTGCACGTTGCATACGCGGCCGGTGAGCAGACCTAGCCTCCCTTATACAAGAGTAGGCGTTCCAGTCCAACCCGGCACGCGCCACTCAGTCGCTAATGTCACGAAGGCTTCGGCTGATACCACGACGTCGAGTGCCCATAACTGTCCCCGTGTAGATGGTTAGTGCATATAGGCCAGTAGCCAGAATCAGATCAAATACCAAGATCTCGTTAAGCGTGTTATTTTGAAATAACGGCGAACGCCGACCAGGGCCAGGCCCACCTCTCTCCTAGGTGGTCTCAACATGCCCTTGTCGCTTCGCCACAAAGATCCACACAGAGGGTCGTTGGGACAAAGGTCCTTTCAGCCCCCAATCCGTGAATCACTCGCGGGTGCTCCACAATCCGACCCGTCTTTAGTCACCACATGTATCATGTATAAAGTATATAGTATATACCCGTGATCACCTCCCGAGTGATCACGACCCGATAGTATAGCATGGTAGACGGACATGAATGTAGGGCCACTCATGATAAACTAGCATCCTATACTAAGCATTAGGATTGCAGGTAAAGGTAACAACAGTAGTAGCAAGGACAGGCTATGCATCAGGATAGGATTAACGGAAGGCAGCAACATGCTACACTACTCTAATGCAAGCAGTATAGAGGAGAGTAGGCGATATCTGGTGATCAAGGGGGGGCTTGCCTGGTTGCTCTAGCAAGAGAGAGGGGTCGTCAACACCGTAGTCGTACTGGGTAGCAGCGGCGTCGGTCTCGGTGTCTAGCGAGAGAAGAGGGGGAAGAAACAATAAATATAATGCAAACAAATGCATGATGATGCACGACATGACAAAGCGTGATGCTAGGTGAAGGGGAAAACATCCGGGAAAGTATCCCCGGTGTTTCGCATTTTCGGGCAGAGGAGCCAGAGGGGGAAAGTTGCGTGTTTGCTATGCTAGGGATGCGTGGCGGACGAACAGGCTGCGTATCCGGGTTCGTCTCGTCGTTCCGAGCAACTTTCATGTGGAAAGTATTTTCATCCGAGTTAGAGATTAAAAGATATGATTTTCTAAAGATTTACATCATTTTCTGATTTTAATTAGTTATTTAATTTTAACATTATCCTAAACAGTGAATGACGACGCAGGCATGACATCAGAATGATGTCAGCAGGTCAACTGGTCGGGTGACCAGTCAAACCAGACAGGTGGGTCGAGTGTGACCCACATGTCATTGTCAGGGGGCAATAAATAGGGTGGTTGGAGTAACTAAATAGGTCAATTAGTGGGTGGGCCCTAGCAGTCAGTGAGAGATTAGGGTTTTAATTAGCTAAACTATTTAATTAACCAATTATTCCTTTTTTTATCTCGTTTATTGAGGTGGGGCCTATAGGTCAGTGGGACAGGGGCAACCTAGTCAGTAGTTGACCCAGTCAACTAGTCAACAGGGGGGCCCTGGGCCCACCAGTCAGTGGGACAGGTGGTGGGACCCGTGGTGCCAGGTCAGCAGGGCCGGCCCTCGCCGCCGACGACCAAAAGCACGGCGCAGACCCGCCAAAGTTCACCGGAACTTGCGCACGGGGCACGGATCCGCGTGCACCTGGGCTCGTTCGAATGAGCGCGCAGAGGCGCATCTAGTGGTGGTGGTGGCGTGGCCGGAGGAGGGTCGCAGCGTCACCGGCGACGAGCGGGGCGGACGCTGGAGTTCGGCCGCGAGAGGGAAACGGCGGTATGGGGCATGGTTTTATGCGCAGTTGGCTGCGTTCGAAAGCAGGGGCTCAGGCGCATCAAGTGAGGGTGGTGGCGATGCCGGAGATGCACCGGAGCGGCGACAGGGAGCAGAGAGGCGGCCGCCGGAGTTCGTCTGCGAGAGGGAACGGCGATGCGGCTCGGCAGCAAGCACTCCAAACGGCCAGGAGGCCTCTACGTGCGCATGCGAGCACGACGGGCACGAGCCCGGGACCAAATGGTCACGGACGGCTGCCGGCGACGAGCGCGTCCGGCGGCGCGCTCGGGCAAGTGGGGCGGTGCGCACATCTAGCGAACGGCGTCGAGAGAGAGAGGGAAGGAAGTGTGGTCTCACCTTGCGTTACACACGGTGGCCCGTGACGGATTAGTAGCAGCAGAGGCTGGCGCCGGAGATGAAGAAGAACGCGGCAGCTGGAGATGTGGGCGAAGGGGATCCGGTGATTCGGGGCTCCCCAGCTGCAGCCGAGGCCACCGGTGGACGAGGAAGACGATGGAGGCGACGACGGACACGCAGGTGCGGCGAGGCGATGGCTGTGGCCGCGCGATTCATGGCGGCGGGTCCATGGCGGTGTTCAGGCGTGGTGGGGAACGAGGAGGAG
>NC_041392.1:63912122-63985714 GCF_002162155.2 Triticum dicoccoides | reverse complement strand
CTTATCGTCGCCCGTCGCCGGCGAGGGGGTGCGGCAGGGACGCGCCCTGTTCCGACCCGGGTCGGGGGAATAGGGGAAGGGGACGTGGCAGAGGGAGGCGGGCCAGGTGTGGCCTGCTGGGCCAGGTGGGCCGGCCGGTGTGAGCTGGGCCGCCTGGTCCAGGGGGGCTTCCCCTTTTTTTGTTTTTGGTTTTGTAATTTCTTTCTTTTATTTATTTTCCTTTTCTGTTTTATTTAGTTTAGGGCATTTAGGTGTTTTGTAAAATTGTGTCCTCTACACCATAATTACCAGTGCAATATTTGGCACCCACCGAACATTTTTGTTGTTTGCCATTTTTCTGAATTGATTTTTGAATCGTTTTGAACTAATGAAAGTTTAGCAACAGTAATCATAGATAACATGGCATCATTAGGAGAGTTTTACTGTAGCCTAATTATCCGGGCGTTACAACATGCAACAAACAGGAACTGGCACTGGGCACTGGATCAATATGTTAGTCCCAAAAATAGTATAAAAAGTTGCCAAAAGTATATGAAAGTTGAATAATATTGGCATGGAACAATCAAAAATTATAGATACGACGGAGACGTATCAGAGAGCGACAACAGTCATGAACATGCATTAAAATTAATCAACACTGAATGCAAGCATGAGTAGGATATAATTCACCATGAAATTAAATATCGTGGAGGCTATGTTTTCAACTACATGCATGAACATGTGCCAAGTCAAGCCACTCGAATCGTTCAAAGGAGGATACCACCCTATCATTCCACATCACAACCATCTTAATAGCATGTTGGCATGCTAGGTCAACCATTATAAACTCCTAGCAAATTAAGCATGGCATGAGCAACTATAATCTCTAATTTTCATTGCAAACATGTTTAATATGCTGAATCAGGCATGATGGACTAATCATATTTGCAAAAAAAGAGAGGTGGAGTTCATACCAGCTTTTCTCATCTCAACCAGTTCATTATATATCGTCATTATTGCCTTTCACTTGCACAACCGAATAGTGTGGATAATAATAATAGTGCATGTGCATTAGACTAAGCTGGAATCTGCAAGCATTCAATATACAGGAGAAGACGAGGTAATATGGGCTTTTTGTTACATCAAGAATAATGCATATGAGAGCCACTCAATATTTTCATCATGGTCTTCTCCTCTCGATCCCCAAAGAAAAGAAAGGAAACAAAACTATTTACACGGGAAAGCTCCCAACAAGCAGAAGAAGAACGAGAATCTTTTTGGGCTTTATTTTTAATTACTACTACAGACATGGAAAATAAACTAGCTAAAAGCTACAACTAATTTTTTTTGGTTTTTCTTAAGGTTTTTCAAACACACAAGAAGAAAGCTCAAAAATAAAATAAACTAGCATGGATAATACAATGAAAAAGAATGAGCACCGGCAATTGGCATGAGTGTGTGAACATAAATGTAATGTCGGTTAGAAATACATTCTCCCCCAAGCTTAGGATTTTGGCCTAAGTTGGTCTATGCCCATGGATCAAAGCTGCCCTATCCGGTGTACTGAGGAGGGTCTTCGGGGTGCCACTGGTTGGCGATCTCCTACGGATCCCACTGATAAACAGACCGACGGTGAGGATCAGATAGTGGCTTGCTACCTCTTGAGCACTGTGTTGGTTTTCCCTTGAAGAGGAAAGGGTGATGCTGTAAAGTAGCGTAAGTATTTCCTTCAATTTTTGAGAACCAAGGTATCAATCTAGTAGGATATCACGATCGAGTCCCACGCAGCTACACAAACAAATAAGAACCTCGCAACCAACGCTATAAAGGGGTTGTCAATCCCTTCACGGTCAATTACGAGAGTGAGCTCTGATAGATATGATAAGATAATATTTTTCGTATTTTTATGATAAAGAGAAATAAAGATGCAAAGTAAAATAAACGGCAATACAAATAACTAAGTGTTTGAAAGATTAATATGATCGAACATAGACCCGGGGGCCATAGGTTTCACTAGTGGCTTCTCTCAAGAGCATAAGTATTATAGTCGGTAAATGAATTACTGTCGAGCAATTGATAGAATTGAGCATAGTTATGAGAATATCTAGGTATGATCATGTATATAGGAATCACGTGCACGACAAGTAGATCGAAACGATTTTGCATCTACTACTATTACTCCACACATCGACCGCTATCCAACATGCATCTAGAGTACTAAGTTCATAAGAACAGAGCAATGCTTTGAGTAAGATGACATGATGTAGAGGGACAAACTCATGCAATATGATATAAACCCCATCTTTTTATCCTCGATGGCAACAATACAATATGTGTCGTTTCCCTTTCTGTCACCGGGATCCAGCACCGCAAGATTGATCCCAAAGCTAAGCACTTCTCCCATTGCAAGAAAGATCAATGTAGTAGGCCAAACCAAACTGATAATTCGAAGAGACTTGCAAAGATAAACCAATCATACATAAAAGAATTCATAGGAGGTTCAAATATTGTTCATAGATAAACTTGATCATAAACCCACAATTCATCTGATCTCGACAAACACACCACAAAAGAAGATTACATCGAATACATCTCCAAGAAGATCGAGGCGAACTTTGTATTGAGATCCAAAGAGAGAAAAGAAGCCATCTACCTAATAACTATGGACTCGTAGGTCTGAAGTAAACTACTCACACATCACCGGAGAGGCCATGGAGTTGATGTAGAGGCCCTCCGTGATCAATACCCCCTCCGACGGAGCTCCGGAAAAGGCTCCAAGATGGGATCTCTCGGGTACAGAAGGTTGCGGTGGTGGAATTAGGTTTTCGTGGTGCTCCTGGATGTTTGGGCGGTACTTGGATATATATAGGAGGAAGAAGTAGGTCGGTGGAGCAACGAGGGGCCCACAAGGGTGGAGGGCGCGCCCAGGGGGGTAGGCGCGCCCCCTACCTCGTGGCCTCCTTGATTGTTTCTTGACGCCCACTCCAAGTATCCTGGATCACGTTTGTTGAGAAAATCACGTTCCCAAAGGTTTCATTCCATTTGGACTCCGTTTGATATTCCTTTTCGGCGAAACCCTAAAACAGGGAAAAAACAGCAATTTGGGCTGGGCCTCCGGTTAGTAGGTTAGTCCCAAAAATGATATAAAAGTGTAAAATAAAGCCCATTGACATCCAAAATAGATAATATAATAGAATTGAGCAATCAAAAATTATAGATACATTGGACATGTATCAAGCATCCCCAAGCTTAATTCCTGCTCGTCCTCGAGAAGGTAAATGATAAAAGAAGAATTTTTGATGTGGAATGCTTTCTAAAATATTTCTCAATGTAATTTTTTATTTATGGTGGCATGAACGTTCAGATCCAAAAGATTCAAGATAAAAGTTTAATATTGACATAAAAATAATAATACTTCAAGCATACTAACTAAGCAATTATGTCTTCTCAAGATAACATGGCCAAAGAAAGTTATCCCTACAAAATCATATAGTCTGGCAATGCTCTATCTTCACCACACAAAATATTTAAATCATGCACAACCCCAATGATAAGCCAAGCAACTGTTTCATACTTTTGGTGTTCTCAAACTTTTTCAATCTTCACGCAATATATGAACGTGAGCCATGGATATAGCACTTTATGTGGAATAGAATGGTGGTTGTGGAGAAGACAAAAAAGGAGAAGATAGTCTCACATCAACTAGGCATATCAACGGGCTATGGAGATGCCCATCAATAGATATTAATGTGAGTGAGTAGGGATTGCCATGCAACGGATGCACTAGGGAGAAGACAAAATTGTTTGAAGCACGCACAGAACCGGAAGCGCCCCTTGTTTCAAAGAGAGGAGGACGGGTTATTCACATTTAATTTGATGGTCAGAGGCAAATTGAAAGCTAAGCAGTGGTAATTACCCCCGGGGGAAAATAGGCTATAAGTATATGAAAGCTCAACAAAAGAAACTAAGTGCGTGTGTATCCAACTTGCTTGCTCACGAAGACCTAGGGCATTTTGAGGAAGCCCATCATTGGAATATAAAAGCCAAGTTCTATATGAAAAATTCCCACAAGTATATGAAAGTGATAACTCAAGAGACTCTCTATATGAAGAACATGGTGCTACTTTGAAGCACAAGTGTGGAAAAAGGATACTAGCATTGTCCCTTCTCTCTTTTCCTCTCTTTTTTGGCCTTCTCCTTTTTTATAGCCTTTCTCCTTTTTTCATCCAGAGTCTCATCCCAACTTGTGGGGGAATCATAGTCTCCATCATCCTTTCCTCACTAGGGACAATGCTTTAATAATGATGATCATCACACTTTATTTACTTACAACTCAAGAATTACAACTCAATACTTAGAACAAAATATGACTCTATGTGAATGCCTCCGGCGGTGTACCGGGATGTGCAATGATGCATGAGTGACATGTATGAAGAATTATGAACAGTGGCTTTGCCAAAAATACGATGTCAACTACATGATCATGCAAGCAATATGTCAATGATGAAGTGTGTCATAACAATGGAACGGTGGAAAGTTGCATGGCAATGTATCTCGGAATGGCTATGGAAATGACATAATAGGTAAGTATGGTGGCTATTTTGAGGAAGGTATATGGTGGGTTTATTGTACCAGCGAAAGTTGCACGATAATAGAGAGGCTAGCAATGGTGGAAGGGTGAGAGTGCGTATAATCCATGGACTCAACATTACTCATAAAGAACTCACATACTTATTGCAAAAATCTATTAGTTATCGAAACAAAGTATTACGCGCATGCTCCTAGGGGGATAGATTGATAGAAAAAGACCATCGCTCGTCCCCGACCGCCACTCATAAGGAAGACAATCAATAAATAAATCATGCTCCGACTTCATCACATAACGGTTCACCATACTAGCATGCTACGAGAATCACAAACTTCAACACAAGTATTTCTCAAATTCACAACTACTTCAACTAGCATGACTCTAATATCACCATCTCCATATCTCAAAACAATTATCAAGTATCAAACTTCTCATAGTATTCAGTGCACTTCTATGAAAGTTTTTATATTAAAGAAAATTTCCATGTCGTTCTAAAGGACTCTCAAAATAATATATGTGAAGCATGAGACATCAATTATTTCTATAAAATAAAACCACCGCCGTGCTCTAAAAGATATAAGTGAAGCACGAGAGCAAAAACTATATAGCTCAAAAGATATAAGTGAAGCACATAGGGTATTCTAATAAATTTTAAGTCATGTGAGTCTCTCTCAAAAGGTGTGTACAGCAAGGTTGATTGTGGTAAACTAAAAAGCAAAGACTCAAATCATACAAGACGCTCCAAGCAAAACACATATCATGTCGTGAATAAAAATATAGCTCCAAGTAAAGTTACCGATAGACGAAGACGAAAGTGGGGATGCCTTCCGGGGCATCCCAAGCTTAGGCTTTTTGGTGTCCTTGAATTTTACCTTGGGGTGCCATGGGCATACCCAAGCTTAGGCTCTTGCCACTCTTTGTTCCATAATCCAGCAAATCTTTACCCAAAACATGAAAACTTCACAACACAAAACTCAAAATAGAAAATCTCGCGAGCTCCGTCAGCGAAAGAAAACAAAACACCACTTCAAGGTACTGTGATGAACTCATTATTTATTTATATTGGTGTTAAGACTACTGTATTCCAACTTTTATATGGTTTATAAACTCTTTTACTAGCCATAGATTCATCAAAATAAGCAAACAACACACGAAAAACGGAATCTGTGAAAAATAGAACAGTCTGTAGTAATCTGTAGCTAACACAAACTTCTGGAACCCCAAAAATTCTAAAATAAATTTCTGGACATGAGGAATTTATCTATTAATCATCTTCAAAAATAATTAACTAAATATGACTTCAAATAAAAATGGCAGAAATTCTTGTGAGCGCTAAAGATTCTATTTTTTACAGCAAGATCAAAAAGACTTTCCCCAAGTCTTCCCAACGGTTCTACTTGGCACAAACACTAATTAAACACAAAAAACACAACCAAAACAGAGGCTAGATAAATTATTTATTGAATAACAGCAAGGAAAAATATTGGGTTGTCTCCCAACAAGCGCTTTTCTTTAAAGCCTTATAGCTAGGCATAAGATTTCAACGATGCTCACATGAAACACAAGAATTGAAGCACAAAGAGAGCATCATAAAACACGTGACAAACACATCTAAGTCTAACATACTTCCTATGCATAGGAATCTTATAGGAAAACAAATTATCAAGGCAAGCAAAAACTAGCATATGCAAGGAAGCGGAAAGAAACAATAGCAATCTCAACATAACGAGAGGTAATTTAGTAACATGAAAATTTCTACCACAATATTTTCCTGTCTCATAATAATTACATGTAGGATCATAATCAAATTCGACAATATAGCTATCACAAAAGATATTCTTAACACGGTCCACATGTATGCAAAGTTGACACTCTTCCAAAATAGTTGGATTAACATTAACTAAAAGTCATGACCTCTCCAAACCCACTTTTATCAAAAAATTCATAAGATTGAGCATTCTCCAAATATGTGGGATCTAAAGTTGACACTCTTCCAAACCCACTTTCAATATTATTGCAAACATTATAATCAATCTCATATCCATCATGGGGCTTAAATAAATTTTCAAGATCATAAGAAGAAACACCCCAATCATGATCATTGCAACAAGTAGTAGACATAACAAAAGTAGCATCCCCAAGCTTAGGGTTTTGCATATTATAAGCACAATTGACATTAATAGAATTTATACTATCGTCACTACAATCATGCTTAATATTCAAAGATCCATTGTGAATCACTCCATAAAGTACTTCATCACAATTTTCAGATTTGTGAATTTCAAGCAAAACTTCATAAACATAATCTAGTGCACAAAACTCACTAGCAATTGGTTCATCATAATTGGATCTCTTAAAAAGATTAGCAAGCGGATGAGGATCCATAGATCTTAGGTTCTAAGTTTAGCAATAAATAAACAACTATTCCAACCAAATGAGCAAACGAGCCAAGTAAGACATAAAAGAAAATGGAAAGACGAACAGAAGAAGGGTGAATAAAATGGCAAGGGTGAAGTGGGGGAGAGGAAAACGAGAGGCAAATGGCAAATAATGTAATGCGAGGGATAAGAGTTTGTGATGGGTACTTGGTATGTCTTGACTTGTGCGTAGACTCTGCAGCAACGGTGCCAGAAATGGCTTGTTGTCAGGAGCTAAATCTTGACTTGACTTGGCGCGAATCTCCCCGGCAATGGCACAAGAAATCCTTCTTGCTACCTCTTGAGCACTGCGTTGGTTTTCCCTTGAGGAGGAAAGGGTGATGTAGTAAAGCAGCGTAAGTATTTCCCTTAGTTTTTAAGAACCAAGGTATCAATCCAGTAGGAGATCACGCTCGAGTCCCAAGCACCTACACAAACAAATAAGAACCTCGCAACCAACCCTATAAAGGGGTTGTCAATCCCTTCACAGTCACTTACGAGAGTGAGATCTGATAGATATGATAAGATAATATTTTTGGTATTTTTATGATAAAGAGAAATAAAGATGCAAAGTAAAATAAACGGCAATAGAAATAACTAAGTGTTTGGAAGATTAATATGATGGAAGATAGACCCGGGGCCATAGGTTTCACTAGTGGCTTCTCTCAAGAGCATAAGTATTACTGTGGGTAAACGAATTACTGTCAAGAAATTGATAGAATTTAGCATAGTTATGAGAATACCTAGGTATGATCATTTATATAGGCATCACATCTGCGAAAAGTAGACCGAAACAATTCTGCATCTACTACTATTACTCCACACATCGACCGCTATCCAACATGCATCTAGAGTATTAAGTTCATAAGAACAGAGCAATGCTTTAAGTAAGATGACATGATGTAGAGAGACAAACTCATGCAATATGATATAAACCCCATCTTTTTATCCTCGATGGCAACAATACAATACGTGTCGTTTCCCTTTCTGTCACTGGGATCGAGCATCGCAAGATTGAACCCAAAGCTAAGCAATTCTCATTGCAAGAAAGATCAATCTAGTAGGCCAAACCAAACTGATAATTCGAAGAGACTTGCAAAGATAAACCAATCATACATAAAAGAATTCAGATGAGATTCAAATATTGTTCATAGATAAACTTGATCATAAACCCACAATTCATCGGATCTCGACAAACATACTGGAAAAGAAGATTACATCGAATAGATCTCCAAGAAGATCGAGGAGAACTTTGTATTGAGATACAAAGAGAGAGAAGAAGCCATCTAGCTAATAACTATGGACCCGTAGGTCTGAAGTAAACTACTCACACATCACCGGAGAGGCCGTGGAGTTGATGTAGAGGCCCTCTGTGATCAATGCCCCCTCCGGCGGAGCTCCGGAAAAGGCCCCAAGATGGGATCTCTCGGGTACAGAAGGTTGCGGTGGTGGAATTAGGTTTTCGTGGATCTCCTGGACATTTGGTGGGTACGTGGATATATATATATAGGAGGAAGAAGTAGGTCGGTGGAGCAACGAGGGGCCCATGAGGGTGGAGGGCGCGCCTAGGGGGGGTAGGCGCACCCCCTGCCTCATGGCCTCCTCGAATGTTTCTTGACGCCCACTCCAAGTCTCCTGGATCACGTTTGTTGAGAAAATCACGTTCCCGAAGGTTTCATTCCGTTTGGACTCCGTTTGATATTCCTTTTCGGTGAAACCCTAAAACAGGCAAAAAACAACAATTTGGGTTGGGCCTCTAGTTAGTAGGTTAGTCCCAAAAATGAAATAAAAGTGTAAAGTAAAGCCCATTGACATCCAAAATAGATAATATAATAGCATGGAGCAATCAAAAATTATAGATACGTTGAAGACGTATCATGGCTCCGGCTCTGGAGCTGATGTCAGGCTCTGGTATGCCTGAACGGCCTCCTGCAAAACAAGGTACGTGCCTGAAAATATGTTGAAGAAAGAGGGAGTAGGCAAGGAAAAAGTCTCAAAGTGTTTCTTATGAAATACCAGTCTATAGTTAAGCATTTTCTTCTTATGATTGACAATAAAATCGTGTGCTACCATGCTCTTATAATCTACAAAAATATGAGGCAACAACTTTTCCTCATTCTCATAATGCCTAATAGGTATTTTAAAGTGTGCAGCAAGGCGCGAGGCGAAGATGCCTCCTAGGACGGGACCATTTGTACGGTTCGTATTTAACCATTTAGCAACAATAGTGCCTAAAATAAAAGTGTTATCACAAAACAAAGAATGGCGCAAAATAACAATATCAGGAGCACTAAGATTTCCACAGTTCCCGCGACCAATTAAGCATCTACTAGCAAATATTGCAAAGTAATGTAGAAGAGGAAAATGTATGCTAGTGATTCTTACATCGGAAACTTTCCTCGTTTCCCCTACAGCAATCGTATCAATAAATCCCTCCACATCATTACGATGTGGTTCCTCTATGCTGACCTCAAAGGGTATCCTACAAACCCCGCAAAAATCATAAAGTGACATCTCCGTATGCTCATCATATAAATAAAATTCCACCGAAAGTGGTGATCTCCTAGCATGGAAATGAAAATTTTGCAGAAAAATATTGGTGAGTAAGAGATATTGTTCACGCTGGTCGTGGAGGAAGTTGGTGAGGCCTGCATTCTTAGCCAAATAATAAAAATCTTCATAAATCCCGGCTTCCCTCAAGAACTCATCACAAGGCCATTCACACGGCCGAACCTCCGCAGTACGAGGGAGATTATACTTGGGCTTCTTATTTTCTTCACTTTGCTTATCCTTAGAGCTTCGGCTCGATGAGCCCCTCAATAGTCTCTCCATCTTTTTCTGAAAATTTCTGAAATTTTTATAACTTATAATAAAAGTGAACCATACTCAACAAAGTTGATAGCAACTACAGGGTCACCTAAGCAGCAAAAATTTGCAATAAATAAAGCACTAGAACAAAAACTAATTGGACCATTGGAGGAGTCACAAACCGATGAACAATCCCCCAAAGCAGTTTTGTGGATGGAGCTTTGAGCAAGGAGACCGAAAATGGCAGCAAGATGAGCAAGAACTCGGGTTTGAGCTGGTGGGTGATTTTTTCTGAAGCAAGACGGAGTGTGTGGGTGCAAGTATAAGTGGAGGGGACCCAAGTGGGGTCCACGAGGCAGGGGGCGTGCCCACGGGGTGGGCGTGCCCTCCACCCTGTGGGCACATGGTGGGTCCCCCTCATGTGGTCTCAGTGCCAAAAATTCTTAAATATTCTGGAAAAAAAAATATTTCATTTTCAGGGCATTTGGAGAACTTTTATTTTCGGGGTATTTTTTTATTGCAAGGATAATTCAGAAAATAGACAGAAAATACTATTTTTACTTTATTTAATAAAAATAACATAAAGTAAAAGGAGGGTACAGAAGGTTGTGCTTTCTAACTTCATCCATCTCATGCTCATCAAAAGGAATCCACTAACAAGGTTGATGAAGTCTTGTTAACAAACTCATTCCGAATCACATGAAACTAGAGAAATTTCGAATAACACTAGGTTACCTCAACGGGGATATGCATGTCCCCAACAATAAGAATATCATATTTCTTCTTGATAGTAGGAAGAGGAAATTCAAAACCTCCAATAGTAATTGTTGAATTTTTTTCAATAGAATTGATACTGTGGACTTGAGGTTGTTTCCTCGGAAAGTATACCGTATGCTCATTACCATTAACATGAAAAGTGACATTGCCTTTGTTGCAATCAATAACAGCCCCTGCAGTGTTCAAAAAGGGCCTACCAAGGATAATCGACATACTATCGTCCTCGGGAATATCAAGAATGACAAAGTCTGCTAAAATAGTAATGTTTGCAACCACAACATGCACATCCTCACAAATACCGATAGGTATAGCAGTTGATTTATCAACCATTTGAAAAGATATTTTAGTAGGTGTCAACTTATTTAAATCAAGTCTACGATATAAAGATAGAGGCATAACACTAACACCGGCTCCAAGATCACATAAAGCAGTTTTAACATAGTTTCTCTTAATGGAGCATGGTATAGTTGGTACTCCTGGATCTCCAAGTTTCTTTGCTATTCCACCCTTAAAAGTGTAATTAGCAAGCATGGTGGAAATATCAGCTTCCGGTATCTTTCTTTTATTAGTAACAATATCCTTCATGTACTTAGCATAAGGATTCATTTTAAGCATATCAGTCAAATGCATACGCAAAAAGATAGGTCTAATCATTTCAGCAAAGCGCTCAAAATCCTCATCATCCTTTTTCTTGGATGGTTTAGGAGGAAAAGACATGGGTTTCTGAACCCATGGTTCTCTTTCTTTACCGTGCTTCCTAGCAACAAAGTCTCTCCTATCATAACGTTGATTCTTTGATTGTGGGTTATCAAGATCAACAGCAGGTTCAATATCTACATCATTACCATTTCTAGGTTGAGCATCATGCATCATTAACATTATCACTAGGTTCATGTTCATTACCAGATTGAGTTTCAGCATCAGAAATAGAAATATCATTGGAATTCTCAGGTGTGTCAACCACAGGTCACTAGAAGCATGCAAAGTCCTATCATTTTTATTTGTCTTCTTCTTAGAAGAACTAGGTTCATCAACATTAGTTTTGTAAGAATCTTGCTCAATTCTCTTAGGGTGGCCCTTAGGATACAAAGGTTCCTGAGTCATTTTACCCCCACTAGTCATAACTCTAACATCATTATCATTATTTTTATTATTTAATTCATTGAGCAAATCATTATGAGCCTTAAGTACTTGTTCTACTTGAGTGGTAACCATAGAAGCATGATTACTAATAACACTACTGAAATCAGGATCTTTGCCGTCAGCCAGCTCTTTGCCGTCTGCTAGCTGACGGCAAAGAAGGTTTTTGCCATCAGCTTACAGAAAGCCGACGGCAAATAAAGAGCGGACGACAAAGAGGGTGTTTGCCGTCAGCCAGCTCTTTGCCGTTTGCTAGCGGATGACATAGAAACTTTGCCTTCTGCTAGCAGATGACAAAGAGGGAGGGTGGCCTACTAGTGAGAACCACCTAACGACCATTTTCTTTGCTGTCTGCTGGCAGACGACAAAGCTTGTTTGCCGTCTGCTAGCGGACGGCAACGAAAGTGGCCAACCTAGAATCCGTTAACTAGGAGCTTTGCAGTCTGCTAGCAGACGGCAAAGAGCCATGACCTAACTAAAAAGCGGGCCAGCACCCGCACCTGTGCCCCACCGACATATCTGTCCGCTCTCTCTCTCTCTCTCTCTCTCTCTCTCTCTCTCTCTCTCTCTCTCTCTCTCTCTCTCTCTCTCTCTCTCTCCTGCCCGAGCCGCTGCCGCCGCCCCTCAACCGTGCCACACCCGTTCCCGTGCCGCCGCCGCCCCGTGCCACCCCCGCCGCCGGCCGCCCCGCCCCAACTACCCCCATACCCACACCCACATCTCCTCTCTGCTCTCTAGCGCCCTAGGGTTAGCCACTGCCACCGCCCTTAATCGGGCGAGCTTCGGCGACAATGGTTGGCGCGCAACATGCTACCGAGCTCAACCGCCCCGCTGCGTCGATTACTCTGGCCAGATTCATCCCTCACCCCTCGAACGGTGGCGCCCAACCCATCCCTCCATGACTAGGGTTTGGTGCGCGGCCTCGTCTCTGCCGCCGGCGTGCCTCTGCGGTCCTATACGCCTCGTCGCATGGCTCCTCACGCGGCTGCACCTGCTGGACGCTGCGTCTCCACCACAAGGCAGCAACAGAGGAGGGCCTTATCCGCCACCACACAACGGCAGCCATGATCCTCCTCCCCATCTCACCTCTCTCCCTCTCTCAACCCCCTGTTTCTTTCAATTTGGGAAGAAAAATTCCTTTTTCCCTTGTGCAATTTCTGATCTGATCGGGTTTGTTTTTGGGGGCATTAATTTGGTGCTTTCCGTGTCCAAAGAAAAGTAGTAGAAGGGGATGAGGAAGGAGGAGAAAGACCAGAAGAAGGGCAAGGGAGGTGGGGCGATCTGCATGTCCATGGAGGTCTGAATGTTCGTTGTTTAAATTTTTTATGTTGCATGCTCTCTGATTTCAGAGTAGATTTCTTTACAGCTTGTTGAATACCAATGGTGTTCTCCTCTATTTGATTACTATGGCTGGTTGCTTGTTTAACTTTTGTGTGAGAAATAATACAGATCAAGTGAGGAAATCTTGTTTATAAATTTAGATAGATGCATGTCTGTGGGGCTCTAGTTCTAAACATAGCAGACCACTACCCTCATATATGTTGTGCGAACCAGAGAGCTGCTTAATTGATTAACATTTTGGATTGGTTTAATTTTTCTAAAAATGGCTGCTTCTGTTGTCACACATACGCATGCTTCTGGACAGTGCTACTAGCTATTATCTTTGCTATTTTTTAATTTGTTTCGACCATGTACTGCTAGTTGTGGCTGTCAAACAAAAAGAATTGGTTTATGATTCATAATGTCCAGACATTAGCTTGTGTTTTCAAGAAGTCGGTTTGTGATACATGCCCACCTATTCATTTTAGTTTCAAAGAAAATAATTGGCTTGTGATTCGTAATGCTCAGGCCTCAGGTATTAATTTTCACTGTCACATGCATGGTTTAAGATTACCTGTGAGGTCGTCCACCGTGATTGTCACTGTGAGGTTGGTTATTTCCCTACAAACATTGCTCTGATGTAGCCTAGTTCGTTTCTATGCTGCTGGTTGTGAAACCAAACTAGGTGGGTGGGTGTGTGATGAGGTTTGGTTTAGTGCTTGATGCCACCGGACTGTAGGTTCTTGGGTAGGACTACTTGTTATATAACTCTGGTTCCTGATGAGATCATGTATATACTAGGCTAGTTGCACTTTGGTTCTATCTATTTCAAATCATATTTGGTCCTGTATGTATGTATGTATGTATGTATGATGCATGTGTGCTTCGATTTGGAGCAGCAGTAGGAAAACGACGAGAGGACTAGTACCTCGATGGTGACGACAACCAGGAGGATGAACCCACCCACATGGGCGCCGATGCTGGCCATCAAAACGACGACTCTTTGTCCTGCACCACCTCACGCTACGGCGACTACATGTAATTTTTTTGGGATTTCCTATGTTTCAATCCTATGGATCCACTACATGCTTGGTACTACTTGCAATCTTCCTTTCAAGTAGATCCAATCAACATCCAAGTTTCTGAAAATTCAGTTTAGAATTCTATGCAATTCCATCAGTAGATACATAGATAGATAGATAGATAGAGAGAGAGAGAGAGAGAGAAAGGGGGTCCATGGTCTAAACCTACACATCATCTGCAATGCAATCGAGAGAGAGAGAGAGAGGGAGAGAGAGGCATCAGCTAAGTGTGGATGAATTTCCTGACCCTAATAGGCAATGCCAATTTATTTATTGAGCCACATGCTTCCTGGTAGGTAAACTCAAGAAGGTTCTGTTAGTGTTGGTAGTCTGTACTTGTGCTATTCAAGAGGTTTTATTATTTTGAGAAGGCAAGAGGCCGTATTTACCGTATGTTTCATACATCCTACAATATGTATACCTTCCCATCTCGATTATTTTCAGGATAGCGATCCTTTTGACACATTTAATTTTGCTTTAATCATTGGGACTGGGCATGGGTTTGAGCTCTCTGTTTTGTGCACTGGTTTTAGCTCATTTACGCTGCCTAAATTCTACTTTACTTCCGAATGCAACGCACTAATTAGTGCATGTACAGGGTTGGTGAAGGAAAGTTTGCAGTTGCAGCCGTCACTCTAGATGATTATCTTTCGATGCAAAGTACTGAAGTGAAAATTTGGTGGCTTGCTTTCTAAAATATGAAAGCATTAGTTTCTTGTTCTATTCATTTCATCATAGATTTGGTAGCACAAAAATGGCATACTTAGATAGGTTAACTCTAAAATAACACAAATAATGAATAAGATGGAAAAAACAAGGAAGAGGAGGAAGAGAAGGAATAGGAAGAGCTCTTCTTCTTCTTCTTCTAGTCTTCTTCTTCTTCTTCTAATTTCTTACTCCCAGTTTTGCAGGTTTGGTTTACTTCACGGAATGGCACAATGCTACTATTTAGATGTTAGATGTATTGGATGTTTGTGAAACTATGTATATATGAATTGGATATATGATGTTTGATGACGATGGTGAAACTATGTTTGATGTATGATGTTTGATGTTTGAAACTATGTGACTCTGAATATATATATATATATATATATATATATATATATATATATATATATATATATATATATATATATATATATGTGTGTGTGTGTGTGTGTGAATTTCTCTGAAAATGAATTGATATAACAAAAAATAGAAAAAACAGGGGCTATATAGCCACTTTGCCGTCTGCTAGCAGACGGCAAAGAGGCCACGTGGCAGCAGCCTGGGCTGGCCTATTTGGGCTCTTTACCGTCTGCCAGCACACAGCAAAGATGCAAAGGTCTTTGCCGTCTGCTGGCAGACGGCAAAGCATGCCGTTAACCCCCTAACGGACCTATGATACCACGTGTGCCGTCCAGGTACTTTGTCGTCTACCCCCTAAAGACCATTTCATCTTTGCCGTCTGCCAGCAGACAGCAAAGGGCCCTTTGCCGTAGCTTATTCAGCCAGACCTTTTGCCGTCTGCTGGCTGACGGGAAAGGTCTTTGACGTCCGTGATCCACGCCTTTGCCGTCTGCCATAGCGGACGGCAAAGAAGCTGATTCCAGTAGTGTAAGTTTAAGTTCACCTTTAACTCTAGACATATAATCACTCAAGTGGTCAAGCATATCAGCATTGCGTTTCAATTGTCTTGCAGCATAAGCATTGAAGTTTTCTTGTTTAACAATAAAATTATCAAACTCATCTAAGCATTGGCTAGCAGACCTATAACGAGGAATATCACCTTCATCAAATCTATAGAGAGAATTCACCTTTACTACCTGTGTCGAGTTATCAAGACCATGTATTTCTTCAATAGGTGGTAAATTGTTAACATCTTCAGCTTTAATACCTTTTTCTTTCATAGATTTCTCTGCCTCTTGCATATCTTCAGGATTGAGAAATAGAATACCCTTTCTCTTCGGGGTTGGCTTAGGAGTTGGTTCAGGAAGTGTCCAATCACTTTCATTACTCGACATATTATTCAATAGCAATTCAGCTTGATCAACAGTTCTTTCCCTGAAAACACAACCAACACAACTATCCAGGTGGTCTCTTGAAGCATGAGTTAGTCCATTATAAAAGATATCAAGTATTTCATTTTTCTTGAGAGGATGATCAGGCAAAGCATTAAGTAATTGGAGAAGCCTCCCCCAAGCTTGTGGGACACTCTCTTCCTCAATTTCCACAAAATTATGTATTTCCCTTAAGGAAGCTTGTTTCTTATGAGTGGGGAAATATGTAGCAGAGAAGTAATAAATCAAATCCTGGGGACTATGCACACAACTAGGATCAAGAGAATTAAACCATGTTTTAGCATCACCCTTTAATGAGAACGGAAACAACTTAAGGATAAAGTAATAGCGAGTTTTCTCATCATTAGTAAACAGGGTGGCTATATCATTTAATTTAGTAAGATTTGCCACAATAGTTTTAGATTCATAGCCATAAAAAAGGATTAGATTCAACCAAAGTAATTAACTCAGGATCGACAGAGAAATCATAATCCTTATCAGTAATAAAGATAGGTGAAGTAGAAAAAGCAGGGTCGTATTTCATTCTAGCATTCAAAGACTTTTCTTTAAGCTTAGCTAATAATTTCTTAAGATCAGATCTATCATTGCAAGCTAAGAAGTCTCTAGCAGTTTCTTCATCCATAACATAACCCTCAGGCACAATAGGCAATTCATATCTAGCGGGAGAATCTTGATCATCACTTTCATCAATATTATTAGTTTCAATAATTTCATTCTCTCTAAACCTAGCAAGTTGTTCATCAAGAAATTCACCTAGTGGCACAGTATTATCAAGCATAGAAGTAGTTTCATCATAAGTATTATGCAAAGCAGAAGTGGCATCATCAATAACATGCGACATATCAGAATGAATAGCCGGAGTAGGTGTCGCAAGTTTACTCAAAACAGAAGGTGAATCAAGTGTAGAGCTAGATGGTAGTTCCTTACCTCCCCTCGTAGTTGAGGGAAAAATCTTGGTTCTTTGATCTTTCAAATTCTTCATAGTGATCAACAGATATAAATCCCAAGTGACTCAAAAAATAGAGATATGCTCCCCGGCAACGGCGCCAGAAAATAGTCTTGAAAACCCACAAGTATAGGGGGTCGCAACAATTTTCGAGGGTAGAGTATTCAACCCAAATTTATTGATTCGACACAAGGGGAGCCAAAGAATATTCTCAATATTAGCAGCTGAGTTGTCAAATCAATCACACCAGGAAAGTTAATATCTGCAGCAAGGTATTTAGTAGCAAAGTAATATGATAGTAGTGGTAACAGTGGCAAAAGTAACGGTAGCAGTTTTGGTTTTATAGTGATTGGAACAGTAGCAATGGAAAAGTAAATAAGCGAAGAACAATATATGAAAAGCTCGCAGGAAATGGACCAGTGATGGAAATTATGTCGGATGCGGTTCCTCATGCAATAGTTATAACATAGGGTGACATAGAACTAGCTCCAGTTCATCAATGAATGTAGGCATGTATTTCGAATATAGTCATACATGCTTATGGAAAAGAACTTGCATGACATCTTTTGTCCTACCCTCCCGTGGCAGCGGGGTCCTATTGGAAACTAACAGATATTAAGGCCACCTTTTAATAGAGTACCGGACCAAAGCATTAACACATAGTGAATACATGAACTCCTCCAACTACGGTTATCACCGGTAAGTATCCCGATTATTATCACTTTGGGGTTAACGGATCATAACACTTGATAGGTGACTATAGCTTTGCAAGATAGGATCAAGAACTCACATATATTCATGAAAACATAATAAGTTCAGATCTGAAATCATGGCACTCGGGCCCTAGTGACAAGCATTAAGCATAGCAAAGTCATAGCAACATCAATCTCAGAACATAATGGATACTAGGGATGAATCCCTAACAAAACTAACGGATTACATGATAAATCTCATCCAACCCATCACCGTCCAGCAAGCCTACGATGGAATTACTCACGCACGGCGATGAGCATCATGAAATTGGTGATGGAGGAAGGTTGATGATGACGATGGCGATGGATTCCCCTCTCCGGAGCCCCGAATGGACTCCAGATCAGCACTCCTGAGAGAGTTTAGGGCTTAGCGACGGATCTATATCATAAAACGCGATGAATCCTTCTCTTTGATTATTTTCTCCCCGAAAGTGGATACATGGAGTTGGAGTTGAGGTCGGTGGAGCGTCAGGGGGCCCATGAGGCAGGAGGGCGCGCCCCCACCCTCGTGGACAGGGTGTGGGCCCCCTGATGTGGATTCTTTCACCAGTATTTTTTATATACTCCAAAAGTAATCTCCGTTGATTTTCAGGTCATTCCAGAACTTATATTTCTACACAAAAATAACACCATGACAATTCTATTGAAAAAAGCGTCAGTCCGGGTTACTTCCATTCAAATCATGCAAGTTAGAGTCGAAAACAAGGGCAAAAGTGTTTGGAAAAGTAGTTACATTGGAGACGTATCAGGAGGTGACAAGAATATATTGATGGATGCTCCCTTGTCTCCATCACATCTGAAGCATATCACCTACGTTTACAAAGGCAAAAGCAAGGTATTGGGTCTAGGTAAGGTTGCAATCTCAAAGGATCGACACATGGACAAAGTCATGCTTGTCGAGTCCTTAGGGTTCAACCTGATGTCTATCTCAATGCTTTGTGATCTTGATATGGTTGTCATCTTTGGCAAGTATCGTTGTGTTGTGATCATGGAAGCTGACAATTCCAAAGTTTTCGAAGGCTTTAGGAGAGGAGATTTGTATGTTTTTGATTTCTCTACAGGACCACAACCTACTACATGTCTATTTGCAAAAGCTTCAGAAGGCTGGCTATGGCATCGATGACTTGGTCATGTTGGGATGAGAAACTTGCACACGCTCGCGAAGAAAAAGCATGTCATTGGCATCGAGGGTGTCAAATTCCTCAAGGAGCATTTGTGTGGAGCTTATGAAGCTGGAAAGATGACCAAGGCCAAGCATCCCTCAAATACCATCATGACTACCACTCATCCATTTGAATTGCTTCACATGGCTCTTTTTGGCCCTACTCACTATGCCACATTTACTAATGTTGCATCTTTATATGGCTTTGTCATTGTTGATGATTATTCTCGATATACATGGTTGCATATCATCACTTACAAAATGGAAGTGCAGGAAGTCTTCAAAAGATTTTCCTAGAGGGCTTCAACCAACTTTGGTGTGAAGATCAAGCACATCAGAAGTGAGAATGGAATTGAGTTCAAGAACACCGGTCTCGATGACTACCTTGATGAACTTGGTATTACTCATGAGTTATCTGCTCCCTATACACCTCAGCAAAATGGCGTCGTGGAGTGCAAGAACAGGACTCTTGTTGAGATGGCCAGCACTATGCTTGATGAGTACAAGACGCCTCCTTGCTTCTGGCCTAAGGCAATTGATATTGCGTGCCACATCATCAACAGAGTATATGTTCACAAATTCTTCAAGAAGATTACATATGAACTCCTCACCACGAAGAAAGCCAATGTGATTTATTTCAATGTCTTCAGTGCCAAATGATGGATTAGATATCCTCATCATAGTTCTAAATTTGCACCTAAAGCACATGAAGGTTTTATGCTTGGTTATGGTAAGGACTCGCACACCTACAGAGTCCTCAACACCTATCACCACAAGGTTGTTGATACTTTAGATGTGCGGTTCGATGAGACTAATGGCTCGCAAAGAGAGCACCTACCTCCTGTGATGGATGAAATACCTCCTAAGGAATCCATTAAGTTCAAGGCTACTGAGGATGTCATTCCTACCGAAGAATCTGCTGAAGAAGTCATTCCAGACCATGAAGAATATCATGTTGGTGCACCTGATGTCACAACCCTAGAACTTGCTTGCCATTAGTTGCCTTAAAGCATCCATGCATCATGTTTATTTTTCAATTAAAGTTGAAATGGGGATGACAAACCCTAGCACCAAAATTAAATCAAATAGGTTCAACTTAAAAACATTTTCAAGAACCCAGAATGCTCTTTAGAGAAGTTCATCATTTTTGAATTGGTCCAGAACCTCTGACAAAAATGGTGCACAGCTTTCTAGGTCATTTATGGATTTTTGAATTAAATCATAAGTATTTTCATTTGGACATTTAAATCCTATAAATAATTTTAAATGTCCAGATAATCTTGAAAGTATTTTAAGGTTGCTGGAAATAATCCAAACATATGCCACAATCATTTTCAAGATTTTTCAAAATGAATTAGTATTTTTACTAATTCAAAACTGAATAAAAGTAATAGAAAAACTGAAACAGAAATGGAAAAGAGAGAGAGATAGTACCTGGCCACTTACCTCGGCCCAACACTATAGCTAGCCCAGCCCAACCGTCGCACCGTCTTCAACCTCCTGCCAGTAGGCAGGAGGGTGTGTGTTCCGTGCGCGCGTGCATGCACTGCGGCCACCTCCTCTCTCCCTGCCTGCCTGGACCTCCCTCGCGTCGCCACACACCTCCCTGGTCTCGCTCTCACCCTCCATGTGTCCATCCCCCTCCTCTGCTCTCTCCGCGCAACAGCCAAGCGCGCCTGTCGCCACCGTTCGCCGTTGCGGCGACCACAGCCTTCCCCGTGCCTCTCTGACATGACCCCGAGCTCCGCCACGACGTCGTCATCCTCTCCATCGAGTCACGCGGCACCAGAAGCTCTACTGCATCTCCAACGCCATCGTTTTCGACCTCGGGTGCCGGTGATGCCGCCGTCGATTCGCCGGACCCCGTGCCTCCCCTGCCTCGCCAGCAGCACCAGAAGAACCGCGGTGAGCCGCTGCACCGATTTCCCCATGCCCTGTTGCCTAATTCGCCCCGTAGCCGCATCAACCACCGGAGCCGGGCGCTCCCCGCCACCGGCCATGTCGCCGCCGTGGTTGGAACACCCGCACGTCGCACCAGAGCACGTAGGCATGCCCAGCGCTTCCTCAGGAAGCCGCAAACCCCACCAGTTCGTCCCAAAACGCGCCGTAGCGCCTAACCGTTGGTGCCCGAGATCTGGCCACCCCTAAAGCTCATCGACGGCCAGGAACCCGTAGAGCCCTTCCGCATGTTGTGTGGCCGCTCGTAGCTCAAACCCGAGTCGCGCCGCCGTCGTTTTGGTCGCCGCCGGCCGAACTCCGGCGATGTCTACGTGGCCCATTATTTGCACTAATGACCCCGCTAATCACCCCACACTACTCACTTACATGTGGGCCCCTGTGCCTGTTAAGGTTAGTTTAATTCCTGTTTAGTTTAGTACTCATCTTGTGGACCCCAAGTGTCAGGTTTGACCTGCCCAGTCAGCATTGACCTGGCCCCACTGGTCAGCCTCTGTTCCAGCCCAGAGACACTGACGCTTGGGTCCCAGCCGTCAAGTTTAACCTGGGCTGGCACCGTTGACCTGTTGACGTCAGAATTATGTCATGCTGGCGCAGTAATGATTTTCTGGTTTTAAAATAATTCAGGAAATTCCAGAAAACAGTTTAAACATCTAAAAATCATAGAAATTCAACCGTAACTCCAAATGAAATAATTTATATATGAAAAATGATCAGAAAAATTAAATCTATGCATCCGTACCATTTTCATGCATGTTAGAACAACTTATGCCTGAGTTTTAGGCCAAATCATATAAATGGCATTTAAAACTTCACATATGGAGTTTGAATTTGAACCTAGGGTTCAAACCAACTCCATTTAACATGTTGCTAGTTGCATTAGCTCAAAACACAGCATATTGACATGTCATGATCATCCATCATATTGTTGCATCGATTGATTGTGTTCTTCCGTGTTTGCCGATATTGTTCCCCCTTAGTAGACGTTGATCCGGCGATGAGTTCGATGACACCGATGAAGAGCTATACTATCTTCAGAAGTGCCAGGCAAGCAAAACCCCCTTGTTCATTCCAATACAATCCCATTCTCTCGCTCCTGCTCTCTTTTACCGCATTAGGACAACAACGATCCAACTGTTACATGCTGCGGTAGCTGAACCCTTTTCCTCTGCATGACCTGTCATTGCCACAGTAAATAGATGAAGCCCACTAGCATGAGTAGGAGTTGTTTGAGCCCTGATGTGCCTACTCATTCATGCTTGTTGTCATGCCTCCTACTTCTTAGAGTTGAGTCAGGTCTGATTCATCGGGGATGAATTGGAACATGGTGAACATGTCCTACCATTGAGAGCTAAGTGTGTGAACACGATTTGGTAAAGGTAGCGGTGAGAGACAATGTAGGAGTACATGGTGGGTTGTCTCATTGCAGCCATCCTCAGGAACTGAGTTCTGTGTTTGTGATCCATGAACAGTTACTACCACACATTGGGCTTCGGGCGCTCCAAGCTCTCTCGACTTATTAATCAACCTGATCTCTGTCCAGGAGATGCAACTAGTTTCTGTTGTTTGTAGGTAGTGTTAGTAGTCTACTAGGTGGCACCTAGTACAGGAGGGCTTGGGACAAACTAGGCACAGTGGCCCGGTGTACCAAGTGGCACCTGGATGGTGGGCTTGGGAACCCTGTACACATCGTTTGGGGCTGTGAACGACACCCCGGTCGGATCTCCCTGCGGATGGAACCCGAATAGGCGATAAACCTAGACTGGAGACTTGTGTGGTTAGTCAGGTCGTGGCCGACTCCCTCACCAGGCTTCCGCTTGAAGGTTGCCGAGATACACGACATGTACATGGTGGTAAGTGGCGAGAGCGTGTGTGAAGAAGTACACCCCTGTAGGGTTATCATTATCTATTCGAATAGCCAGATTCCTTGGATATGGAAACTTGGACCCCTTGCATAGTTCATAGACAAGTGAAAGTGGATACTCTAAAATGTGCAAGATAAGCGTGAGTGCTATGGATGGCGTTCTCGTAGGGAGACGGGAGCGGATCCATAGTGGTGTATTGGTATGGTGAATATGTGGACTCATGTGCGCCACCTCAAAAGAGTTACTTGCAGTCGTAGTTCAGGATAGCCACCAAGTCAAAGTTGGCTTGCTGCAGTTTAACTCCACCACCCCTTTTTTGATACCGATGCATATGTAGATAGTTCTGATGTATGTCTTGTTGGGTACATTTGTACTCACGTTTGCTTATTTTATGTTTTGCAGAGAGACTTCAGTCTCGCTAGTAGTTCCGCGTGGACTTCGACGTTTAGCTTGCTACCTCAGCTACGATCTTGTACCCTTGGGAGGGTCTTGTAGATAGTCAGGCTGCTCAGCCTTCTTCATTTGTAGTTGTCTGTACTTAGACAAGTTAAGCTTCCGCATGTGCTTGTTGCTTGTATGCTCTGCATGTTGGGGTCATGAGACCCATGTTTGTAATACTTGGCTCCTCGAAGCCTAATGAATAAATACTTGAGTCGTAGAGTTATGTTGTGATGCCATGTTGTATTTACACATATCGAGCATATTGTGTGTATGATTGAAATGCTTGGTATGTGTGGGATCCGACAACCTAGTTGTTTATCCTAGGTAGCCTCTCTTATGGGGAAATGTAGTCTTGTGCTTCCATGAGCCATAGTAGTCCACTACAACCCGGTTCACTAAAGTCATGCTAGCCCAGCACTACTGCTCTGGAACACTTGACTGGCCGGCATGTGATTCACTTCGTTCCTGTGTCTGTCCCTTCCAGGAAATGTCACGCGGTGACATCCAGAGTCCTGCCTAGCCTGCTACAGCCCGGTTCACCGAAGTCCCATTAGCCTAATGCTACAGCCCGAATTTGCACGCTGCTGACCGACATGCTCGATGTTGATTCATGTATGCCTATCCCCGTCAGTTAGTGCCACTTTGGGTTCATGACTAGTCATGTCAGCCTGGGTTCTATGTCATATGGATGCCAGCGACACTATCATATACGTGAGCCAAAAGGCGCAAACGGTCCCGGTCCAGGTAAGGTGGCACCCGTGGGAATACCGTGCGTGAGGCCACAAAGTGATATGATGTGTTACATGCTAGATCGGTGTGACTTAGAATCGGGGTCCTGACAGTTTTGGTATCATAGCCTGACTGCCTATAGGATTACCAAGCCAAACTGGTCGAAGTTGAGTCTAGAAATTCTTTAGTTATATAAGGCAATTGATTGTGGAAGGGAACATAAGGCTCTTTTTACTCCTTTACCTTATGCCCTTCTGATCTGAGTCATCCTCTTCCTTCCTACGGGGTTTAAGAACTAGGCCTTCTCATCTATCTATTAGGATGACGAGTTACTATGATAGAGACTTATAGGATTGATGGATTTAAGCCCCAGTTCAGTTTCTACTACTTCCGTGTGTTCTGAGTGGTTATGCCACTATTTTGCAGGATGTCTCAAATGTTTTTGAGCATTTACAGCCGTTATGCTGTTCGAGTCATCCTAGGTTTCTAAATATTCTGATGCACTTGCAAATACCTTCTTCTCGTTCCCGATGGTCCTTTTGGGTCGGATTAATCACGTCGACATATATGTTGTAGTTATTATTATGACCCTAGGTGTCTTAAGGGATCACCTAGTAATCTAGCCATGTTTTGTGTTCCCAGCGTGATGATTCTGGCCACCATTCTTGAAAGCATCCCGTGATGCCATTTAGTAGTAGGTATTCTATTCCTGGGTTCTTGAACCCGAGATTCACCCTACTTACCTCATGTTGATAGTGTTGCTAGTTCCTTTAGGATATTAGTAACCTTTGCGATAGTCCTCGAGGTCCATGGTATTTCCTTCTTCCAAATACCATGAACCATTAAGGCAGAAGTTCTTTGAACCAAAAGATCACCATTAGAGTACTCCTGAGGAGTTCTCCATTCATAATCGTGATTCTGCCAGTTCTACCTTTCTGCATGGGTTAACCGGAAGAAATATGTTGAACTCGCTCGACATGTTAATCTATGCATCCACAACTCAGAAAGATATATGTTCCTTTGAGTTGTCCCCCTTCCGTTATATTCCGACCTTCATCTATAAATTGATAGTCAAGAGTATGTGAGCATTCGTTCATCGGTGCCTATTATTCTTGTTGTCCGTCGAGCCGTTCTATTCCAGAATGACTAGGAGAAACAAACTCCAGTAGCTCATCAATATCAAGGATTGGGTCAAAGCAATTGTATTCCGCAGATCAAATTGCCAATTCAGCCTTTAATCTGTTCTACCCTCGAGTATCACCGTATTTTGTCAAGAATATCATAGGAATTACACCATCTCTAATGAATTCTTGATGCAGTGATACTTCTCACCATCATCATTCCTTCCTCGGTCCTCGTGTTGTTGTAACCGGAATGCCAACAAGTGAATTGTGATGTGTGAAATCAATATTCCGAGCAACTCGTTGCTTGGTAGTAGATGGACAAACTCTCACTCTTAGCATGCTGGTTATTGAATCATGATCCTAAGATTGGTTGTGCTACCTAGTCCTTATTTCTGGTGCACTCTTCGATCAATGAGTTAGGTTTTTGTCAAAGCCTTGCTATGTTGATCATATCATCTTGCCCTGAAAAGCAAGATTGTTCTCGAGCGTTGTTGGGGATATCACTACTGGGCGTAAATCGGCCTATCTGGGCCGGGTTAACTTCATCAGTAGTTAACTATGTTAAAGCCCAAGAAGGCAGATGAGGGATCAAGGCCCATAGTCGGTTCAAGGTCTGTAGCCGAAAACCGGCGTTGGTATGTAACTTGTATTGTAAGTTAGGAATAAGTAGAGACCAAACCGGACACATCTATGAGCCGGTGTTGGGACTCTGTGAACCGACGGGCGTCACCCGTGTATATAAGGGGATGACCAGGCGGCGGTTCAAGGACGACAGACAACAACTCGAGACTTAGGCGAAGCTTGTTTGCTCCCTAGTCCTCGAAACCCCATCAATTCCATCACAACTAGACGTAGGATTTTACCTTCATTGAAGGGGCCGAACTAGTATAAACTCTCTTGCGTCCCTGTGTCCGCTTTAACCCCTTCAAGCCAACCCGTTGCGATGGCTCCACGACTAAGTCCTTTCACGAGGACATCTGCCGTGACAAAACCACGACAGTTGGCGCCCACCGTGGGGCTATCGCACGATGGTTTCAAGTTCTTGGAGGGCCGCTTTGAAGGACTCGAGGGCTATGCTGTGGGCTGGATGACTAAGAGTCGTTGCGGCAAGCTCTACATCGATGATGCAGGCTGGGGCCCCGAGGCCGACTCAGTTGAGTATGGGTACTGGGTCCCCTTTGGTGGCATACACGTTTTCATCGGCAAGATCGGTGAACTGGGCCCTGAGCTGGACATCTGCACCGACTCCGTCGAAACGGCTCAGCGTGCGCGATCCGCCCGGGTTAAACTGGTCGTGAAGCGTGCCTTCGTAGGAGTCGTCCATGGAGGAAGTTATGAGGATGGATCGGAATCTCGCGGCGAGACCGTCATCTATTCCGGCGATGAGTCATCAACTAGAGAAACCGAATCTCTATATCAACTACAAGATGGTCGGATTGGGGGCTATTCCGATGGCGATAGTATTCCGGACCCCTCTGATCTACCCAACTGATTTGGAATATTCATGGCCGGCACACAAGCAGCGCTTCATTCTTCGACCACTGCGCCAATAACCTCCGGTTCAGTAGCGGCGACAGCTGCCGGGGCAGGAAGCTCTGTACGCCCGTCGGTTCAAGTTCTATCAGATCTATTTGACGCATTGGCTGTGCTTATGGCAGAAGCTAACCCGACGGATCAGGACGTCCAAATGCGGAGATTGCAAAGGTGAAGGAACAGATCACCCAAGCCAAGGCAGACCTGGCAGCTGAGAATGCCAGGATGACCGCAGAGCGGGCCGCTTTAGACGCACAAGCCTATAGGCTCATGTTGGACCAGAACGCGTCGCATGAAGTCATGAAGAGGAAGTACCGATCCCGTTTGCCTTCGGTTTTCGAGGCCAGAGACCTTTTCAACACCCCAGGAGCAGGAACCAGTAACCCACTGGAGGGAAACCGGGCGGAAGCTCCTGGGACCGGCGCGCTGGTTCAGCCCCGTCTGATGGATCTGCCTCGTCAAAACACTGTTATACCTCAGGCTGTTTCAACACCTCCGGGTCACTACTCCAACCCGATGGACAATCTCGTTGCCGCTGCTGCACGGCTGGAGGCCATTCCAATTGAAGGTGACTCGCCGCAGGCGGTAGAGACGCGACGGGTCAAGGAGCTTCTTAGGAAAGCTTTGGTCCAACAGGAAGCATACTCATAGAGCCGCGACCGGATCCACTCGACCCCTCGTCCAAGCCGGAGCTATAGCCGGCGTATGGATGAACCGGCAGTGTCAAGTAATGAACGACGTGGAGCACCCGGCGGCAACAACCCGGCGGGTGGTGCTGATAATGCTCAGGAAGTGGTGGACCGGGCCCGAGCGCGCAGGGAGGCCGAGTTAGCTGCACAGTATCAGGCTCGGCAGCTTACGCCGGTTCGTCCAACTATCTCGGTCGAACCTGGTGTTACTTCTAGTTCTTTGGGGGTACCTTGCCTTGTCCCCTGCTTTACGCAATGTGCGCCTGCCCAAGGATTTCAAAGGCCCGCGCAAGGTACCAAATTACACGGCGGATCAACCTCCAGAAACATGGGTGGAGAGCTATGAGATGGCCATGGAAATTCTTGATGTGGATGATGCGGCATGTGCGAAGTACTTCACCATGATGCTCGAAGGAACGGCCCGTACTTGGTTAAAAAGCTTACCGGCCAATTCTATCAGTTCATGGGACCAATTACGAGCCCGGTTTATCAGTAATTTCAAGGATACATGTAAGCAGCCTATGTCAATAGTGGACTTAGCTACCTGTGTCCAGGAGGAAGGAGAATTGACAACTCATTGGGTGCGCCGGGTCTCACAGGTTCTGCATTCATCAGACCGCATCAACGATGACACCGCGGTTATAACCCTAGAAGGCAATTGCCGGTTTGGGCCCCTAAAGCTGAAATTAGGACGGATGAAGCGCCATTCCACTGACATGGGGACCCTCATGGCTGCCTTGGTAAAGTATGTTGATTCTGATAGTACCAAGGATCCCGAGTCTGATGATGACAAGATAGGGAAGGGAAAGAAGAATAGCAACTCCAAAGGTCAACAACACCACTCTTCAGGTAACGGTAACGGAGGCAAGCGTAAAGCGGATGGCAACATGGACTTCGTGGCTAATACCAACGCGTAGGACAAGGGTCAGCGACGCAAGGGTAAACCACCGAATCACGGTGGAGCGCCTAACCCTAACCCGGACCGCTTAAATTATCTATTGAACTAGCCCTGTCCAAATCATGGGACGAAGGAAGTGCCAGCAAACCACCTTTGGAAGGATTGCTTCATTATGCAGGAGTTCAAGAATTCTAATGCTTTCCGGTATGATCACGGCTCCGGCAGTGGCTCAAGATACGGGTCGGGTTACGGTGGAGGAAATTCCGGTTCAGGATTTAATGGTAATCTGGGCGGACATAACAATCAAAATAATCAGAACAACCAGGGTGGTTACAACCAGCAGCTGCAACAGTCGGGTTACCAGAGCAACCCAAAGCAGTTGAATAGTGGGCAGTACCATGTCTTCACCACTAGATTGGACAAGCGAGACCGGAATGTTCAGAGACGGGCAGTCAACTCTGTTGAACCGGCCGTGCCCCGTTATCTACGCTGGTCTGAACAGCCAATCATATGGAGCAGAGAGGATCACCCTCCCCAGGTTGATAATCCAGGTCAGTTGGCTCTGGTGGTGGCGCCTTAGGTGGGAGGTTACAAGTTCACCAAGGTGCTCATGGATGGAGGGAGCAGCATTAATATCTTGTACTATGAGACCTTCTGTCGTATGGGACTAACAGATAAAAATCTCAAACCGTCCAATACGGTGTTCCACGGTGTGGTACCTGGCAAGTCAGCATATCCTGTTGGTAAGATAGCTCTGGAAGTGGCCTTTGGAGATGATCATGATTCCAGGTTGGAAACATTGACGTTTGAAGTGGTGAAAATCCAAAGTCCGTATCACGCCCTCTTTGGGCGACCGGCCTACGCCAAGTTTATGGCACGGCCCTGTTATGTGTATTTACAGCTCAAGATGCCGGGTCACAAGGGGACAATAACGGTTCACGGAATCCGTAAAATCGCTTTGGAGTGGGAGGAAGGAGATGCGGCCTACGCAGAGTCAGTTTGTGCCACCGAGGAGCTGAAGTATTATAAGGAGAATGTTGATCCGGCGGACATAACTCCATTAAAGAAGCCAACTACGGAGCATGATCCGGCCCTGAAGTTCAAATCGACAGCTGAAACTAAGCTTGTTGACTTCGTGCCTGGCGATTCATCCAAGCACTTCAGCATCAGTGTCAACTTGGATCCGAAATAGGAAAGCGCGCTCATCGAGTTCATCTATGAGAATCGGGACATTTTTGCATGGAAGCCCTCTGACATGCCAGGTGTACCGAGGCAACTCGCTAAGCACACCCTTAATGTGGATCCTAAATACAAACCGGTGAAATAGTTCCTCCGCCGGTTTAACAAAGAAAGACGCAAGGCGATTGGAGAAGAGGTGGCCAGGCTCTTAGCAGCTGGCTTTATTATTGAAGTTTTCCACCCTGAGTGGCTTGCCAATCCGGTGCTGGTCCTTAAGAAAAACGACACCTGGCGCATGTGTGTGGATTACACAGATCTTAATAAGGCTTGTCCAGCAGATCCTTTTGCCCTCCCCCGTATTGATCAAATTATTGATGCTACGGCGGGGTGTGAGCGTTTGATTTTTTTGGATGCATATTATGGCTATCATCAGATCCAAATGGCAGTTAAGGACCAGGAGAAGACGACATTCATAACTCCCTTTGGAGCCTTCTGCTATGTGTCTATGCCCTTTGGGCTCAAGAGTGCCCAGGCAACTTATCAACGGCGTGTACAAAATTGTCTTCACAAGCAGATTGGTCGTAATGTACATGCTTACATGGATGATATCGTGGTTAAGTCAAGGGAGAAGGAGACTCTGGTTGACGACTTGAAGGAAACCTTTGATAACCTGAGGACATACAAGATGATGCTTAATCCGGCCAAGTGTGTCTTTGGTGTACCGGCAGGCAAGTTATTGGGTTTTCTGGTGTCCAACATGGGAATTGAGGCTAATCCGGAGAAGATCACAGCCATCACCTCCATGGCTAAACCGAACTGTATCAACAATGTTCAATGCCTGGCAGGCCGTATTGCTGCGTTAAGCCAGTTTATCAATCGCCTTGGTGAGAAGGCAATTCCTTTGTATCAGATGTTGAAGAAGACGGATCAATTCGTCTGGAGTTCCGCTGCTGATAAAGCATTTGAGGACTTAAAGCGGCAATTGGCCAATCCGCCCGTGCTCGCCGCTCCCATTGACAAGGAGCCATTGCTGCTATATGTTGCTGCTAATGCTCATGCGGTCAGTGTGGCTATTGTGGTGGAGCGAAAAGAGGCAGGTAAGGAGTATCTGGTTCAACGTCCGGTCTATTATATCAGCGAGGTACTCATTGAGTCCAAGCAAAGGTATCCGCATTGGCAGAAGCTAGTGTACGGAGTTTTATGGCAAGCCGGAAGCTTAAGCAATACTTCCAAGGGCACCCCATTACGGTGGTTAGTTATGCTCCCTTGGGGGATATCATCCAGAACCGGGAAGCGACTGGCTGGATTGCCAAGTGGGCTATAGAGCTTGGGCCGCACGGGTTGAAGTATGTACCGCGGACGGCGGTTAAGTCTCAAGCACTTGTTGATTTCATCAATGATTGGACGGAACTGCAAGCACCTGAAGAAAAGCCGGATCACACATATTGGACCATCCATTTTGACGGATCCAAGCAACTGGAAGGCTCGGGGGCTGGAGTCGTATTAACTTCCCCATGAGGTGATAACTTTTGTTACGTTCTCCGCTTAATGTTCCCTTGTACTAACAATGCAGCTGAGTATGAAGCCTTGCTCCATGGTCTCCGGATGGCTAAGGAGATGAATCTAAGTCGAGTTAAGTGCTTTGGTGACTCGGACCTCGTGGCTCAACAGGTATCTGGCACTTGGGATTCCAAGGACCCACTCATGGCAGCATATCGTCGTGAGGTGGATATCGTTGTAGGTCACTTTAAAGGCTGACAGGTGGACCACGTGGACCGACGGAAGAATGAAGCGGCGAACGCTTTAAACCGGCTGAGCTCTCAGCGCAAACCAGTCCCGTCCAATGTTTTTCTGGATGTGCTGCACAACCCGTCGGTGAAGCTCCCTGGTGAAGTGGATTTGGCTATTCCTGATCCGGAGGCTCAATTGGTAGTAGCTCTTCATGTCATTCTGGATTGGATGCTTCCTTACCTGGCGTACATGAACCGGGGTGAGTTACCAGGAGATGAGACTCTGGCCCGACCGATAATCCGACGGTCCAAGTCCATGACTATTGTCAATGGCGAGTTGCATCATTGAAGTGTATTGGGGGCGTTTTCAATGCTGTGTGTCTCCTGAAGAAGGCTGTGAAATTTTGCGTGAGATCCACGAAGGAGATTGTGGTCACCACGCCGGGTCAAAATCTTTTGTGGCTAAAGCGTTCCGCCATGGTTTCTATTGGTTAACTGCTTATGCTGATGCGGAGGATCTGGTCAGACGATGTGATGGTTGCCAAAAGTTTTCAAGACGTTCTCATGTGCCGACTCAAGAATTGAGAATGATTCCAATTACTTGGTCGTTTGCGACTTGGGGGCTGGATATGGTTGGGCCTTTCAAAAGGTCCAAAGATAAGAAGACCCACCTCTTGGTGGCGGTTGACAAGTTTACAAAGTGGGTGGAGGCAGAACCTATTAGCAAGTGTGATGCGGCCACGGCGGTTCAGTTCATCAAAAAAGTGATTTTCCGGTTTGGCTTTCCACACAGTATCATCACAGATAATGGTACCAATTTGTCCAAGGGTGCCATGAAGGAGTTCTGCGAACGGGAGCACATCCGGCTTGACGTTTCATCAGTGGCACACCCACAGTCCAATGGTCAAGCAGAAAGGGCTAATCAAGAGATCTTGAGAGGCATCAAGCCCCGGCTTATGGTTCCTTTGCAGAGAACACCGGGTTGTTGGGTAGAAGAGTTACCATCTGTGTTATGGAGCATCAATACTACACCCAACAGATCAACAGGATACACACCGTTCTTCATGGTCTACGGAGCGGACGCGATTCTCCCCAGTGATATTCGTCATGACTCACCTCGTGTGGCGGCTTATGTTGAAGCGGAAAACGAGACAGCACGGCAAGATGCTTTGGACCTGTTGGATGAAGAACGTGACATAGCAGCCGCCCACTCGGCGATTTACCAACAGGATCTTCATCGTTATCACAGTCGCCGAGTCAGAACCAGAACCTTTCAGGAAGGAGATTTGGTGCTTCGGCTCATCCAAGATCAGACTGATATGCATAAGCTATCCCCACCTTGGGAGGGACCTTTCGTGGTCAGCAAGAATCTGCACAACGGGTCATACTATCTGATCGATATTCGAGAGCATAAAGACTCACGTACATCCGAAGAGGAGACCAACAGGCCATGGAACATAGGTCATCTTTGGCCTTACTATACCTGAGCCACTGGCTCTACTTATGTACATATTACGATGATGTATATATTATGATTAAATATAATAAACCAGAACCTCAGCTAAAGCGGGGTATCTGTTCTTTTACATCATGTGTGGTTACACGGAGTTGTTCTAAAGCGGCCTCCAGTTTACCCCTTGAGTTAGCTTTTCAAAGCATCATCACTTAGGGGCTTGGTCGTGTCCGAACCAATGCAACACCTCTTGATAGGTGAGAGCCACCGGATCACTTGGGAACTTGGTCACGTCTGAACCAGTCACGCCTCTTGATCGGCCTAAGGCCACAGAATCACTTGGGGGCTTGGTCCAACCCGAACCATTGCCACGCCTCTTGATCGGCATAAATGCAACGGTTTCATTTGGGGACCTGGCTGACTTGAACCATAGCTACACCTATCGGGAGCTTGGTCGTGTCCGACCATGGTAACGCCATCTAATCAGCTCAAATAAAGCCTCTCTTTGCAAACGATTTTATCATTGCCTTTGCTTCACAATTTTCTTTGATAGATATTTCTTTCTTTTTGTTGTGTTTTTTAAACCGACAAAGTTTTAAGCCGGTTCAAACTGTCAATTGACGGAACACGGTCCATTTTTAATCCGAAGACTATTTGCCCGGTTTGATTTTTTATTAACATCCTATTACGGAGTAACACAATGTTTTATTATAACCCGGCACAGTTTACATGGTAAACCGACATTATATATATACAGGAGCTGCTATCTCCTCCAACAGTGTGGGTTTATAAACCTCCGCTTCAAGATTGGCTACGCAGACTTCATGCCCAACGATGGCAGGTATTATGTATCTCAAAGATTTGATCATATGCTTAAATTTCAGATATTTTGATTTCATATATGCAGACATCATACTCCGCCTGACGGTACAACCGCGGTGGCACTTTAAGATTTCTTATATTGCAGAAAATACTTTGGAAAGTTCATCACCCAAAGGAAGAACAAGTTGCAGTAGTTATGCACGAAGGCATATCAAATTCAAGGGTATCGGCTAGCCTACTACAAGGCAACACGGTGCCCAAAATAAGATCATTGTTTTTTCAAAGGAGAGGCAGTTTAAACCGGCTTCCCGTTCAAGCTTGGTGACCAGCGTGGCCTGATGGTTGTGGGTCATCCCGCGCCGCTTCAACTTCAGCTTCTCTACCCAGCGGCTGGAAATGCACAGTTGTCCAGTCGATTCCCATTAATGCTCGAAAGACAGCTTCATCATGGATCAGCAACGACGGTTCCATATCGGGAGCGTAAGTATGCTTACGGATTGGAGGGATAAGATTTTCCTCTTTAGGAATTGGTGCAGCTACTTGCTTGTTTTGGTTCTCATATTGGGCTTGATAATGAGACAAGTCTGCTTCTTCAACCAATTGACAAGCTAGCGGACGCACCTCCCGGTTTATTGCTTGCAGATCCGCTTCACTAAACTCTGACCCGTCTTCCTTCAAGCTGGGATAGCACTGAGCCGCTTCAACAGGATCAAAATCCTGCACCCAAGATTTTGCCCGGATTAAGGCATTGATCGCACCGGTTCGAGCAGCAGATTTCTTCAGCTCTTCAACCCGGGCAGGAAGCATCGACAGTCTCTTCAGAGTGTCCTGAATCAAAGTGGGTGCCGGATTGTTGTGGGATGCAGTACAGATGATCCGCTGTGCATCAGTGTACAGTTGTTCGATCAATGTGTAGGCGGCTTTCAATTTCTTCCGCACATCTGACCCCAAGTGACCAATGCGTGTCCCTGAAATATTAAAAGGGTTAACAAACCGGCAGCTCTATAAGAAGGCCGAATCAATCCATAAATCAAACCAGCTTACCAAAGATAGCAGCGGTCATGGCATGCACATGCCGCTTTATGCTGGTCAGTTCGTCTACCACCAGTTTCAGTGCAGCCTCGGCATCTTCTGCTCGTTTGGTTAAAGTGGATTTTTCAGTGGCCCAATCCGCCCGCTCTTTCTTGAAGCTCTCCTTAAGCTGTTCCATGGCGCTTAAAGCGCTGGTTAATTCCTCTTTTGCTTTGGAGGTTTCATCTTGTTGGGATTTCAGATTTTCTTGGAGATCGGCGACTTGGTTTTCTTTTGTCTTCATCTCAGCCTGCATATAGACAGATATATGATTCCGCAAGCAGTACAACAATTGAAGTACCAACCACATAACAAGTTATGTACTTGGCCCTTGGGGGCTAATGTATATTTGATCTTAATCTTTCAATAGATTCTAAAGTCCCAAGATCAATACAAGTATTCAGCTTGGCACCTTGGGGCTAATGGCTATTTGCTCAAATAAAGATGACAATTACTTAAAGTCTCGGTTTAACTACGCTAAGTTGAACCGGCCCTTGGGGGCTACATCAGCGAATTCCGAAGTATTGAGATTTATATTAGCAAGTCCCGGTTTGAATGAAGATTCTAAACCGGCCCTTGGGGGCTAGGAGAGTTAACAAGATTGAAATATCCAAACAGGAAAAAGTACATGAAAGTTACCTCAAATTTCTCTTTCATCATATTCACCAGACCAGCTTCATAATCACGGCTGGTATACAGCTCGTTCAGGTAGCCAGAATGAAGATCTTGGGCATTCAGAGCAGCATAGGTCGCCAAGTCAACATTCCACTTGCCTTTGCCCATGGCAGCAAATTCTTCTTTGGCGGTATGCTTGGATAAAACAACAGGGTTGTTGGGCTCTGTACGGCCAATGCCAGTAATTACAACTTCATCATCCCTAGCATCAATGGTTTGCACTGGCGCAGTCGGTTTGTTAGCAAGCTGGGATGGACTGGTGGATCTTCCAAAACGGATGGGGCTTGTGGGCTAGTTGACAGGACTTGAGGTATCAATAGGCCTTTCTTCAGCAATAAAATCGTCATCTTACTGTGGTGGATCATTGGGTATATCTTCAGGAATAGCCGCTTCAAGATCTGGTGTTTTACCCGGTTCAGGGTCGGTGTCCTCCTCGGCCGCTTTATCCAGGCGAGCCTTCTTGCTCGGCCTAGGCTTGGCCCTGAAAGGAATAACAAAGTCAAAAACAACATATGTTCCAAGGTGATGTACCGGAAATATTATGATAAGTATAGCTTACCCAAGCACCGTTTTGAGCGGTGGCAGCTGAGTAGCCGATGACTCGCCAGAGGATGAGTGGGAAGTAACCTGTTAATCGGAGTCAGATGGATTAAGAGGTTGACGAAAACAACCCGCTTTAGGACAAGCACTGATAAGAAAATTAGAGACCTCTGAACGGTGTTTCCGAACCGGACTGTTCGATAAACCGGCGGAGGTAACTACCTGGCTGCTGTGCCGGGTTGTGCGGCGAGTTTCGTGTTGTTGGGTCTTCATAAGAAATTTGGGATCCAAGTAAGCAATAGGATGAGAAAATTTAACCTTCCGGTTTGCCTGACGGATTTTTAGTGAAGGCAAAGGGTCTGAATCGGAAGAGAGAATAATTACCTCTGCAGCATCATCCTGACAAATATCATCATCAATAAGGCGCATGAAAAATAAGCCAAGTGAGTCAAGCTCTACCTCAAGGTCCGTATTACCCACATCATCATCAGGAGCCAGATCAGAAGATGCAGTGGTTTTCTTCTTATGAGCAGGCCGTTTGACGACTTTAGTCTTTGGCCGGGTTGGTCGTTCCGGTTTGTCTGTTTTTTCTGGCTTCTCCTGTGGAAGTTTCTTGCTCCAAAATAGATCATTACCCTGTTTAAATAGACATTGATATTAAACAATGACCAGATATATCAATAACAGGTTCAGTAAAAAGAAAGATCAAACTCTTACAACTGGCGGTTTGTTGGTGGCACAGAAGGGAAGCGGGCCGGTTCGAGCACAGACGTGTTCCGGTTCATTCAGCATTTTATTCACAGCCTATGTGATTTCTTCGTCGGTGAGCTGGATGTTAGCATGTCGCAGTGGGTCATCAACACTGCCAGTATACTCGCACGTCAAACTGGAGCGCTGACTAAGCGGCAGTATGCTCCACGATATCCAACAGCGAGCGAGATCAACTCCTGTTAAACCATTGGCCATGAAGGCTCTGAGCTTGGACAGTTGAGGAGCGTATTTGCTTCTGTCCTTGGCAGTCAACCTTTGCGGAAAGGGGTGTGTATTGCTAAGCCGCTCCGGACGAAAGCCAGGCAAAGGATTTTCACCAGCAGGGGAGGTGTCGTTGCAATAGAACCATGTTTGATTCCACTCTTTGGGGTGGCTGTGCAGTTTGGCGTGAGGGTATGTGACCTCTTTCTTTTTATGAATCGCCACACCACCCAATTCCATATTGGGACCGTCAGTAAACTTAGTACGGCGGTTTAGATGGAAACAGTCTCTGAACAACTCAACTGTGGGCTCCTCTTGAAAGAACACCTCACAGAGCACTTGGAAGTGACACATGTTTGTAACAGAGTTGGGGCCAGTGTCTTGTGCGCGGAGTTGAAAATTGGCTAAAACATCCCAGTAAAATTTAGAACCGGGCGGCTTAAAGCCCTAGGCTAAGTGATCTACGAAAACGACGACCTCTCCTTCTTGAGGTGCGGGAGGGCATTCTTTGCCAGGGACCCTCCAATGGATGGTGTTTTTGCTGCCTAAAGCGCCGATCAGGACTAAATTGTTCAGTTGAGTCTCTGTGATGCGAGAAGTAACCCAGTTGCACTCATATACTTGCTTGGCCATGATGAAATCTACAAGATAGGTGATTCCGGTTCAAGAATTCATTGATTAAAGTACACTGGTATGTACAATGTTAAACCGGAGACAACTCTATCTAAACCGGAGTTTTACGAAGCAACAGCATCTGGCGGTTCAACAAGGGGACTAATTGTATATACCGGTTTGGCAATTTTTCTACAAAGTTAAACCGCCGGATCTAAGCATTGAAACAATTGAGATTGCGGATGGGTAAGTGTACATAAACAGATTTCACAAGATTTCTCTACGGCGACGGATCTGAAGCAAGTTCAGAAAAGAAGGAGAATATTCAAGGTTCAAAAAAGAATAGTATCGAATCAATGGGCAGAGATACAGGTAGATCTATGGTCTTGAGGCATGTAAGTGAAGGCGGATGCTAAAAACTAATGCTACACAGAGCAAAGGTTCACAGGTTCATCTAAGGTCTATCATGAGTACGAAGCAGACGATGAACACTGAAGAACTTGGGAACCCTAGAACGGATCTACGGAGGAAAAGGTGAAGAACTCACTAGAGCCGAGGAAGAAACAGAAGGTCACCGCGATGCTCTGGTACAATCAGGGTGATGCAGCGGCCAAGGTTGGACAGAGGTCGTCGACGGCGGCGGAGCTCCGAAGCTGGACGACGCGGGGAAGACGAAGCAGAAGGGCACGAAGGGGAAAAAGAAATGACCATTCAGTCCTATTTATAAGGCAAGGGACATGTTTCAGGCGCGAAAATCAAGGGACCGTGGGTTTGGAAACGAAGTTGTCGCCTCAATTGTCGCAGACCAATTAAACAAAAAGGTATCATGGATAAGTTTCTTTATAATAGGTGACATCACGCCGGTTTACAATGACCAGAGAAGATGACATCACGGCGGTTCAACAAACTACAAGAAGATGTTGAAGATGAAGATTTTTGCTAAGGATTGACATGATCTTGTTCAAATCAATCTCGGGCCTAATGTTGGGGATATCACTACTGGGCGTAAACTGGCCTATCTGGGCCGGGTTAACTTCATCAGTAGTTAACTATGTTAAAGCCCAAGAAGGCAGATGAGGGCTCAAGGCCCATAGTCGGTTCAAGGCCTGTAGCCGTAAACCGGTGTTGGTATGTAACTTGTATTGTAAGTTAGGAATAAGTAGAGACCAAACCGGACACATCTATGAGCCGGTATTGGGACTCTATGAACCGACGGGCATCACCCATGTATATAAGGGGACGACCCGGCGGCGGTTCAAGGACGACAGACAACAACTCGAGACTTAGGCGAAGCTTGTTTGCTCCGTAGTCCTCGAAACCCCATCAATTCCATCACAACTAGACGTAGGCTTTTACCTTCATCGAAGGGGCCGAACTAGTATAAACTCTCTTGCGTCCCTGTGTCAGCTTTAACCCCTTCAAGCCAACCCGTTGTGATGGCTCCACGACTAAGTCCTTTCACGAGTACATCTGCCGTGACAAAACCACGACAAGCTTAATAACATATCGGTGGGTTGTGATTTTCCAAATATCTTCTAGGAAGTATCACCAGGTTTTCCCCTGACCGCTATGTTGAGCTCGTGATCAAGTTGGTTTCTTGTAACCACCCCTTCTCTAAGAATCTGTGTTGCATACCCCTGAGCTAGTTGGTTAAGCTAAACAACAACTTGGAGAGTTGGAAGATAAAAGCATGTCCAACCTAGCTCATCACTAAGGGATGTCTTGTATGTGTGTTCAAGGAAGCTGGTATTTTCATCGATTGACCTTCGTGATCAGTTAATGGACCTATCATCTTATCCAATCTTTGATTTGAGTATGGGTTATCGTTAAATCAACCAACGATATTCTTAATGTTTTCTTACTCGTGGTTGATCCCTCGAGCATACACCACTATATCTTTTGGGTCTGACCAATGCTATCACTTGTTCACATAATTATGGAATTCCACGTACATGGAAACCTAGATGAATTGCTGTTGAACCCATCAGCAACATTTTTAACTTCTCCATGATTCGTGTTGAACATCCAGTTAGTGTTGGAAACTTTATAAGCATTGCCCTCGTGTTCCGTTCATGAAGCATGTGTCCGGATGAAAGATGTGACTTCCTCTAATTCATGTGCATCTGATGCAAGTTGCCGCCGTGGATTCGAGAAAGTCAATGTTGCTTCTTTTGGAATCATCCCAAATCGGTCATGCATACGTGCGAACTATTTTGTGGTTTGGAGACTTGCAACCTTCATTCTATATGTATCCCTAGCACACCAAGCCACTCATTGATTTGTTCAAGGATAATAAGTTCTAAGTGCTAGTCCAGAAGGTACCAGACGGATTTGTACAAGATTCTGTTATCCTCAATGATGGTTCCCAACCAGAACTCGGTAGTGTTTTATTGTAAGACAACTCTATGGTCATGCTTGTCTTGGACAACATGTTCACATGTGTGTAGCAGAACCAGCTCATGTTTTGGAGCTTACTACCATAGTCCATTTCCCGAGAATCTCGCAACGCCATCTCGTCGATTTGTGTTGCAAACTTTCTTTCCAGACACATTGTCTGAATTATCTTATTACCAACTAGATTTGAATCTCAGGCAGATATGATGGTTGGAACTTCTTCCGAGAACTATGATATAGGTTCCAGTGGATTGGACACAGCTAGCTGGAAGCAATGTTGTTGTAGTATCTTGATTAAGCCGTTTGGTCACCTCCCATGAGGATTTCGCATGACTTATTCTTGAAGTTGTTCCTTAGGGATCCTTGTGCTCTCAGTTTCTTCGATGATTCTATAACCATTGGAATGTTGGAAACACTCTCGACTGCTGAGTTCTTCCCCAGTTACCAGAATCATTCCCAACATTTTGCATTTTGTTCCCATCTTGCACCTCAGTAGTTGTTGTTCAGGATCATCTTCAAAAGTGGACTTACCATGGGTCCCATCCATCTCCGATGATAAGCAAATCATCCATTACGTTGTCTTCAAGAAGGTAGTCCACATCATTCATTTTAGTCCGAGTATGCCATTCCTTCGAGCTCCTTCACACGATCGTTTGTGATTGCCTGAGGCTGGTATAAAGAGTTTCAATGATCTTTGTATCAAAAGTAATTCTTTTTGCCACTTAAGGGAATATTTCTGCGAGTCACCTTCTTTAAGATGTCTCGTTATGGGATCACGGCAACTCAACTCCTCGCTACGTCGACAACCGCTGACCACCCTCTTAAGCATGGAATTGTTTCCTACCAAATCAAGCCATCTCCATCTATTTCCTTTCACCCCGATGAGTGTCTTGTGTTTTAGCTCAAGAGGCATTCTTTCATCCAATTCAAGTTGTTCATGACCCGCTCGATCTTTATGAAGATCAAATCATGTAGAGTTTTTCTCTATCGTCATCAAGCTAGATGATGTTCTCGAAGGCAAAGACGCCAACATTAGCTGGAGCAATGAATCAACATCTTCGAGAAGGGCAATTGGATCATGTAGATCGTGTTAACTTGTGTCCCCTTCTGTCTTCTTACCCCACAAATTGAATCTCGGGACGAGATTCTTGTTTAGTAGGGGTGAGTTGTCACAGCCCTAGAATTTGCTTGCCATTAGTTGCCTTAAAGCATCCATGCATCATGTTTATTTTTCAATTAAAGATGAAATGGGGATGACAAACCCTAGCACCAAAATTAAATCAAATAGGTTCAACTTAAAAACATTTTCAAGAACCCAGAATGCTCTTTAGAAAAGTTCATCATTTTTGAATTGGTCTAGAACCTCTGACAAAAATGGTGCACACCTTTCTAGGTCATTTATGGATTTTTGAATTAAATCATAAGTATTTGCATTTGGACATTTAAATCCTATAAATAATTTTAAATGTCCAGATAATCTTGAAAGTATTTTAAGGGTTGTTGGAAATAATCCAAACATATGCCACAATCATTTTCAATATTTTTCAAAATGAATTAGTGTTTTTACTAATTCAAAACAGAATAGAAGTAATAGAAAAACTAAAACAGAAATGGAAAAGAGAGAGAGAGATAGTACCTGGCCACTTACCTCGGCCCAGCACTGTAGTTGGCCCAGCCCAGCCGTCGCACCGTCTTCAACCTCCTGCCAGTAGGCAGGAGGGCGTGTGTTCGGCGCGCGCGTGCACGCGCTGCGGCCACCTCCTCTCTCCCTGCCTGCCTGGACCTCCCTCGCGTCGCCACACACCTCCCTGGTCTCTCTCTCACCCTCCTTGTGTCCATCGCCTTCCTCTGCTCTCTCCGCGCAGCAGCCGAGCGCGTCTGTCGCCACCGTTCGCCGTTGCGGCGACAACAGCCTTCCCCATGCCTCTCTGACATGACCCCGAGCTCCGCCATGACGTCGTTGCCCTCTCCATCGAGTCACACGGCGCCAGAAGCTCTGCTGCATCTCCAACGCCGTCGTTTCCGACCTCGGGTGCTGGTGATGCCGCCGTCGATTCGCCGGACCCCGTGCCTCCCCTACCTCGCCAGCAGCACCAGAAGAACCGCGGTGAGCCGCTGCACCGTTTCCCCCATGCCCCGTTGCCTAATTCGCCCCCTAGCCATATCAAACACCGGAGCCAAGCGCTCCACGCCACCGGCCAGGTCACCGCCGCGGTTGCAACACCCGCACGTCGCACCAGACCCAGTGCTTCCTCAGGAAGCCGCAGCCCCACCAGTTCATCTCGAAATGTGCCGTAGCACCTAACCGTCGGTGCCCGAGCTCCGGCCGCCGCTAAAGCTCGTCGTCAACCACTTTCCGGCAACCCCAGAACCACCCGCCACCACCACTAGAAGCGCCGCAACGCCAGGAACCCATAGAGCCCTTCCGCGCGTTGTGTGGCCGCCCATAGCTCAACCTCGAGTCGCGCCGCCGTCGTTTTGGTCGCCGCCGACCGAACTCCGGCAATGTCGACGTGGCCCATCATTAGCACTAATGACCCCCCTAATCACCCCCACACTACTCACTTACATGTGGGCCCCTGTGCCTGTTTAGGTTAGTTTAATTCCTGTTTAGTTTAGTACTAATCTTGTGGACCCCAAGTGTCAGGTTTGACCTGCCCAGTCAGCATTGACTTGGCCCCACTGGTCAGCCTCTGTTCCAGCCCAGAGACACTGACGCATGGGTCCCAGCCGTCAGGTTTGACCTGGGCTGGCGCCGTTGACCTGCTGACGTCAGAATGATGTCATGCTGGCACAGTAATGATTTTCTGGTTTTAAAATAATTCAGGAAATTCCAGAAAACAAATTTAACGTCTAAAAATCATAGAAATTCAACCGTAACTCCAAATGAAATAATTTATGTATGAAAAATTATCAGAAAAATTCAATCTAGCCATTTGTACCATTTTCATGCATGTTAGACCAACTTATGGCTGCTGTTTAGGCCAAATCATATAAATGGCATTTAAACCTTCACATATGGAATTTGGATTTGAACCTTGGGTTCAAACCAACTCCATTTAACATGTTGCTAGTTGCATTAGCTCAAAACACAACATATTGACATGTCATGATCATGCATCATATTGTTGAATCACATTGATTGTGTTCTTCCATGTTTGCCGATATTGTTCCCCCTCAGTAGACGCTGATCCGGCGATGAGTTCGATGACATCGATGAAGAGCTATACTATCTTCAGAAGTGCAAGGCAAGCAAAACCCCCTTGTTCGTTCCGATACAATCCCATTCTCTCGCTCATGCTCTCTTTTACTTCATTAGGACAACAATGATTCAACTGTTACATGCCGCGATAGCTGAACCCTTTTCCTCTACATGACCTGTCATTGCCACAGTAAATAGATGAATCCCACTAGCATGAGTAGGAGTTGTTTGAGCCCTGATGTGCCTACTCATTCATGCTTGTTGTCATGCCTACTACTGCTTAGAGTTGAGTCAGGTCTGATTCATCGGGGATGAATTGGAACGTGGTGCACATGTCCTACCATTGAGAGCTAAGTGTGTGAACACGATTTGGTAAAGGTAGCGATGAGAGGCCATGTAGGAGTACATGGTGGGTTGTCTCATTGCAGCCGTCCTCAGGAATTGAGTTCTGTTTTTGTGATCCATGAATAGTTACTACCACACATTGGGCTTCGGGCGCTCCAAGCTCTCTCAACTTATTAATCAACCTGATCTCTGTCCAGGAGTTGCAACTAGTTTCTCGTGTTTGTAGGTAGTGTTAGTAGTCTACCACACTAGTAGAAAAAGGGTCTAATGTGAGACACATTAGTGTGGGTTTGAAGTTGGCCCGGCACTAAAGGCACCATATGCATTAGTACCGGTTCGTGGCACGAACCGGTACTAAAGGTGTAGTGGCAGGCTGGCGTCAGGCCGGGTCCCCACGAGCTCCTTTAGTGTGGGTTTGTGACACAAACCGGTACTAAAGGTCTAACCTATAGTACCGGTTCGTGCCACGAACCCATACTAAAGGGGACAAGCCTTTAGTGTGGGTTCGTGCCCCGAACCCACACTAAAGGGGGCAATTTTCAAACTCTACCCCCCCCCTGTGTATCGCCATTTCAGTTTTCAAAAAATCAAAAGGAAATGATAAAAACTTCAAAAAATAAAATCCTTCGAGAGGTAGTTATATTACTACATCTACTAGTTAGGAAAATTTGAAAACTTAAATTTGGACATGTTTTGCAAAAAGTGTAGGGAAAATGTAAAACGGCTATAACTTTTGCATACGATGTCGGGAAAAAACATATAATATATCAAAAAATTCAGCATGAAAATCCGCATCCGATGGAGACGGCCTATGGCCTGTTTGCAATTTTTTAGAATCCTCAAATTCCAAAGGAAAAAAAGATATGGTCAAATTTCAGTTTGTTTGACATTTTTTGGTTAAATCTGGTCAAACTACTTATTCAAGAAGTATTAATGTCACTACATAATTATTCAAGAATATTAGTGTTACTAAATAATTATTTCAATTTTTTGAATTTTAGTCAAATCTGGTCAAACTATGGTCAAACTTATTCAAGAAATATTAGTGTTACTAAATAATTACTATTTTTTAGAATAATAGTTTCAAACCCAAACGGTGAAACGTGTGACCTAATGCTCAAGCTAAACTGCTGAGGGTTAATAGGATTGACAGCTTACATTTGTCAGGAAAACAAGTGCAGACTTGGAATGTAGGGGGAATAGAACTCCGAAGTTAAGCGTGCTCAGGCTGGGGGAGTGAGAGGATGGGTGACCGGCCGAGCAGTTAATAGAGGTGATTAGAGACTAAATAATCAAATAATTCAGAAAAATTAAAAATCGAAAAAAATCAAAAAAAATTTCCAAAATTTTCAAAAAAAACCTTTAGTACCGGTTGGTGTTACCGGTACTAAAGGTCCCCCACACCAGGGCGCGAGCTCACGCCACGCGGTGGCACTTTAGCGCCGGTTCGTGTCGAACCGGTACTAAAGGGGGGGGGGCTTTAGTGCCGGTTATCGAACCGGCACTAAAGGCCCTTACGAACCGGTTTTAAAGCTCCGTTTTCTACTAGTGCCAGGTGGCACCCGGTACAGGTGGGCTTGGGACAGACTAGGCACAGTGGCCCGGTGTACCAAGTGGCACCCGGATGGTGGGCTTGGGAACCCTGTACACATCGTTTGGGGCCGTGAGCGACACCTCGGCCGGATCTCCTTGCGGATGGAACCCGAATAGGTGATAAACCAGGACTAGAGACTTGTGTGGTTAGTCAGGTCGTGGCCGACTCCCTCACCAGGCTTCCGCTTGAAGGTTGCCGAGATACACGACGTGTACATGGTGGTAAGTGGCGAGAGCGTGTGTGAAGAAGTACACCCCTGCAGGGTTATCATTATCTATTCGAATAGCCGGATTCCCCGGATATGGAAACTTGGACCCCTTGCATAGTTCATAGACAAGTGAAAGTGGATACTCTTAAATGTGCAAGATAAGCGTGAGTGCTATGGATGGCGTTCTCGTAGGGAGACGGGAGCGGATCCATAGTGGTGTATTGGTATGGTGAATATGTGGACTCGTGTGCGCCACCTCAAAAGAGTTACTTGCAGTCATAGTTCAGGATAGCCACCGAGTCAAAGCTGGCTTGCTGCAGTTTAACTCCACCACCCCTTTGTTGATACCGATGCATATGTAGATAGTTCTGAAGTAAGTCTTGCTGGGTACATTTGTACTCACATTTGCTTATTTTATGTTTTGCAGATAGACTTCAGTCTCGCTAGTAGTTCCGCGTGGACTTCGACGTTAGCTTGCTACCTCAGCTACGATCTTGTACCCTTGGGAGGGTCTTGTAGATAGTCAGGCTTCTCAGCCTTCTTCATTTGTAGTTGTCTGTACTCATACAAGTTAAGCTTCCGCATGTGCTTGCTGCTTGTATGCTCTGCATGTTGGGGTCATGAGACCCATGTTTGTAATACTTGGCTCCTCGAAGCCAAATGAATAAATACTTGAGTCGTAGAGTTAGCTTGTGATGCCATGTTGTATTTACACATATCGAGCATATTGTGTGTATGATTGAAATGCTTGGTATGTGTCGGATCCGACAACCTAGTTGTTTATCCTGGGTAGCCTCTCTTATGGGGAAATGTAGTCTTGTGCTTACATGAGCCATAGTGGTCCTCTACAACTCGGTTCACCGGAGTCCTGCTAGCCCAGCACTACTGCTCCGGAACACTTGACTGGCCGGCATGTGATTCACTTCGTTCCTGTGTCTGTCCCTTCAGGGAAATGTCACGCGGTGACATCCGGAATCTTTCCTAGCCTACTACAGCCCGGTTCACCGGAGTCCTGTTAGCCCAGTGCTACAGACCGGATTCGTACGCTGCTGACCGACATGCTCGATGTTGATTCATGTATGCATGTCCCCGTAAGTTAGTGCCACTTTGGTTCACGACTAGTCATGTCGGCCCGGGTTCTCCGTCATATGGATGCTAGCGACACTATCATATACGTGAGCCAAAAGGCGCAAATGGTCCCGGTCCAGGTAAGGTGGCACCCGTGGGAATACCGTGCGTGAGGCCACAAAGTGATATCATGTGTTACATGCTAGATCGGTGTGACTTAGAATCGGGGTCCTGACACATGAAGATAATGGCTCTGAAGAAAATGCTGAGCAAATTCCTCATCGTCAACCAGCTCATCCTCGCGTCGCTAATGAAGTGCGGATTGAGAAAATCATTAGCGACATCAACGCATCAGGTCCTCTCACATACTCAAAAGCTTCACATTTATCTAACTTTTGTGGGCACTTTGCTTTCATCTCTATCACAGAGCCCACTAAGGTAGATGAAGCATTTCTGGAGCCCAAGTGGATTCAAGCTATGCAAGAGGAATTACATCAGTTCGAGCTCAACAACGTCTGGGAACTTGTCAAGCGACCACACCCTCGCAAGCACAGTATCATCGGCACAAAATGGATCTACCGCAACAAGCAAGATGAAAATGGCCTTGTGGTGAGGAATAAGGCACAACTGTAGCTCAAGGCTACACACAGGTTGAAGGAATTGATTTCGATGGAAGTTTTGCACCTGTTGCTAGACTTGAAGCTATTCGCGTATTACTTGCTTATTCTAACCATCATAATATCATCTTATATGAAATGGATGTGAAAAGTGCATTCCTCAATGGTAAGCTTGAGGAAGAAGTATATGTTGCTCAACCTCTAGGTTTTGAGGATCTAAAGCATCTTGAAAAAGTCTTTAGACTCAATAAGGCCCTCTATGGCCTCAAGCAGGCCCCTCGGGCATGGTATGATACTTTCAAGGAATTCCTCATGAAGAAAGGCTTCAAACTCGGTTCACTTGACCCAACACTTTTCACCAAAGCTTATGATGATGAATTATCTGTGTGCCAAATATATGTTGATGATATCATCTTTGGCTGTACTGACCAACGTTACAGTGATGAATTTGCCTACATGATGAGTGAAGAATATCAAATGTCTATGATGAAAGAGTTGAAGTTCTTCTTAGGTCTTCAGATTCGTCAAAAGCGCAATGGCGTATTCATATCTCGGGAAAATACCTCAAGGATGTATTAAGGAAATTCGGCCTGCAAGATTGCAAAGGCGTCAAAATCCCAATGCCCACAAATGGCCATCTATGCACTGATGAAAACGGTATTGACTTTGATCAAAAGGTATACCTCTCAATATTGGTTCTTTATTGTATTTATGTGCATCTTGGCCAGATATTATGGTTAGTGTTTGCATGTGTGCCCGCTTTCAAGCTACACCAAAGGAATCACACCATAAGGCTGTGAAGCATATTCTTCGATATCTAGCTCATACTCCAACACTTGGATTATGGTATCCCAAGGGCTTGGCTTTTGATCTCGTTGGATATTCAGACTCTGACTATGCTGGTGATTGTGTGGACCGCAAGTCAACATCAGGCAGATGCCATTTCCTTGGACCATCCTTGGTCTGTTGGTCTTCGATGAAACAGAAATGTGTATCACTTTCTACTGCTGAAGCTGAGTACATTGTTGCTGGATCGTGTTGTGCTTCATTGCTATGGATGAAGCAAACTCTCACGGACTACGGCATCAATGTGAAGAATGTGCCACTCTATTGTGACAATGAGAGTGCCATCAAGATTGATTATAACCCAGTTCAGCACTCGAAGACAAAGCACATTTAGATCTGTCATCATTTTCTTCATGATCATGTGTTGAAGGGCGATATCTCCATCGAGCACGTGAAGACTGAAGAACAGCAAGCCGATATCTTCACAAGGCCCTTGGATGAGAAGAGATTTAGCAAGTTGCGGTGTGAGCTAAATATCTTAGAATCTTTGAATGTCCTTTGAAAAGGAAACACATCCTAATACTTATGCAAAATTGATGACTTAGATGTGAAACACACGAAGTAACGTTTTCTTCAATCAATGAAGACTAACCCTCTATGTGTGAAGAAATTAATGAAGAATTTAATTCTCAGAGCCCTACGACAATTGTACGCGGTGTCTAAAATCATCATTCTTATAAGGTGGGTCATGCCACCAACAAAAGTTCAAAATCTTCAATTTGAGTTTTTCTTCTTTTTGAAATTCCTCAGTTGTTCAAATTCTTCAACTTTGCAAGTCTTCACCGTTTCTGTTGTTTTTATTCATTGGATATATACACATATGAGTTTATGTCCTCTACGGCATTCACTTATTGCTATTTCTTCAAGTTGCTTCTTCTGCTAAGTGAGTGTGATCGGACCCTTCCCCCTCTATGCTAAACTCAACCCATTCTATTCACAAATTCTTCATGTGCGTTCTATTTGAAACCCGTTCAAAATCTTCACTATGTCCTTGTCAGCTGAAGAATTTGCGAACGAAACATTCAAAAATTTCATCTGAATTTCCGGCTTTTGCCGCTCAAACCGTTCCACATTCCACGATAATACTTATCTATTCACCCACGATCTCACACGATCTCCACCTCACAGTACGTGGGTGACACATGTCGCACAAATGAGAAAGGTCAGGGGCACCTTCGTCCATTTTCCTCGGACGAGTAGTTTTTCACCTTGGCTATAAATACCCCTTCCCTTCCTCAGTCTGTTTTTACTCCGCTCGACCTCACTCCCTCGCTCGAGCTCTCAAAACCTAGCGCCGCCGCTACTTCATCGTCACCGGTGAGGAAGAGCTTCGCTGCCTCGAGCTCGTCGCCGTCGTACTCATGCCGGTCGCGGATTTCTTCACTCCGCTGCCATCGTAGCCGTTTTCCTCTACCAAATTAGGGCGTGGTAGAACTGCACTGACGAACTTCCAATCTACATTCCCAGTTCGTCGTGTTCTTCATCAAGGGTAATTAAAAGTTACTTTTACTGCCCTTTATTGATTCAAGTGATTTCATCAAAATCTTCAAAAGGTGTTTATTCTTCAACCTTCACACTCTAAACACCCCACATAAACATCTATTCTTGATCTGTTTCCTAAGCCATGTTTTTTCTTTGATTCCTCAATTGTGTTGATTTTCAATCTACACAACTCTGGAACCTAAGTCAAAGAACGCTTAGTGAAATTCCTCAAGACACATCTGGTCAATTTACTCAAACTTGTTCTTTTTGCAAAAACTTCTAAGAACACATATGACCTCTCCAAATTCTTTGCACTTATACTCTGTTCACAGGTACACATGCCTGCTGCTGAATCACTAGGTTCTCATCAACTTAACTCATTTGCAGCATTCCTCGAAGAAGAACTACAAACCTCTTCAGAGAATTCAACTGTTCAAAATCCTCAGCTGTATAAAATGGCTGATGGAAAGAAACCTCAAAAGGGAGGAAACAAGCTGGAAGTCAACACAGCTTTTGAGATCCCTAATGACATTTACAAGGATTATTGCACTCCTGATGAGGCCACACATGGAAAGGAGGACAAAAATCAGCGCAAGGTGCGCATACAAGGATAGAGAGGATATGGGGACGGGAATGGAGGGAGTACAGGTATGTAACTCCAAAGTAAATGAAGAAATTCGCTCTTCACCCTCCTTGCCCAAGGCCTCCACTGGCACCTGGCCAAGAAGCTGATCCCACCAGCCTCAAGCACGTTGAGGACTATCCTGATGAATGGGCCAAGCGCCAAGCAAAACTAGCCAAAATGGCTAAAGAAGTAGCGAGGAAATTCAATGAAGACTCTGTTGCTGCCACTGCTGAGGCCTCTGCTAGCAAGCCTAAGAAGGCCATGCCTAAGAAGCCCGCACATAAGCCAGGCACTTCTTCTTCAATGCCCTCATGGCCAAGCTCTTCTGCTAAGCCCTGACGGCAAATTCCTCAAGCTGCCCCAGTTCCTCAAGTTCAAAATCCCTCAGCTCCTCTGGCAAAGTCCTCAGCACCTGTGCATCTCGCCTCATGCCAAAGGACCACAGGAAAATCTATTGCCTAGGAGCCTCTGTAAGTTCTTCAGCTCCTCTGCATTCCTCAACTGGCCGCACATTGCTGAAGACTAAGGCCACTGCTGGACGAGGCACTAGACCAAGTCCTCACAAGAAGCAAGTCGCCTTTCATGTGTCGTCCAGTGATGACGAAGCTGATGATGAAGAACTTGAAGAAATCATCAGAGATAGACAACAAAGGGCCGCTAGAGGCAAAGGAAGTGATGTTCCTCTCCTACTAGATCCAAAGTTGATCCTTGAATACATTGATCTCTGGCACAAGGACCCCAACACTCCTATGCTAGACTTCAAGTTGACTTATGGCCAAAGTCACATGCTGACAGCCTTCATAAGCGAAGAAAAATGCAAGTTTGAGAAGGCCAGGCAGCTGAAGAAAGCGCAATACAAGAAATAGCGCTATCTGAAGAAAAATGTTGTCAACATGACATCCGATGAACTTCTGGCTATCCAAACTGAGATCAAAGGACTCGGTGATGAAGTCAACATCTACCGCACAAATTGGCTTCGAGCCAAAGTCAGATTTGTGAAGTTGGCTGAAAATCACTTCAAAAGCTGAATCTCCTCAAGCTGAAGTGAAAGTGCGTTATGACATTGCCAGGGTGAGCAGACTGAAGAACATGCCATCACCGCTGATGAAAATCAGGTTGTTGAAGAAAACGTGAGTACCAGGGATGATGACTACATTCCAGCCGTTGATGACATTACCAGGGTCATTTAGCTCAAAGAATGAACTAATAGCAAAAAGAATGAACTAATAGCAAAGAGAATGAACTAAAAATGATCAATTAAAATATTCTGTTATGATCAACTAAAACAAAACTATAATATTGTTCAATAGCAAAAAGAATCAAATAAAAATCTTTTATAAAACTCTAATAGAAAAAGGAATCAACTAAAAAGCTTTTAAATCCTCTAGTATTTTCAAAACTAAAATTATATAAAATTTATGCAACTAAAATTATCAAAGTATTTTCTGTTCAAAACATGAAAAGCAAAAAGAATTTTTCTTGTTAGAAACTTTAATAGAAAAAATTATTATCATAAAGAATATTTTGTTAGAAACTATAATAACAAAATTTGTTTTTGTATATAATGATAAAACATAGTAATATTAAATAGCAGGAAAAAGAATCACCCGAAAATCTATTTTTATAGTAAAGTTAATCACAAACTTGTGATTCACACAAATTTCAAAGAATTCAAAATGAAACTATTCAAATTTGAAAACTAATGGCACTAACAGAAAGTTTATAATTTTTGTTACCTAAAAGCAAAAAAGAATTAAAAAATAAAGCAGAAAACAAAAGAAAATAAATAATGCAAAAAACAAAACAAAAAACTCGAAAAAAATAAAACAAAGCCACCTACTGGGCCACCACGACCTGAATACGACTAGAAACCCCATTGGGCCAGGATTTGGGCCCGTAGAAGGCCTAGTAGGCCACAGGCAGCGGAGTGTGAGATTAGGCCCGTAAGCCTACATTTGAGAGGAGCTCAACAGGGCTGCAGCAGTGGGGCTTATAAACCACTCCGAGCCCCTCTCAACTAGCGAGGTGGGACTAAACTTTTGGTCGCGGGCACCACAAGGCCTTTGGTCCCAGTTAGTGGCACCAATCGAGATGAAAGGGGTGCATTGGTACCGGTTTGTGGTACGAACCGGGACAATGCTTCGTGTATATAAGAAAGCACTTAGCTGTTTCTGCAAAAATCACTTCTTCTCCGCCCCGACGCCCCTAGTTGCTCCTCGCCACCATCTCCGTTGAGCCCTACCTCGATGCCGCCAGGCTGCTCCACCGCGTCGTCGCCGACGCCGTCAGGCTGCTCCACCGCGCCGTCGCCGCGGCCGACGCCGATGCCCTCTGCCCCGACGTCAGCTCCGCTGATAATGAAGAACTTCAAGAAATCATTAGAGACAGGCACAAGAAGTGATGTGAAATTCCTCTCCTACTGGATCATAAGTTGATCCTTGAATACATTGATCTCTGTCACAAGGACCCCAACACTCCTATGCCAGAATTCAAGCTGACTTATGGCCGAAGTCACATGCTGACTTCCATCATAGGTGAAGAAAAATGGAAGTTTGAGAAGGCCAGGAAGCTGAAGAAAGCGCAATAGAAGAAAGAGTTCTATCTGAAGAAAAATGTTGTCAACATGACATCCGATGAACTTCTGGCTATCGAAACTGGTACCGAAGGACTTAGTGATGAATTCAACCTCTACCGCACAGAGTGGCTAGCTTGGAGCCAAAGTTAGATTTGTGAAGTTGGCTGAAAAATTCACTTCAAAAGCTGAATCTCCTCAAGCTAAAGCATCTGCTCAGTAGACTGAAGAACATGCCACCACCTCTGATGAAAATCAGGTAGTTGAGGAAAATGTGAGTACGAGGGCTGATGACTACATTCCAGGCATTGATGACATTGCTAGGGCAACCACTAGTGTTGTGCCTGAAGAACAAGCCAGGCCAGCTGAGCCATCAAATGTCGAGCATGAGGAATCTGAACCAACCAGGGCAACTACATCAGTTGCGCCAGAAGAAACTGAACCTATTTCCTCTGCTCCTCCCGCACCAACAACTAGCTCAGTTCTTCTCGCTGCATTAGAAGCGAAGAAAACCAAAGCTGCAAGCAAGCAACAGTGAAGAAAAGGATAGCATCTACTTCAAGTCAGGCTTGAGCTCCAAAGAAGATGAAGAAATTGACAAGCTCTTATGAAAATCTGATTGATGCTATTCGCGTTTCAAGCATGCCATCAAAGGAACTCGTTCCTTTTGGTGAAGTTTATGAGATCCCAAGCGGATCGGATGAAGACGTTCCTTCTGCTGCTTCTACAGAGCAGATGGACGAAGAAATTGAAGCAGATGATATCCCTTCAACTCCAATCATCTCATCGCATATGCCTCAGTTCACAGCTGAAGAGGCAGGCGTTGAAGAACTGAATGAGGAAGATGAAGACGTTGTCGAGGTATGGGGTCCCGGCAAACCCTTAAGGTTCGAACACTGGGGTGCGCATGAAGTATTTCCCTCCAACTGATCTACGCTCTAGCTTGCTAGGATCTCGCGAACGAACTCGACAAACTCACAACACAGATGGACACAAGGTTTATACTGGTTCGGGCCACAGTTGTGGTGTAATAGCCTACTCCGGTGTGGTGGTGGTGGATTGCCTCTTGGGCTGATGATGAACAATACAAGGGCAGAACGGCCTCCTGAGGTTAAGGCGTTCTTGTGCTCGGTGAGCTTGTGTGTGAGGTGGTCTCTCTCGAGCTAAGATGATATCGTCATCTCTCTCTCACTCAGCTCCGATCCCCTCTCCACTGTGGTGGCTAGTCCTATTTATAGAGGCCCTGGTTCTCTTCCCAAATATCGAGCAGGAAGGGAGCCAACAACGGCGGACTAATTTGAAGGAGGACAACTAGTACAAGCTATCCTGACAAAAGTAGTCTTCGCCTGCACAAAGTTCTGGTGGTGACGCTGTTCTGGGCTCCACGGTGACCTCCGTCTTGCAGTCCATGGTCTTGGTCTTGTTGCACCGAAATGGCAACCTTTGCCTGAGGCCTCGGTACTCTGCAGCTGCGCTTGCCCCCTTTGCACCTGGTGTCGATCGTCACGGCTCACGTCATGAGAACCTCGTGAGGTTCGCCTCTCCTTGATATCTCCGCTCCTCGTGAGGCCACTCCACAGGAGGTCTTGCATCGTCCGCCTCGCGATGCTTGGCCCCTCGCGAGGGTCTTGTGTGCTTTGCTGGTGAAGATGGGACGTACGGCCTGCTGGCTCAGCCACGCCGCAGGCCGCAGCCAGGGAAGTCTGGGGACCCCCGTTCCCAGGACGCCGACAGTAGCCCCCGGGCCCAAGGTGCGTGCGGGCTTGGCTTCGAGGCGAAGCCAAGGGTCATGCTCGAAGCACCGCGGGCCCCAAAAGCCTGCGGCCTCGGTTGACGTGTGGCGGTTGATTGGACGTGGGTTTCTCCGCTTCCCCATGCTGTCTTGACGATTGCATGACTTGACAAGTCCTTGCGACATGCAAGGGAAACCATCATTACCTGCGATCGTGGGGGACGCCGGTTGGCCTTCTCTTGCTATAAATGGGGAGGGGGCGGAGCCCCCGTTGCCCATCTCTTCCTTGCTTGCTTCCTCCTTCTTGCTCCATTGCTTGTGGTGCCTCCGATGGCACCTGAAAGGAAGTTCTTTGTCGCTGAGAAGGGCAAAGCCCCTCGCGAGGGCCCTGGTTCCCTGGTGCCCAAGCGCGGTCGCGGCCGCCCGCGCAAGCACGCTGCGACCCCCGCCGTGGCCCACCGTCGAGGCGGCCCCACGGCACGCGGAGGGGGCCGTCCCAACCGTGGCAGTCCAGTCAACGGGGGGAGGTGCGTGATGGTGGCGAGGCCTCCTTGCCCGCGCTTCCATTCAGCGGAGGTGTCGCCAGAGTTTGTTGTTTGGTCAGAAAACCCAGCCAGCAACTGGCTCCAGCTTCCGCGCTTCTTTATCACTGAGCTGCCGACCCCTGGTCCAGGGGGGCTCTGGTTGCAGGCGGACGGTTGCTGCAGCAAGGCCTCCTGGGTCGCGGTCGATACTTCTGCCACGGGCTACATAGCCCTGGCCCACAGCTGGCAGACATTCGCTCGCGCGCGCGGCCTAGGCAGGCGGTGCACGCTCCATTTCAAGTACGACGGCAGGTCGACCCTCTTCGTGAGGGTGTTCGGGGAAGATGGCCGCCACGCCGGATGCAGCCCCAAGATGAATAATGGAGAGGAGGTGCTCGGCCTTGGCGATGATCGTGACGAGGGTAAGGGCGAGCCTGCCCTCAGTGGCAACCGCATCTCCTCCAGTTTCGGCGGCTCTCCCTCCTGCGACATCTCCAGCAGCAGTGGCTATGATCAGCTGACACGCTGCCGCGCTCGCTTCAAAGGAGGCAGTGGGTCATCTCATCGCCGCGCCTCCATGAAGCGCGAGGAGGGGTCTGGCTAGGCTTGGGCGTCGCTAAGGGCCTGCGCCCGCAGATTGTTGAAACGCCGCTTTGTTTGGGTTTTTTCCTTTCTTTCCCTGCACCAGAAAATGAAACCAGTATGGGCCCAGAGGGGCGTGTGTCGAACTATGGTTCTTGGTTAATGAACGTGTGAGTTATTCCCATGCCATGTTGTTATTTTGCGCAGAGATAACCTAGCCTGGCGTGTTTTGGACGCCCCTTCCTTCATGAGATATCTGCATTTGCTCAGGAACAGCAAGAATTTGCTAGAAGGGTGTGCTAGAGGATTTTGCCATTCACCCGAACCTTGACTTGGCGCTTTGCATCGCGGTACCAGAGGGGCACGGATTTAGGAGAGTTGCGCCAGCTTCCAGGCTCGAACGAGGGTGACTCGCGAGAAGGCAGAGAGAAGGAAAAGCTCACGAGGGCACCTACCTAGCCCCCTCGCGAGGTATGCGAGAGAGAGATCACGGGTAAACCAGAGTCGAAAAACGCGGTAAAATGCGAAGGAACCAAATCAGCAAGGAATGCCAAAAGGCAAAGTCGATTAAGGAAAAGCAAGCCAACTACGGAAAGCAAATGAAAAGTCGCGTCCGGCACCTAATCTAGTCTTCGGATCTTCTCCCCAGTGCGGAGCTAAGTGTTGTCCACTAGGCGTGGGAGGGAGCCCCAGGGCCTGAGGCCGACGCTCCTGAGACTCCGGGGCATGTACAACCCCAACTCATTATTACGTGAGAGTGTCACGGGCGGTGATTCTTCACAGGCACCAGGCCTTGCTTCATAGGCTCTGGGGCTTGCTTCTTAGGCTTTGGTCCTTGCTTCATGGGTAGAACTTTCGGAGGTGCTGGATGTTCCAAGCAGGCATTTCTGATGGGTGTCCCCTCTCGCGTCTCCAAGCGCACGGCGCCAGGCCTGGCGATATGAATGACCCTGAACAGGCCCTCCCACATGGGTAAGAGCTTGTGCAAGCCTTCCCTAGAGAGGACTTGCCTTAGGACCAGGTCACCCGTCTCGAGCGTCCTGGAGCGAATGTTGCGGTAGTGGTAGCGCCGCATCGCTTGCTGGTACCTTGCCGCCCTTAATGCAGCTTCGCGACGTCGTTCCTCCCCTAGCACGAGATCCATCCCCTGCATGGCGTCCTGCTGCATTTCATCGAATGCCAGGACCCGTGCGGAGAGATCCCTGACCACGTGAGGGAGGACTGCTTCAGCTCTGTAGACAAGGAAGAACGGAGTCTCTCCCATTGGCTTAGTAGCGATGGTGCGGATGGACCACAACACGGACTAGAGATCATCGTGCTAGCCCGTGCCGCAGGCGTCCAGCTTCTTCTTGAAGGTTTTGGTCTTGAGGCCCCTCAGGACCTCAGCGTTGGCGCGCTCGGCCTGACCATTGCTCCTGGGTTGGGCTACCGAAGCGTAGCAGATCTGTGTTCCAAGGTTAGCACAGTAGATTTTAAAGAGGTTACTAGTGAACGGCGAGGCGTTATCTGTGATGATGCGGTTGAGGACCCCGAAGCGGCTCACGAGGCCCTTGATGAACTTGACGGCAGAGCCGGCTGGAATGGTTCGGACGGCTTCCACCTATGCCCACTTAGTGAACTTATCGATGCCGACGTAGAGATAGCGGTAGCCCCTGGCGCTCGTGGGAATGGGCCTAGGATGTCCAGCCCCCAGACCGCGAACGGCCACGTGAGAGGGATGGTTTGGAGGCCATGAGCAGGCTGATGGATTTGCTTGGCGTGGAAGTGGCAAGCTTCACAGGACTTCACCAGCTCGGTTGCGTCGTTAAGTGTTGTAGGCCAATAGAATCTGCTGCGAAAGGCCTTGCCGACGAGGGTCCGTGATGACGAGTGATGTACATAGTCCTCGCCGTGTATGTCAGTCAGCAGCTCCATCCCCTGATCTCTGGAGATGCAGCGCAACATGTCGTCGTTCGGTCGTTTCCTATACAACTCACCGTCTTGAATGCAGTATGCCGTGGCCTATCGGGACACGCGCTCCGCGTCCTCTTCTCTCTCCGGCAGTGTCCCGTGCATCAGGTACTCCCTGAACTCCTTGGTCCAGCACTCCTCTTGGGGCTCAAGCGCCAAGAGCAACCGAACTCCTGAGGTTGGGCCGCAATTTGGGGCTCCCGAGGCCGGGGCTGAGGGAGCTCCTCCCTGAGGCTGAGTCGTGCTTGAAAGAGGCGGCGTAGATGACGGCTTGAAGAGCCGCTCTTCGAAGACGCCGGGCTCCTGCGGTTGCCGCTTGGATGCTCTCTTGGCAATGTCATCAGCTTCCTTGTTGGTGCCTCGAGGCACGTGCTATAGCTCCAAGCCTGTGAACTGCTTTTCCATTTTGCGCACCTCAGCAAAAGGTAGAACTCCATGTGCTCATCCTTTGGCTCGTACACTTTGTTGGGGAAGTTGACGAGGAGCTGCTAGTCGCCCTTGACGGTAAGGCGTCTCACCCCCATAGCACGACGTAGCAAAGCTTGTCCTGAGTGGGCGAGATGAGCACTACTCCAACCCCCGCGCCTTGGTGAGGAAAGGCGCCATCAAAATACATGACCCAGTCATCTGGCACCTCGCTTCCTGGGGAAGTGGATCGGTCTTCTCCTTCCTCAAGAGTCGGGGCATCTGTCCATTCTGCCACAAAATCGGCAAGCGCGGCTCCCTTGATGACCCTAGTGGTGCTAAACTCCAGCCGAAATGCTTGCAGCTTGATGTTCCATTCAGCGACCCTTCCGGCTGAGTTTGGGCTCCTGAGTATCCTCTCCAACGGGTAAGACGAGACGACCTTGATGGGGTGCCCCTGGAAGTAGTGCCGCAGCTTGCGCGAGGCCACCAAAAGCGCGAGCAGGAGCTTTTGCGGCATGCGGTAGCGCGCCCTCGCATCCCGCAGTACAGTGCTGATGAAGTACACTGGGTGCTCGACGAGGGCCGGTACACCATTGAGTCTCGGGTCCCGCATAGATTGCGGCTTATCCTGAGGTAATGGGTCTCCTGAGACCTGACCGCCCTCGGGAGACTTCGCGATGTTGCTCTGCTGAGCTAGGTCTTCCACCACTGAAGGCTTCGCTGCACCTCTCCGACCCGGTTGTGTATCAGCTCTACCCTTATCTTGACGCTCTTCCCGAACCGCCACCAACGCCGCACTGGCAGAGTACGGGGTGGTAGCAAGGTAGAGGAAGAGAGTCTCGAGAGGCTGCGGTGCCACCATCACCGGGGGGCTGGTGCGGTATTTCTTGAGGTCTCGGAAGGCCTGGTCGGCCTCCGGGGTCCACCCGAAGGGACTTTCTTCTTCATGATCTTAAAGAAGGGCAAGGCATGCTCGCGTAGCTTAGAGATGAAACACCCTAACGCGGTCACCTGTCCTGTCAGTTTTTGCATCTCCTTGAGGGTCTGTGGTGAGCTCATGTCTTCGATGGCCTTGATCTTTTCCGGGTTCGCCTCGATCCCTCTGTGGGATACGAGAAACCCTAGCACCTTGCCGGATGGGACACCAAACACACACTTTTCCGGGTTAAGCCTCAAGTTCACTTGGCGCAAGCTCTCCAAGGTCTCCTCTAAGTCTTGAATCAACATCCTCGCCTCACGAGATTTAACCACTATGTCATCACCGTAGGCCTCTGTGTTCCTGCCGAGCTGCCGCCCCAAGGCGATGTGCATCAGCCGCTGAAAGGTTGCACCCGCGTTGCGAAGGCCGAAAGGCATGCAGGTGTAGCAGTACACCCCACATGGTGTCAAGAAGGCCGTCTTCTCCACATCCTCCACTGCCATCTTCATCTGATGGTATCCAGAGAACGCATCCAAGAAACACAGCAGGTCGCACTCGGTGGTGGAGTCGATGATTTAATCAATGCGCGGAAGGGGGATCTGGTCTTGGGGGCAGGCTTTGTTTAGGTTGGTGAAGTCGACGCACATCCGTTCCTTACCACCTTTCTTCGGCACTACAACGGAGTTCGCCAGCCATTCGGGGTATCAAACTTCCCGGATTGTACCTGCCGCCTCCAGCTTACGTGTCTCTTGGACGATGAAGGCCTACTTCTCAGCGGACTGCCATCTTGCTCACTGCTTCACGGGACGTACGTTGGGGAACACCTTTAGATGATGCTGGATTACCTCTCTTGGGACCCCTACCAGTTGATCGGGCTCCCATGCGAATATCTCCTTGTTCGCGCGCAAGAACCTCACTAAAGCTTCTTCTTGCCCCGGGTTAAGGCCGGTTCCTATTGTGAAAGTGGCTCCAGAAGACCCATCCTCGTTGATTGGCACCTGCTTGGTCTCTGCCTTGTCTTGGGTGAACATCTGCTTTTTCTTGGTGGGTGCGACCTCCTTGGCCTCCGGCGCACCAGCGCCGGCCAGCTGCGCTGCTGCCGCGGTCTTGAGGGCGAGCCTGAGTGCCATCATGGCCTCCTTAGCGTCCCCTTGGATGGTTACGACGCCCTTGCTCCCTGGCATCTTCATGAGGTTGTAGGCCGGGTGAGTTGCCGCCATGAACCGAGCGAGGGCCGGGTACCCGAGGATGGCATTGTATGGGAGACTCATGCGGGCGATGTCGAAGTCCACCAGCTCGGTGCGATAGTTATCCCGTGTGCCAAAGGTGACAGGGAGGCGGATCTACCCCAAAGGGTGAGCACCTCCACCGCCCACCTCTGTGAAGGGCTTGCTGAGGCCGAGCCGTTCGAGCGGCACATGAAGAAGGCTGAAAGCTTCCACGGTGAGCAGGTTGAGACCAGCGCCGCCGTCGATGTGGGCCTTGGTGACGGCCATGTTGCAAATGGTGGGCGAGCAGAGCATCAGAAGCATCCCTGAGCCGGCGGTGGAGCCGGGGTGGTCTTCCGAGTCGAAGGTGAGGTCGGCTTCCGGCGCGGCCCAACCCGACGGAGCCCCCGGGCGCTTGCAGGCGGCCCCAATCTGGCGGAAGAAAGGCTTTACGTGGTGATCTGAAGGAGGTGCTTGGGAGCCGCCCAGTAGTGCCGTGACTGCATGGTGTGCCGGTGCCGCGTAGTGCGCAGTGAAGAGGTTGCAGAGTTCCCCCCAGGACATCACCGTGGATCCCGGGAGGCTGATATGTCTCCAACGTATCTATAATTTTTGATTGCTCCATGCTATATTGTTTACTGTTTTAGACATTATTGGGCTTTATTTTCCACATTTATATTATTTTTGGGACTAACCTACTAAACAGAGGCCCAGCCCAGAATTGCTTTTTTTTGCCTGTTTTAGGGTTTCAAAGAAAAGGAATATCAAACGGAGTCCAAACGGAATGAAACCTTTGGAAACGTGATTTTCTCATCAGATAAGATCCCGGAGACTTGGACCCTCCATCAAGAAAGCCACGAGGTAGTCACGAGGGTAGGGGCCACCCTCCTAGGGCGCGCCCCCTGCCTCGTGGACCCCTCGAAGCTCCACCGACGTACTTCTTCCACCTATATATATCCACGTACCCCCAAACGATCGAGGACGGAGCCAAAAACCTAATTCCACCGCCGCAACTTTCTGTATCCACGAGATCCCATCTTGGAGCCTATTCCGGAGCTCCGTCGGAGGGGGCATCGATCACGTAAGGATTCCACATCATCATCCAAGCCCCTCCGATGAAGTGTGAGTAGTTTACTTCAGACCTACGGGTCCATAGCTAGTATCTAGATGGCTTCTTCTCTCTTTTTGGATCTCAATACAATGTTCTCCCCCTCTCTTGTGGAGATCTATTCGATGTAATCTTCTTTTTGTGGTGTGTTTGTTGAGACCGATGAATTGTGGGTTTATGATCAAGTCTATCTATGAATAATATTTGAATCTTCTCTGAATTCTTTTATGTATGATTGGTTATCTTTGCAAGTCTCTTCGAATTATCGGTTTGGTTTGGCCTACTAGATTGGTTGTTTTTGCCATGGGAGAAGTGCTTAGCTTTGGGTTCAATCTTGTGGTGTCCTTTCCCAGTGACAGAAGGGGTAGCAAGGCACATATTGCATTGTTGCCATCGAGGATAGCAATATGGGATTTTTATCATATTGCATGAAATTATCCCTCTACATCATGTCATCTTGCTTAAGGCGTTACTCTGTTTTTAACTTAATACTCTAGATGCATGCTGGATAGCGGTCGATGAGTGGAGTAATAGTAGTAGATGCAGAATCGTTTCGGTCTACTTGTCTCGGACGAGATGCCTATATACATGATCATACCTAGATATTATCATAACTATGCTCAATTCTGTCAATTGCTCAATAGTAATTTGTTCACCCACCATAGAATACTTATGCTCTTGAGAGAAGCCACTAGTGAAACCTATGGCCCCTGGGTCTCTTTCTCATCATATCAATCTCCATCACTTTATTATTGTTTTTCTTTTACTTTGCTATTACTTTATTTACTTTGCATCTTTATACCAAAAATACCAAAAATATTATTTACCATCTCTATCAGATCTCACTTTCGTAAGTGACCGTGAAGGGATTGACAACCCCTAAGCGCGTTGGTTGCATTGAGCTATTGTTTTTTTGTAGGTACGAGGGACTCGAGCGTAGCCTCCTACTAGATTGATACCTTGGTTCTAAAAACTGAGGGAAATACTTACGCTACTTTGTTGCATCATCCCTTCCTCTTCGGGGAAATCCAACGCAGTGCTCAAGAGGTAGCAAGAAGAATTTCTGGCGCCGTTGCCGGGGAGTCTACGCAAAAGTCAACATACCAAGTACCCATCACAATCCCTATCTACCGCATTACATTATTTGCCATTTGCCTCTCGTTTTCCTCTCCCCCCAATTCACCCTTCCCGTTTTATTCGCCCTCTCTCTCTATCCTCCCTCTCTTTCTCCGTTTGCCTTTTTGCCCGTTTGCTTTTTGTTTGCTCGTGTGTTAGTTTGCTTGTTTGTCGCGGTGGCTCAAGATAATACTAAATTGTGTGACTTCACCAATACCAATAATAATGATTTCCTTAGCACTCCGATTGCTCCTCTTACCGATGCTGAATCTTGTGAAATTAATACTGCTTTGTTGAATCTTGTCATGAAAGATCCGTTCTCCAGCCTTCCCAGTGAAGATGCAGCTACTCATCTTAATAGCTTCGTTGATTTGTGTGACATGCAAAAGAAAAAAGATGTCGATAATGATATTGTTAAGTTGAAGCTATTTCCTTTTTCACATAGAGATCGTGCTAAAGCTTGGTTTTCGTCTTTGCCTAAAAATAGTATTGATTCATGGAACAAGTGCAAAGATGCTTTTATCTCTAAGTATTTTCCTCCCGCTAAGATCATCTCTCTTAGAAACGATATTATTAATTTTAAACAACTTGATCTTGAACATGTTGAAAAAGCTTGGGAGAGAATGAAATTAATGATACGTAATTGCCCTACTCATGGTTTAAATTTGTGGATGATTGTTCAGAATTTTTATGCCGCATTGAATTTTGCTTCTAGAAATCTTTTAGATTTGGCCGCGGGAGGCACTTATATGGAAATCACTTTAGGAGAAGCTACTAAACACCTAGATAATATTATGGTTAATTATTATCAATGACATACTGAAAGATCTACTAAAAAGGTGCATGCGATAGTAGAAATTAATGTTTTGAGTGGAAAGATGGATGAACTTATGAAATTATTTGCTAATAAGAGTGTTTCTTCTGATCCTAATGATGTGCCCTTGTCTACTTTGATTGATAATAATAATGAATCTATGGATGTGAATTTTGTTGGTAGGAACAATTTTGGTAACAACGCGTATAGAGGAAATGTCAATCATAGGCCTTATCGCAGAATCCCTCTAATAATTATGGTAATTCCTACAATAATTCTTATGGAAATTATAATAAGATGCCCTCTGATTTTGAATCTAATATTAAAGAATTTATTTCTTTGCAAAATAATTTTAATGCTATGATTGAAGAAAAATTGCTTAAGATTGATGATTTGGCTAGGAACATTGATAGAATTGCTCTTGATGTCGATTCTTTGAAACTTAGATCTATTCCACCTAAGCATGATATCAATGAGTCTCTCAAAGCCATGAGAATTTCCATTGATGAGTGCAAACAAAGAATCGCTAGGATGCGTGCTAAGAAAGACGCCTTTATAAAAGCGTGCTCTTCTAGTTCCTATGAAAATAATGATGAAGATCTAAAAGTTATTGATGTGTCCCCTATTAAATCTTTGTTTCGCAATATGAATCTTGATAATGATGGGACTGAATATGATCCACCTTTACCTAGAAGGCATTCTAAGAATTCGGAATTTGTTGATCTTGATGCTAAATTTGATAAAAGTGGGATTGAAGAAATTAAAACCCTAGATTTTGCTAAACCCACTATTATGGATTTCAAGGAATTTAACTATGAAAATTGTTCTTTGATTGATTGTATTTCCTTGTTGCAATCCGTGCTAAAATCTCCTCACGCTTATAGTCAAAATAAAGCGTTTACCAAAAATATCATTGATGCCTTGATGCAATCTTATGAATAGAACTTGAATTGGAAGTTTCTATCCCTAGAAAACTTTATGATGAGTGGAAACCAACTATTAATATTAGAATTAAAAATTATGAGTTTTATGCTTTGTGTGATTTGGGTGCCAGTGTCTCTACTATTCCCAAAACTTTGTGTGATTTACTAGATTTGCGTGATTTTGATGATTGCTCTCTAAACTTGCATCTATCGGATTCCACTACTAAGAAACCTATGGGAAGAATTAATGATGTTCTTATTGTTGCAAATAGGAATTATGTGCCTGTACATTTTATTGTTCTTGACATAGATTGCAATCCTTCATGTCCTATTATTCTTGGTAGACCTTTCCTTAGAACGATTGGTGCAATTATTGATATGAAGGAAGGAAATATTAGATTCCAATTTCCATTAAGGAAAGGCATGGAACACTTTCCTAGAAAGAAAATAAAATTACCATATGAATCTATCATGAGATCCACTTATGGATTGCCTACCAAAGATGACAATACCTAGATCTATTCTTGCTTGTTATGCCTAGCTAGGGGCGTTAAAAGATAGCGCTTGTTGGGAGGCAACCCAATTTTATTTTTATTCCTTGCTTTTTGCTCCAGTTTAGTAATAAATAAATTATCTAGCCTATGTTTTGGTTGTGTTTTTTGTGTTTAATTAGTGTTTGTGCCAAGTAGAAGCGTTGGGAAGACTTGGGAAAGTCTTGTTGAACTTGCTGTAAAAAACAGAAACTTTAGCGCTCACGAGAACTGCTGTCATTTATATTTGGAAAGTGATATTTAGTTAATTCTTTTTGAAGATAATTAATAGATAAATTCCTCACGTCCAGCAATTTATTTTAGAATTTTTGGGGTTCCAGATCTTGCGCTAGCTACAGATTACTACAGAATGTTCTGTTTTTGACAGATTCTGTTTTTCGTGTGTTGTTTGCTTATTTTGATGAATCCATGTCTAGTAAAATAGTTTATAATCCATAGAGAAGTTGGAATACAGTAGGTTTAACACCCATATAATTAAAGAATGAGTTCATTACAGTACTTTGAAGAGGTATTTTGTTTTCTTTCGCTAACGGAGCTCACGAGTTTTCTACTTTAAGTTTTGTGTTGTCAAGTTTTCAAGTTTTGGGTAAAGATTTGATGGATTATGGAACAAGGAGTGGCAAGAACCTAAGCTTGGGGATTCCCATGGCACCCCCAAGATAATCTAAGGACACCTAAAAGCCAAAGCTTGGGGATGCCCCGGAAGGCATCCCCTCTTTCGTCTACTTCTATCGGTAACTTTACTTGGAGCTATATTTTTATTCACCACATGATATGTGTTTTGCTTGGAGCGTCTTTTATGATTTGAGTCTTTGCTTGTTGTCTACCACAATCATCCTTGCTGTCCACACCTTTTGAGAGAGCCATACATGATTTGGAATTTGATAGAATACTCTATGTGCTTCACTTATATCTTTTTAGCTTTATAGTTTTGCTCTAGTGCTTCACTTATATCCTTTAGAGCACGGTGGTGGATTTGTTTTATAGAAACTATTGATCTCTCATGCTTCACTTATATTATTTTGAGAGTCTTAATAGCATGGTAGTTTGCTTAAAATCCTAATATGCTTGGTATGCAAGATTAATAATAAAACTTTCTTATGAGTGTGTTGAATACTAAGAAAAGTTTGATGCTTGATGATTGTTTTGAGATATGGAGGTAATAATATCAAAGTCATGCTAGTTGAGTAGTTGTGAAATTGAGAAATACTTGTGTTGAGGTTTGCAAGTCCCGTAGCATGCACGTATGGTAAACGTTATGCAACAAATTTGAAACATGAGGTGTTATTTGATTGTCTTCCTTATGAGTGGCGGTCGGGGACGAGCGATGGTCTTTTCTTACCAATCTATCCCCCTAGGAGCATGTGCGTAGTGCCAAGGTTTTTGATGACTTGTAGATTTTTGCAATAAGTATGTGAGTTCTTTATGACTAATGTTGAGTCCATGGATTATACACACTCTCACCCTTCCGTCCTTGCTAGCCTCTTCGGTACCGTGCATTGCCCTTTCTCACATTGAGAGTTGGCACAAATTTCGCTGGTGCATCCAAACCCCGTGATATGATACGCTCTTTCACACATAAACCTCCTTATATCTTCCTCAAAACAGCCACCATACCTACCTATTATGGCATTTCCATAGCCATTCCGAGATATATTGCCATCCAACTTTCCATCATTTTGTTCATCATGACACATTCATCATTGTCATATTTCTTAGCATGATCATGTAGTTGACATAGTATTTGTGGCAAAGCCACCGTTCGTAATTCTTTCATACATGTCACTCTTGGTTCATTGCACATCCCGTTAAACCGCCGCATGCATTCACATAGAGTCATCTTTGTTCTAGTATCGAGTTGTAATCATTAAGTTGTAAATAAATAGAACTGTGATGATCATCATTATTAGAGCATTGTCCCAAGTGGGGAATAAATAAATAAAAGCCATAAAAAAGAGAAGGCCCAAAAAAAGAGAGAAAGGCCACAAAAAAGAGAAGGCCCAAAAAATGAGAGAAAAAGAGAGAAGGGACAATGTTACTATCCTTTTACCACACTTGTGCTTCAAAGTAGCACCATGATCTTCATAGTAGAGAGTCTCTCATGTTATCACTTTCATATACTAGTGGGAATTTTTCATTATAGAACTTGGCTTGTATGTTCCAACAATGGGCCTCCTCAAGTGCCCTAGGTCTTCGTGAGCAAGAAAGTTGGATGCACACCCACTAGTTTCTTTTGTTGAGCTTTCATACATTTATAGCTCTAGTGCATCCGTTGCATGGCAATCCCTACTCCTTGCATTAACATCAATCGATGGGCATCTCCATAGCCCATTGATTAGCCTCGTTGATGTGAGACTTTCTCCTTTTTTGTCTTCTCCACATAACCCCCCTCATTATATTCTATTCCACCCATAGTGTTATGTCCATCGCTCGCGCTCATATATTGTGTGAAAGTTTATAGGTTTGAGATTACTAAAGTATGAAACAATTGCTTGGCTTGTCATCGGCGTTGTGCATCACTGGTAGAAAAAGGGCCTGTTGTCCCGGTTCGTAAGGGCCTTTAGTCCCGGTTCCTAAACAGGGACTAAAGTGTCGGTACTAATGCCCTGTCCCTTTAGTCCCGGTTCAATCCAGAACCAGGACTGATGGGCCTCTGCGTGGCCTGTGCGCGGAGCCCAGGCAGGAGACTCTTTGGTCCCGGTTGGTGGCACCAACCGGGACCAATAGGCATCCACGCATCAGCATTTCTGTGGCTGGGGTTTTTGTTTTTTTTGAAAGGGGGGGTGGTTTGGGGGTTTTGGGGGGTTAAGGTGTTTCATATATTGTGTTAGCTAGCTATAATTAATAGAGAGAAGTGTCCTCTCTTATGTCCGTGCTTGGTCGACGCTACGTACTATACATACGTATAGAGAGGACTAGACATGCTAGCTAGCTAGTAAGCAACCGAAGGAAACAGAAGATCGTCATGAACATATATGCATACAGAGAGAAGTGATATCGACCACCTCTCCTTCTCTGAGAGATTGGTCAAACAACAAGTTCTCGTATATCTATCCGACACTACCGGCTACATATATACAATAATTATCTCTTACAAATATAATCATACGGACTCATGGTCCACATAGTATTCTCCGTCTTCAGCGATCACGTGGTCAAGAAAGAATGCCGCAAATTCCTCTTGAATTGCTCGCATGCGAGCTGGTGCTAGGAGTTCACCCCGCTTCCGAAAAATCTAATTTGAAGAAGGGGGTCAATACATATATATGAATGAATGAAACTCAACACAAATGATGGTAATAAAATAAAATTGTGAATGTTGTTATTTACGTACTTCATATTGTTCGTCAGAGTACCCGCCCCACTCACAGGTCGTGTGGCGGATGGACTCGCAGACGTAGTATCCACAGAAATCATTCCCTTGTTCCTGCCACAACTACTTTACAAGAAATAGAGGTCAATCAAACTAATAAGCAAGAATGCTAAATGGTATTGATGAAACTAGCGCTTGAATCACTAGGAGATGCGGGGAAGAAGCTACTATAGTACTTACTTTCGGGTGTCTAAATTCCAGCTCCTTTGGCAGTCCCGGAACTTTTCTGGTGAATTTTCTCCAAACCCTGCCGGACAAAGAAAACAATTACTTGATATCGGGAAATGAACAAAGTTGCTGATATGGTGGATAATGATCGATTTAACTTACTTCTTCAGGATTTCAGTCATGTTCGCATACTCCTAGGGATCTTTTCGTTTAGAGTCCAAGACGGTTACTACTCCCTGCTCAAGCCTAATCTCTAGGAGAATATAGTGGAAACTGCACACGCATGCATAACTCATCAATTACATTACTATAACCTGGACTAATATATAAGGGAAAGTTTTATATGCATAAGACAGTAACACTCACTTGAAGTTGTAAGGAAAGAGTATTATATCTTTGTTTTCATTTTTTTTGAATGATTGTAGCAAGTTGGCCTCGGTATCTTCGGGACGATGTTCAACCTCAGTTGCATCTATGAGATATGTGTTAACGAACCCAATATCACCGATTTGTCTTTTCTTCAGTTCGGCGATCTTCAATCTGCATAATATAGTGAGAATAATTATAAATACAGGCAATGAAAGAGATGAGCTATATAGAGAGACTTAATGATAAAAGTAGTAGTACTTACTGACAGTAGCAGGTGATCATTGTTTTATTGAGGGCCAATTAATTGAAAAACTGATAGAACTCCTCAAATGGAATAGGCAACAGTTCAATTCCAACGAGGTCATGCTCCGGTTTAACTCTCGCATACAAAGTACTCCTCCCCCAGACTCTCTGCAGATTTTCAAGTACCAATCATGTAATCTTCGCATCATCGTTGTTAAAGATTTTTCATCTTTGACGAGAGGCTTCCCGTACTCGTATCTGTCTATCTGCACCTCCATGGGATCATAATGTACATCGTCGGGCAGGTAATCGTCAACATTGCCATAACCGGGCACCATCCTCGGATCGACGATGTCGCTAGGCACCTTGAGCGGGGGGCACGATTGCTTCGCTTGTTCGCTGAGCTGGGCAATTTGTTTCCCAGCTGCTCGTCGTTCTTTCAGCCTTTGATCACTGACTGTACTTCCCGACCGCTCCGCTTCGGCCCATGTCTTTGCAATAATGCGCTCATAGTTGCCTTTCGACGGAGACTTGGGTGGTTTTGCCAAGGCAGCCGGAGTGCGCTTCACTTTCACTGGATCTACCTTCTCCTCCGGAGGTGGATGTCTCTTTGCTTTCAACCCTTGAAACCAGTCATAAATTCGGTTCGCGCGATCTTCGCGTTCTCCTTCGGGGTCCTCTCGTATGGTAACTTCTATGGACTCTTCAGAGAAGGACCGAATCTGTATGTCCTCCCGCCTCTGGTTGTACTGCTAGATGCCGGCCAAGCAGACGAAGTGGTTGTCTTCTTTACTTGCTTACGAGGCGGAGGAGAAGGACTACGACGCGCCGGAGTAGCTGCCGGAGCGGCGGCGGGTCTCTTCCGCCCTTGCTGATGAGGCGGAGAAGGAGGAGGCTGGCTGCTCGGGCACGCCGGCGCAGGCGGAGTGCCGCCACGCGCCAGAGAAGGAGCCGGCCGAGGGCCCTGATCGTCACTCGCCAGAGGAGGCGGAGGCGTCCAGTTCGGAAGGTTGATGAGCTCCTTCCGCCATAGGCATAGAGTCTTCAGAGCAGACCCCAGCCGAGTCTCCCCTTCACTGGTAGGGTGGTCAAGCTGGAGGTCCTCAAATCCCTCCGTTATTTCATCCACCATCACCCTAGCATATCCTTCTGGAATCGGCCGGCGGTGAAAAGTTGCGCCGGGTTCAGTAGGATAAACAGAGCCAATAGCCGCCTTGACCTTCAAATTCATCCATTGTGTCATAAGGTGGCAATTTTGAGACTCCGTGATAGCATCCACGGGATAGCTGGTAGGAGCCATCAAGGCATGCTCTGGCTGAAGCAGCTCGGTGGAAGACACGCTGCTTCTGCGCTGAGATGGCGGGGTAGCTTCGTGGGAAGCTTCGGCAGTACGTTTGCTGCGATTTGCTTCGCGTTCCTCTATCGCGTCTACCCTTGCTTGCAGCGCCTGCATTTGGGTCTGCTGCACTTTTTTCCTCCTCTCATGGGATTTGTAACCGCCTGCGTCCGGAAACCCAACCTTCCACGGAATGGAGCCTGGCGTGCCTCGTGTCCGTCCAGGGTGCTCAGGATTCCCGAGGGCCATTGTGAGCTCGTCGTTCTCTCTGTCTGGAAAGAACTTCCCTTGCTGCGCTGCTTCGATACACTGCTTAAGCATCCTGACTGGTATGTCCATTTGATCATTCGTCCAAATGCACTTCTCTGTTACAGGGTCCAAGGTTCCTCCAGCCCCGAAGAACCAAGTCCGGCAACGGTCTGGCCAGTTAATTGTCTCTGGTTCGATCCCTTTACCAACCAGATCATTCTCAGTCTTGGCCCACTTAGGCCGGGCTACGAGGTAGCCACCTGACCCCATGCGATGGTGAAGCTTCCTCTTCGCAGCATTTTGCTTGTTTGTCACCGACATCTTCTTACTCTTTTTCGATGTCTTGTGGGCCACAAATGCGGGCCAGTGATCTCTGATCTTCTCATATCTGCCCTTGAATTCTGGTGTCTCATTATTTTCGACAAACTTATTCAGCTCTTTCTTCCACCTCCTGAATAGTTCTGCCATCCTCTTAAGAGCAAAAGACTTGATTAATTGCTCTTTAACTGGGTTCTCTGGATTATCCTCTGGCGGTAGGGTGAAATTTGACTTTAGCTCAGTCCAAAGATCATTTTTCTGTATATCATTGACATAAGACACCTCAGGGTCTTCTGTAGCCGGCTTAAACCATTGCTGGATGCTTATCGGGATCTTGTCCCTAACCAAAACCCCGCACTGAGCAACAAATGCGTTCTTTGTTCGGATGGGTTCAATCGGTTGGCCGTCGGGCGCGATTGCTATGATCTCAAACTTTTCATCCGAGCTCAACTTTTTCTTCGGGCCTCGTCTCTTTACCGAAGTTGTGCTCGATACGGAGGGCTAGAAAAAATAACAAAGACTTAATTAATATGTGTACATACCAAAACAATGAATGCATCAATCAGCTAGTCAGCAGAGGCTTAACTAATATATATACCTGGCCGGACTCGGTTCGGTCACCGGAGCCGTCATCACGGTCTCCTTCTTGTACCGGCATTGGGTCACCGGAGCCGTCCTCATGTTCTTCTTGCACCGGCATTAGGTCACCGTAGCCAGCTTCTTCACCCTCTCCTTCCAGACCATCGGTGTCATTGAGAAACAACGAGACAGCATCACTTCCTTTTGCGATTATGTCCCTCAACAACGCTTCTTTTGCTTCGTCTCGGGCGGTGTCCATAGTTTATACAAATATTTACAACATGGCAATTATTATTCAAACATGACAGATGGATATATTAGTGCCAAACGTAGAACTAGCTACCTAATCATAGTAAGGAATCATATATATTAATTAGTGGCCTCGACGCTGCTTCTCTAGGGTTTCGGGTGGCCTCGACAACGCTTCAAGGGTTTGGGGTGGCCTCGAGAACGCTTCAAGGAGGGGGTAATATCGACCCCCCACGTGTTGAAGCTATCGGGAGGGGGTATATATCGACAACGACGACACTACATCTATATGTCCCTCGACGACCGTCGTTCCCGATAAAAAAAGAGGAAGAAGAAGAAGAAAAAAAAGAGGAGAAGAAAGAATAGAGGAGAAGAACTCCTCTATTCTTTCTTCTCCTCTTTTTTTTCTTCTTCCTCTTCTTTTTTTATCCTCTTCTTCCTCTCATGTTCGAGAGGATCGCCGAGGGGTCGGGAGGTTGCCTAGTGTCAAAGGATTCAACAAAACCATGTCTTCATCATTAGGCGAAAGTAACAGGTGCATGATGGTACGAAGCTCTCCAAATTTATTTTGGAATGGAGTCCTAGATAGGATAATTCGCTTTTTGGTACAAAGTTCAGCAAGAACCTTCCAAATATCGTTATTTGGAAGGCCTTTGCTGAAATTCATACAAAAAGGAAAATTATCCTATCCGGGACACCATTCCAAAATAACTTTGGAGGACTTCGTCAGGCCCTGGTTACTTCCGGCTAATGATGAAGCCATGGATTTCTTCAATACTTTGACACTAGGAAATCTCTCTCTCGACCCCTCGCCGATCCTCGACCCCTTGAACCCTCGACGACCCTGGAACCGTCGACCCCTAGGCGATCCTCGACCCCTAGGCGATCCTCGGCCCCTCGAACCCTCGACGACCCTGGAACCCTCGACCCCTCGGCGATCCTCTTCTTCCTCTCATGTTCGAGAGGATCGCCGAGGGGTAGGGAGGTTGCCTAGTGTCAAAGGATTCAACAAAACCATGTCTTCATCATTAGGCGAAAGTAAGAGGTGCATGATGGTACGAAGCTCTCCAAAGTTATTTTGGAACGGAGTCCTAGATAGGATAATTCGCTTTTTGGTACAAAGTTCAGCAAGAACCTTCCAAATATCGTTATTTGGAAGGCCTTTGCTGAAATTCATACAAAAAGGAAAATTATCCTATCCGGGACACCATTCCAAAATAACTTTGGAGGACTTCCTCATGCCCTGGTTACTTCCGGCTAATGATGAAGCCATGGATTTCTTCAATACTTTGACACTAGGAAATCTCTCTCTCGACCCCTCGGCGATCCTCGACCCCTCAAACCCTCGATGACCCTGGAACCCTCGACCCCTCGGTGATCCTCTTCTTCCTCTCATGTTCGAGAGGATCGCCGAGGGGTCGGGAGGTTGCCTAGTGTCAAAGGATTCAACAAAACCATGTCTTCATCATTAGGCGAAAGTAACAGGTGCATGATGGTATGAAGCTCTCCAAAGTTATTTTGGAATGGAGTCCTAGATAGGATAATCGCTTTTTGGTACAAAGTTCAGCAAGAACCTTCCAAATATCGTTATTTGGAAGGCCTTTGCTGAAATTCATACAAAAAGGAAAATTATCCTATCCGGGACACCATTCCAAAATAACTTTGGAGGACTTCGTCAGGCCCTGGTTACTTCCGGCTAATGATGAAGTCATGGATTTCTTCAATACTTTGACACTAGGAAACCTCTCTCGACCCCTCGGTGATCATCGACCCCTCGAACCCTCGACGACCCTGGAACCCTCGACCCCTAGACGACCCTGGAACCTCGACCCCCGATCCCTCGACCCTCTACCCTAGTTCCCGACCCTCGACCCCTCGGCGATCCTCGACACCCTCGTTCCCGATAAAAATTAAGAAGAAGAAGAAGAAGAAGAAGAAGAAGAAGAAGAAGAAGAAGAAAGAGGAGAAGAAGAAAGGAATAGATAGAGGAGAAGATCGAAGAAAAAAAGAAGAAAAAAAAAGAGGAGAAGAAGAAAGGAATAGTGGAGAAGAAGAAAAAATAGAATATATTCTATTTTCTCTTCTTCTCCACTTTTTCTTCTTCTTTTTTCTTCTTCTTATTTATTTCTCCTCTTCTTCCTCTCCTCTTCTTCTTTCTTTCCTCTTCTTATTTTATTTCTTTCCTATACTTCTTTTCCTTCCTTCTTTTCCTCCTCAACGTCTCCACCTCTCTCATGAACAAAAAAAATGTGAATTAAAAAAACATCATGTTCTATGAACAAAAAATAATCATATTTCATCCACATTCATGCATACATCATATATGTGATCATCTATGAAAAAACATCATATTCTATAAAAAAATCATTACATATATATATATATATATAAACAAGCATATGTATATATAAAAAACAAGCATATATATATAACAAGCATATATATGAAAAAGAATTGCAAAGGGAGGGCGTCGGCGGCCGGACCGAGCTGAGGAGGCGGGCAGGGGCGCAGGCGACGGCGAGGGCGGGCTGGGGCAGCGCGCTTAGGGGCAAGAGCGCGGGCGTCAGCGACACGGGCGGGCCGGGGCGGCGCGCGTC
>NC_041392.1:63907522-63910928 GCF_002162155.2 Triticum dicoccoides | reverse complement strand
TTTTCAAATTTGAAAACACTTTTTTAGTTTTTTTGTTTTCTTTGTTGCTTTATTTATTTTATTTTGTGATTAACTTTACTATAAAAATATTTTTTTCCTGTTTTTTGATTTGTTTTTTGCATTATTTATTTTCTTTTGTTTTTTGCTTTAATGTTTAATTCTGTTTGCTTTTAGGTTAGCAAAATTATGAACTTTCTGTTAGTGCCATTAGTTTTAGAAAAATTATAAACTTTCTGTTAGTGCCATTAGTTTTCAAATTTGAATAGTTGAAATTTGAATTCTTTGAAAATTGTTTGAATCACAAGTTTGTGATTAACTTACTAAAAAATGAGAATAGATGTGCTTATAGAGAAAACTTGATGCACTTCGTGTACAAAATGGACAATCACTTCCATATGAACTCTGAAAAAGTTGAAAGTTGGGATGGTATCACAATTTCACCCACGTAGCATGTGCATATACAATACGGACAATGGTAGCATGTTCGTGTGTTACAAAGTTGGCATGGTATCATCATAATAGTTGCGGGAGAAAGTCTTCACTTTTTCTTCGCTTGTGTCATTTGCTTATTGCGCCGTAACCATGGATAATCTTCATTGTTTATCAGGATGCTTGGGTCAGCCTTGAAATTGAAGGGAGGAATTTCATGAAACTTTTCATAATCTTCAGACATGTCTGTCTTGCCGTCCACTCCTTGGATGTCCCTTTTTCCTGAAAGAACTATGTGGCGCTTTGGCTCATCGTATGATGTATTCGCTTCCTTATGTTTTCTTTTTCTCTGTTTGGTAGACATGTCCTTCACATAGATAACCTGTGCCACATCATTGGCTAGGACGAACGGTTCGTCAGTGTACCCAAGATTTTTCAGATCCACTGTTGTCATTCCGTACTGTGGATCTACCTGTACCCCGCCGCCTAATAGATTGACCCATTTGTACTTAAACAAAGGGACCTTAAAATCAGGTCCGTAGTCAAGTTCTCATATGTCCACTATGTAACCATAATATGTGTCCTTTCCGCTCTCGGTTGCTGCATCAAAGCGGACACCGCTGTTTTGGTTGGTGCTCTTTTGATCTTGGGCGATCGTGTAAAATGTATTCCCATTTATCTCGTATCCTTTCTAAGTCAATACAGTCAAAATCACAAACAGTGTTGTCACCTCTGAGACGTGTTTCCAACCAACTGCTGAAAGTCCTGATGTGTTCACATGTAATCCAGTCGTCGCACTGCTCCGGGTGTTTGGAGCGCAGACTGTTCTTGTGTTCATCGACATACGGGGTCACCAAGGTAGAGTTCGATAGAACTGTGTAGTGTGCTTGAGACCAAGAATATCTGTCCCTGCATATTATTGAGTCTCTTCCAAGAGTGCCTTTTCCAGTCAGTCTCCCCTCATACCGCGATTTAGGGAGACAAATCTTCTTAAGGCCAGGAATGAAGTCAACACAAAACCCGATAACATCCTCTGTTTGATGGCCCATGGAGATGCTTCCTTCTGGCCTAGCGTGGTTATGGACATATTTCTTTAGGACTCCCATGAACCTCTCAAAGGGGAACATATTGTGTAGAAATACAGGCCCAGGATGACAATCTCGTCGACTAGATGAACTAGGACGTGCGTCATGATATTGAAGAAGGATGGTGGGAACACCAGCTCGAAACTCACAATCCATTGCGCCACATCACTCCTTAGCCTTGGTACGATTTCTGGATCGATCACCTTCTGAGAGATTGCATTGAGGAATGCACATAGCTTCACAATGGCTAATCGGACGTTTTCCGGTAGAACCCCCCTCAATGCAACCGGAAGCAGTTGCGTCATAATCATGTGGCAGTCATGAGACTTTAGGTTCTGAAACTTTTTCTCTGGCACATCGTCTGGTTCCTCTTGATCTTCAGCAGCTTCACCCGTTGCAGCATCATTGGGAAAATCATATGGTTCCTCTTGATCTTCACCAGCTCTCCCCGTTGCAGCATCACCGTATTCAGGGGGCACATAGTTGTCATCATAGTCTTCTTCTTCACCGTCTTCCATCATAACCCCTATTTCTCCGTGCCTTGTCCAAACATTATAGTGTGGCATGAAACCCTTGTAAGCAGGTGGGAGTGAAGGATTTTCCGGTTAGAGTAAGACCTCGTATTCCCACATTCAGTGCATGGAGAACACATAAAACCATTCTACTTGTTTGCCTCAGCCGCATCGAGAAACTCATGCACGCCCTTAGTGTACTCGCGGGTGTGTCTGTCACCATACATCCATTGCCGGTTCATCTGCGTGCATTATCTATAATTAAGTGTCCAAATTAATAGAAGTTCATCATCACATGAAAACCAAAGTGCATACATAGTTCTCATCTAACAACATATAGCTCTCCAAAGAATCTAATTAATTAAACCATACATTGAAACTATGTAAAACATTTCAATGCGAAAACAAATGCGATCATAATCACAACCAAGGTAACAATTGATCCAACGGCATAATGATACCAAGCCTCGGTATGAATGGCATATTTTCTAATCTTTCTAATCTTCAAGCGCATTGCATCCATCTTGATCTTGTGATCATCGACGACATCCGCAATATGCAACTCCAATATCATCATCTCCTCCTCAATTTTTTTTATTTTTTCCTTCAACAAATTGTTTTCTTCTTCAACTAAATTTAACCTCTCGACAATAGGGTCGGTTGGCATTTCTGATTCACATACATCCTACATAAATAAAATCTATGTCACGTTGGTCGGCATAATTTTCATAAACAATAAATGAATCAATAGTTATAAAGATAATATACATACCACATCCGAATCATAGACAGGACGAGGGCCTACGGGGGCGGATACCAAAACCATCGCACTATATAAGATGCAATAATAAATGTAAGAAAATGATACAAGTATCTATCTAAACATACAAGTAAGAATATTTTTCCTTTCAGAAAGAAGATAAGAACAAGAGGCTCACCACAGTGGTGTCGGTGATGAGATCGGCGCGGGTGATCGACGGCGGTGAAGACGGGGACGGGGCATGACAGACCGCTAAATCTAGACAAATCTCGAGGAAAATGGAGCTTGGAGGTCGAGCTTCGAGAGAAGAAAGCTTAAGTAGTGTGGCTCGGGCATTCCATCGAACACCTCATGTGCATAGGAGGTGAGCTACAGCACCACAAAGCCCCACTGGTAGAAAAAGGGCCTATAGTCCCGGTTCGTAAGGGCCTTTAGTCCCGGTTCCGGAACCGGGACTAAAGTGTCGGTACTAATACCTCCCCCCTTTAGTCCCGGTTCAATCCAGAACCGGGACTAAAGGCCCTCCACGTGGGCAGTGCGCAGAGCCCAGTCAGGAGACCCTTTGGTCCCGGTTGGTGGCACCAACCGGGACCAATAGGCATCCACGCGTCAGCACTTCT
>NC_041392.1:63900573-63907134 GCF_002162155.2 Triticum dicoccoides | reverse complement strand
GGGGTTGGGGGTTTTGGGGGGTTAATTTAGGTGTTTCATATATTGTGTTAGCTAGTTATAATTAATAGAGAGAAGTGTCCTCTGTTATGTCCGTGCTTGGTCGACGCTACGTACTATACATACGTATATAGAGAGGACTAGACTCGCTAGCTAGCTAGTAAGCAAACGAAGGAAACAGAAGATCGTCATGAACATATATGCATATATAGAGAGAGAAGTGATATCGACCACCTCTCCTTCTCTGAGAGATTGGTCGAACAACAAGTTCTCGTATATCTATCTGACACTACCGGATACATATATACAATAATTATCTCTTACAAATATAATCATATGGACTCAGGGTCCACATAGAATTATCCGTCTTCATGGATCACGTGGTCAAGAAAGAATGCCGCCAATTCCTCTTGAATCGCTCGCATGCGAGCTGGTGCTAGGAGTTCATCCCGCTTCCGAAACATCTAATTTGAAGAAGGGGGTCAATACATATATATATATAAATGAATGAAACTCAACACAAATGATGGTAATAAAATAAAATTGTGAATGTTGTTATTTACGTACTTCATATTGTTCGTTAGAGTACCCGCCCCGCTCACAGGTCGTGTGGCGGATGGACTCGCAGATGTAGTATCCACAGAAATCATTCCCTTGTTCCTGCCACAACCACTTTACAAGAAATAGAGGTCAATCAAAATGATAGGCAAGAATGCTAAAATGGTATTGATGAAACTAGCGCTTGAATCACTAGGAGATGCGCGGAACATGCTACTATAGTACTTACTTTCGGGTGTCTAAATTCCAGCTCCTTCGGCAGTCCCGGAACTGTTTTGGTGAATTTTCTCCAAACCCTGCCGGACAAAGAAAACAATTACTTGATATCAGGAAATGAACAAAGTTGCTGATATGGTGGATAATGATCGATTTAACTTACTTCTTGAGGATTTCAGTCATGTCCGCATACTCCTTGGGATCTTTTCGTTTAGAGTCCAAGACGGTTACTACTCCCTGCTCAAGCTTAATCTCTAGGAGAATATAGTGGAAACTGCACACACATGGATAACTCATGAATTACATTACTATAACCTTGACTAATATATAAGGGAAACCGAATACGCACAAGACAGTAACACTCACCTGAAGTTGTAAGGAAAGAGTATTATATCTTTGTTTTGATTTATTACGAACGATCGTAGCAAGTTGGCCTCGGTAGCTGCGGCATGAAGTTTAACCTGAGTTGCATCTATGAGATATGTGTTAATGAACCCAATATCACCGACTTGTCTTTTCTTCAATTTGGCGATCTTCAATCTGCATAATATAGTGAGGATGATTATAAATACATGCAATGAAAGAGCTAAGTTATATAGAGAAACTTAATGACAGAAGTAGTACTACTTACAGACAGTAGCAGGCGACCGTTGTTTTATCGAGGGCCAATTGATTGAAAAACTGATAGAACTCCTCAAATGGAACAGGCAACAGATCAATTCCAACGAGGTCATGCTCCTTTTTAACTTTCACATACAAAGTACTCCTCCCCCCAGAGTCTCTGCAGATTTTCAAGTACCAATCATGCAATCTTCGCATCATCGTTGATAGAGATCTTTCATCTTTGACGAGAGGCTTCCCGTACTTGTATCTTTGTATTTGCACCTCCATGGGTTCATAATGTACTTCATCGGGCAGGTAATCTACAAGATTGCTATAACCGGGCACCATCCTCGGATCATTATCGACGTTGTGGCTAGGCACCTTGAGCGGGGGGCACGATTGCTTCGCTTGTTCGCCGAGCTGGGCAATTTGTTTCCCAGCTCGTCGTTCTTTCAGCCTTTGGTCACTGACAGTACTTCCCGACCGCTCCGCTTCGGCAAATTCCCTTCCAATAATGCGGTCATAGTTTCCTTTCGGCGGATCAGACTTCGGTGGTTTTGTCAGGGCAGCCAGAGTGCGCTTCACTTTCACCCGATCTACCTTCTCCTCCGGAGGTGGATGTTTCTTTGCTTTCACCCCTTCAAAGAAGTTCCTCACTTCTTCTCGCGCGATCTCGGCGTTCTCCTCCAGGGTCCTCTCATATGGTAACTTCTCTGGAGTCTTCAGAGAAGGACCGAATCTGTATGTCCTCCCGCCTCTGGTTGTACTGCTAGACGCCGACCGAGCAGACGGAGCGGTTGTCTTCTTTACTTGCTTAAGCGGCGGAGGAGAAGGACTACGATGCGCCGGAGCAGCTGGAGCGGCGGCAAGTCTCTTCCGCCCTTGCTGACGAGGCGGAGAAGGAGGAGGCTGGCTTCTCGGGCGCGTCGGCGCAGGCGGAGAAGGAGGCGGAGTGCCGCCACGCGCCGGAGAAGGAGCCGGCCGAGGGCCCTGATCGTCACTCGCCGTAGGAGGAGGAGGAGGCGGTGGAGGCGGAGTGCCCTGACTCGCCGTAGGAGGAGGAGGAGGCGGTGGCGTCCAGTTCGGAAGGTTGATGAGCTCCTTCCGCCATTGGCATGGAGTCTTCAGAGCAGACCCCAGCCGAGTCTCCCCTTCACTGGTATGGTGGTCAAGCTGGAGGTCCTCAAATCCCTCCGTTATTTCATCCACCATCACCCTAGCATATCCTTCTAGAATCGGCCGGCAGTGAAAAGTTGCGCCGGGTTCAGTAGGATAAACAGAGCCAATAGACGCCTTGACCTTCAAATTCATCCATTGCGTCATAAGGTGGCAATTTTGAGACTCTGTGATAGCATCCACGGGATAGCTGGTAGGAGCCATCAAGGCAAGCTCCGGCTGAAGCAGCTCGGTGGAAGCCACGCTGCTTCTACGCTGAGATGGCGGGGTAGCTTCGGGGGAAGCTTCGGCAGTACGTTTGCTGCGATTTGCTTCTCGTTCCTCTATCGCGTCTACCCTTGCTTGCAGCGCCTGCATTTGGGTCTGCTGCACTTTTTTCCTCCTCTCATGGGATTTGTAACCGCCTGCGTCCAGAAACCCAACCTTCCACGGAATGGAGCCTGGCGTGCCTCTTGTCCGTCCAGGGTGCTCAGGATTCCCGAGGGCCATTGTGAGCTCGTCGTTCTCTCTGTCTGCAAAGAACTTCCCATGCTGCGCTGCTTCGATATGCTGCTATAACGCCCTCGATGCGGCTATATCTCCCACGTGTCGAGGCACGACTTAGAGGCATAACCGCATTGAAAGCAATGTCGCAAGTCGGGAAATCATTACACATCCCATGTACATAAATAATATAAATGGGAGGAACATGGTTGGCTTACACTCGCCACGTCACATCAAAGTACATAAATAGCATCCATCAAACAAACACTCATGGCCCGTCTACGGCGCCAAAATAGAAAAGAACCCAACATGCGACAAGGCCCTGAATGAAACCCCAACTAGGCACCACTACTGATCATCGGGAAAGGAAACATAATAACACTGAGAGTCCTCGTCGAACTCCCACTTGAGCTCGTACTCGTCACCTGGAGCGGAATCACCTGGACCTGCATCTGGAATTATAGTATCTGTGAGCCACAGGGACTCAGCAATCTCACACCCACGCGATCAAGACTATTTAAGCCTATAGGACAGGATAAGGCAAGTATATGTGGAGCTGCAGCAAGCGACTAGCATATATGGTGGCTAACTTATTCGCAAAGGAGAGCGAGAAGAGGAGGCAAAGCGCGAGCGAGAAACTAGAAGGAACAACCTGCGCAAGCATTACTCCAACACCGTGTCCACTTCCCGGACTCCGCCGAGAAGAGGCCATCACGGCAACACACGCAGTTGATTCGTTTTAATTAATTAAGGTTTAAGTTATCTACAACCGGACATTAACAAATTCCCATCTGCCCATAACCGCGGGCACGGCTTTCGAAAGTTCAATCCCTACAGGGGAGTCCCTACTTAGCCCATGACAAGCTCTCACGGTCAACGAAGGAATAGACCTCCACCCGAGACACACCGATCAGCCTCGGTAACCCGGTACAACAAGACAATTCGATAGGTTAAAACAAGACCAGCAACACCGCCCGAATGTGCCGACAAATCCCGATAGGAGCTGCACATATCTCTTTCTCAGGGCACACTCAGATGAGTGCTCCATACAACTAAAACCAAACCTCGAGTTTCCCCGAGGGGGCGCTGCACAGAACTCTAGTTTGGACCAACACTAAGAGGAGCAGTGGCCCGGGGGGGGTTAAATAAGATGACCCTTGAGTCTGCAGAACCCAACGGAAAGGAAAAGGCTAGGTGGCAAACGGTAAGACCAATGTTGGGCATTGCTGGAAAAGCTTTAAACAAGGCGAACTATCAAGGGGTTCCCATTATAACCCAACCGCGTAAGGAACGCAAATCCGGGAACATAACACCGATATGACGGAAACTAGGGCGGCAAGAGTGGAACAAAACACTAGGCGAGGGGCCGAGCCTTCCACCCTTTACCAAGTATATAGATGCACTAAGATAACATGGCAATATAATGATATCCCAACAAGTAAATAAATGTTCCAACAAGGAACCGCTCCAATCTTCACCTCCAACTAACAACGCTATAAGAAGGGCTGAGCAAAGCGGTAACATAGCCAATCAACGGTTTGCTAGGACAATGGTAGGTTAGAGGTTCAATCATGCAATTGGGAGGCTGACAAGCAAGTGGTAGGCATCGTAGCAGTGGCAAAGCAAAAGAGCGAGCAAACTAGCATAGCAAAGATAGTAGTGATTTCGAGGGTATGATCATCTTGCCTGCACAGTTGTCAAAGTTGACTGGATCCTCACAAGCAAACTCAACGGGCTCCTCGGTAGCGAACTCATCTCCCGGCTCTACCCAACAAGACAAACCAGCAACAAGGATACAATCAACCACGTGCAAGACCAAGCAATATGATGAAATGATGACATGCTATGTGGGATGCGATGCGGGATGCAAAATGCAAGATATGACAGGAAATGCATGAACCTGGCCTCAACTTGGTATTCCAAGGGTGCCACTGGATAGAGGGGATGAAATCGCTTGAAAACGATATAAAGATCATTGGAATCGGAGTTACGGTTTGGAAATGGCAAGCGTTTTAAGATATGACACCGGTCTGCGATTTACAGCAAGTAGGCATCTAAATGCAACGAAATGAACATGCTACAGCCACCAAAAATGAAAACAAAATACATGGCAGTGATGTACACAAGATGCTTAGCAAAACACTAGCACCGAGCCATAGGCAAATTCATCCATTAAGAGGTTCAAACAAGCATGGCAAAAACGCAAATGCAAAACAGATTCCAGACTTAGTGAAATTAACACTTGTCTGAAATTTCAGATCACGATGCTCTCTTCGGAGCAGCAAAACAATATGATACATGACCTGAACATGACAAGTAAGAACATGGCATGGAGCTACTCAACAAGCTTAACAAAAGACCCAAAGTAACCTGGGGCCAAAAGGGTTCACAAAATATATTAACGGGCACACGAACATAGCTAAAACACAATCAGTTTTCAGACTTAGTGAAAACTGAGACATGCTGAAATATAACTCACGAAGGCATGTACACGAGCTCGATGCACTCACCATGGTGCAAGTCACAGCAAGGCAAGCATACATCCATTGAGAAGGCACAAAATACAAGCTAGACATGGTAAGAACAATGGCATAGCATGCACGGATCAACTACAATAACATCGGCAAAATCGCAAACAAGTTGACGATCTGCCCAGATTAACAACGAAGCAAAAGTTGAGCTTGATTGAGTCAACCTAGAGCACTCCACACATGCAAACAAAGACATGGATGGATAGAGCATAACATAAATATCAAAACTCCCTTACTGATCATCCTCAAAAGAGGCACAAATCACTAGGAAACAAGCTGGACATATGGCATCATGAACTAAAATATCCCAGACTTAGTGAAAAGCACTAACTCCCTGAAATCAGCAATCTCAGGTACCTCTCTTCGCAAGCTTGCACAATACAACACACACATCCTAAAAATGCATGGGTGGCACCTCTGGAAAGAAGTCAAAATGCTTAATAATTCATCCCAAAGGGGCACAGGCATATCATGCACGGATTAAACATGGCAAAAATGACAAAAGTGCATGATGAACTAACGGATCTGCAATTTAACTCACGAAGCCTCCTTCTAACAGAATTTTGGGCATCAAGAACTCAAATGCAAATGATGCAATGGAATGAAATGATGTACATGTCGAGACGAAGATTTTGATATATTATATGTCAAAATCGGAGTTACAGATGCGGAGATACGAGCAGTCAAATATAGCACAAAAATCAGGGGGGAGAGGGAAGAAAGTCAACCGGATCTAGGGTTTGTCCGGTTACTGTAGCTCCGGATCGGGCACTGTAGCAGGCCGAGCTCGAGCTCACCGGGAATGGCGCGCCGGCGACCGTCCAGGAAGAGGAGGGCGGCGAGGAGAGGACCGGGCGACGGGGCGGCGGCGCCGGCTCGTGGGGACGGCGGCGGTGCCGACCGAAGCGAGGCGGCGGCCGGGCGTGGCGGCGAGGTCCCGCTCGGGCGGAGGCGTGGCCCGCGGCGGCGCCGGCCACCGGCGATGGAGAGGGCGGCG
>NC_041392.1:63890402-63900186 GCF_002162155.2 Triticum dicoccoides | reverse complement strand
CGGGCTCTCGGGGGCCGGCTGCGGGCCTCCGGCCCGGCGGCGGGGTAGGAGGCGGCGATGACACGTGGCAAGGCGTGAGTGGCTGGCGGGGCGCGGCGGACGTGTCCGGCTAGGGTCCGGACATGTCCGTCGGCGGCGGATCTGACGGGGGATGTTTTTTTTAAAACTAGGGTTTCGAGGTGGAAGACGAGATCCGAAATGGAGGGGGGTATAAATAGACATAAGTGGAGCTAGGAGAGTCCAAATGAGGTGCGGTTTTCGCCCACGCGATCGTGATCGAACGCTCTAGGACATGGAGCAGAGTTTGGTGGGTTTTGGGCCAAATTGGAGGGGTGTTGGGCTGCAACATACACGAGGCCTTTTCGGTCCCTCGGTTAACCGTTGGAGTATCAAACGAAGTCCAAATGATACGAAACTTGACAGGCGGTCTACCGGTAGTAAACCAAGGCCGCATGACAAGTCTCAGTCCAATCCGGAAATGTTTGAACCCCACACACGAAAGAAAGCTAGAAATGGCCACCGGAGGAGAGCGAAGCGCCGGAATGCAAAACGGACAACGGGGAAAATGCTCGAATGCATGAGATGAACATGTATGCAAATGCAATGCATGAGATGACATGATAAGAGATGCACGAAAAAGAAAACAACACATGGAGAAAAAGACCCGAACCCGAGAAATAAATATAACTTAGCGCTGGAGACGGCAAGAGTTGGATACAAATATGGAAAGTAAATCTGGGGCGTTACAACACTCCACCACTACGAAAAGATCTCGTCCCGAGATCTAGGACTGAAAGAACTCCGGGTACTCAGAACGGAGGTGATCCTCGCGTTCCCATGTAGCTTCACGGTCGGAATGGTGAGACCACTTGACTTTGAGAAATTTGATCGACTTGTTGCGAGTTCTGCGTTCAGTTTCTTCAAGAATAGCAACTGGGTGCTCACGATAAGAGAGATCTTCTTGGAGCTCAATGTCCTCGAAGTTGACGGTGCGTTCAGGCGTCTTGAAGCACTTTCGGAGTTGGGAGACATGGAACACATCATGAACATTGGCAAAGTTTGAAGGAAGCTCGAGCTGATAGGCGAGGTCGCCTCTCTTGCTAGCAATCTTGAAAGGCCCGACATATCTGGGGGCAAGCTTCCCTTTGATACCGAAGCGACGAGTGCCTTTCATAGGAGAGACGCGGAGGTAAACGTGATCTCCGATCTCGAAATCCAGATCACGGTGCTTACTGTCATAGTAGCTCTTCTGGCGGGATTGGGCTGCTTTGAGGTTATCGCGAATGACCTTGCACATTTCTTCTGCCTCTGTGATCAGGTCATTACCCAGCAGCTGACGTTCACCGGTTTCAGACCAGTTGAGAGGGGTACGGCACTTCCTGCCATACAGAATTTCAAAGGGGGCCTTGCCCGAACTTGCTTGAAAACTGTTGTTGTATGAGAATTCAGCATAAGGAAGACAATCCTCCCACTTCATGCCGAAGGAGATCACACAAGCCCTGAGCATATCTTCAAGAATCTGGTTGACACGCTCGACTTGACCGCTTGTTTGAGGATGGAAAGCAGTGCTGAAGCGGATGTTAGTGCCCATGGCCTTCTGGAAAGAATCCCAAAACTTGGAGGTGAAGATGCTGCCACGGTCTGAAGAGATCACTTGAGGAATACCGTGCAGAGAGACAATGCGAGAAGTATAGAGTTCCGCCAATTGAGCTGCAGTGATCGACTCCTTGATAGGCAGAAAGTGAGCCACCTTGGTGAGCTTATCGATGACAACAAATATAGCATCATTGCCACGCTTGGACTTTGGAAACCCAGTCACGAAGTCCATTTCAATGTGGTCAAACTTCCATTCTGGAATGGCAAGAGGTTGGAGGAGACCTGCTGGCCTTTGGTTTTCTGCCTTCACTCTTCTGCAGACATCACATTCATTCACGAATTGAGCGATCTCGCGCTTCATTCGAGTCCACCAATAAGCTTTCTTAAGGTCCTGATACATCTTCGTACTACCAGGGTGGATGGAGAGGAGAGAGTTGTGAGCCTCGTTCATGATCACTTTACGAAGTTCACCTTTGGGCACAACAATTCGATCCTCGAAGAAGAGAGTGTCCTTGCCATCAAGTCGGTAACACTTGTACTTGGACTGACTCTTGGCAATCCCAATCTTCACCTTTTTCACCATCGCATCAAGAAGTTGAGCTTGGCGAATCTGGTCTTCCAAGGTAGGAGAAACTTGAAGGTTGGCGAGGAAACCATGAGGAACAACTTGCAGATTAAGTTTGCGGAACGCTTCACAAAGCTCGGGTTGATAAGGCTTGAGAATCAGACTGTTGCAATATGCTTTTCTGCTTAAAGCGTCAGCAATCACATTGGCCTTGCCTGGAGTATACTCAATACTCGGATTTGTACTCTTGAATCATTTCGACCCATCGAGTCTGCCTGAGGTTGAGATTAGGCTGGGTGAAGATGTACTTGAGACTCTTGTGATCAGTGAAAATGTCCACTTTTCTTCCCAATAGAAGATGTCTCCAAGTCAAAAGAGCATGCACAACTGCCGCCAACTCAAGATCATGAGTGGGGTAGTTCTTCTCATTAGGCTTCAACTGGCGAGATGTATAAGCAACAACTTTCTTCTCTTGCATCAAAACTGCGCCGAGACCTTGGAGAGAGGCATCACAAAAGACCTCGTACGACTTGGTTTCATCAGGCGGAGTCAGAACTGGAGCAGTGATCAACTTCTCTTTCAAATTGTTGAAAGCAATATCACACTCCGGAGACCAAACGTACTTGACGTGCTTCTGAAGAAGATTTGAGAGAGGCTTCGCGATCTTGGAAAAGTTTTCAACGAATCTTCGGCAATAGCTTGCGAGACCGAGAAAACTGCGGAGTTGCTTCACATTCTGAGGAGGTTCCCAATTCACAATTGCGGATACCTTCTCGGGATTCACGGAAATGCCCTTGGCAGAGATGATATGACCAAGATAAAGAACCTCATCGAGCCAAAATTCACACTTGGAGAACTTGGCGTAGAACTGATGTTCCCTGAGCTTATCGAGAACCAAACGCAAGTGCTTGGCATGATCTTCCTTGTTCTTCGAGAAAACCAGAATGTCATCGAGATAGACCAAAACAAAGTCATTGGTGTAGGCGTTGAAGATGAAGTTCATCATGCGAGAGAACGTCGGAGGAGCGTTGGCGAGGCCAAAAGACATGACAGTGTATTCATATGAACCAAAGCTTGTTCTGAATGCTGTCTTGGGAATATCTTTTTCACGAATGCGAATCTGATGATAACCCATACGGAGATCAAGCTTGGAGAATACTTGAGCACCCTTGAGTTGTTCGAATAGCTCATTGATGTTGGGAAGTGCGTATTTGTTCTTGATGGTCTTCTTGTTCACTGGACGGTAATCAACACAAAGTTGACTCGATCCATCCTTCTTCTTCACAAAAAGAACTCCACAACCCCACGGAGAAGTGCTAGGCTGGATGAGACCCAATCTTTCTCGCTCATCGAGTTGCTTCTTCAGCTCCTTCAACTCTTCAGGTCCGAGCTTGTAAGGACATTTGCACACAGGTTCCGTGCCAGGTTCAAGTTCAATAACGAATTCAACTGGCCGGTGCGGAGGCATTCCTGGGAGCTCTTTTGGAAAAATGTCTTGATATTCGCAAACGACAGGAATTTGAGAGATGGCATCCAATTCGCCCTTCTCATTGAGAGAAAACAGACGGATAGTATTATCCCGAGCGGCAAAGATAATTACGTCCTCAGACGAATGAGTCAATTGGATATGCCTGGCTGCACAATCAAGATGTGCCTTGTGCTTAGAAAGCCAATCCATTCTGAGAATAAGATCAATATCCGAGTTACCGAGAACAATTGGGGAAGAAAGGAACTTGTAGTCACCCAATGTGATAGTAACCTCAGGGACGCAGGTGTTAGCTGTCATCTGCTTGCCCGGTGACACAATTTGCAAGGAACTTTGTAGATACTGATAATCACACTCATACTTTGATGCAAAAGGTTTGGAAATGAAGCAATGCGATGCACCCGTGTCAAAAAGAACTTTTGCAGGAACATCGTTAACAGGAAGGTTACCCATGATCACATCTGACGAGTCCTCTGCCTGAGCTGCATTCACCATGTTGACCTTGGCGTACTTGGGGTTATGCTTGACCATAGCTGTACTTGCCGATCTCACAGGAGGAGGAGGAGGAAGACGCCTCTGGTTGAAACACTTGTTGGCATAGTGACCCTTCTGTTGGCACTTGTTGCACGTGACCTCTGAAAGCGGACGGTGATACGGAGCACTCGATCTTGGAGCTTGAGACGAAGCCTTGTTCTGAAAGCCTGGGTTGGGTGGGTGGGAAGAACCACTGCCACCTTTGCTCTTCTGCTGATACGGCTGACGGAACGGAGGAGGAGGAAGCCAAAACTTCTGCTGCTTGGCCACTTGAGTAGAGGAAGAAGGAGTAACATCTCTGACTCGCTTCCTGGAAGCATCACACCTCAACTGAGCAGACTCTTGCTTCAGTGCCATGTTGTAGAACTCATCGTATCTCAAAGGCTCAAAAAGAACAAGAGCGAGCTGAATATCCTCCCTGAGACCACCCCTGAACTGGTATATCATGCTCTTCTCATCAGGAACATCCTGCTTGGCAAAACGGGCGAGCTTCTGGAACAACTTGTTGTAGTCATAGACAGACAAAGAGCCTTGCTTCAGATTGCGGAATTCCTCATGCTTGCTTTCAACCACACTTTGAGGAATGTGATGAGCGCGGAAATCTTGACGGAAATCATCCCAAGTGATAACACGTCTACCTCTGGAATCCTTGTACTGCTGGAACCACTCTGCAGCCTGATCTTTGAGTTGGAAGGAAGCGAATTTCACAAAGTCCTCAGGCCTGACGTTACTGCACTCGAAATGCTTACACAGATCCACAAGCCAATCGTCAGCATCGGTTGCCTCAACACAATTGCTGAAAGTCTTTGGCCCGTTAGCAAGGAACTGGTTGAATGTAGCAAAGTGACTCTGATTGCTGCCTTGATTCCCTTGACTGCCTTGATTGCGCTCTTGAAGAATTTGCATGATCAGCTGAGTGTTTGCATTGGTTGCAGCCATCACAGCTTGCCATGCCTCTGGAGGAGGTGGAGGCGGTGGCGGATCTTGATTCTGGTTCTGACTGGTGCTCTTAGCGCGAGCCATCCTGAAGAGGTTGACCACCGTGAGCACATAGACAGATAAATATTGAAGCTGAATCCAACGGAATGAAAATTGCAACATATTGTCTTCACATCCGAACAAAATGAACGAATGCATTTCTCTTGAAGTGGTCACATATTCCTAAATTGCGAAGCCACGAAGAATCAGGTAGAAGGGGTACAACAACGAGGGATGGAATCAACATATGACATCGAAGCGAAACGAATGCCACAACTCGAAATAAAACCCAGGGTAGGCTTGCGGAATAAGCCGGAACAAATACATGATAGAAATTTCGTCCGAAGTTTTCGTGGTGGGACCTACACGGGCTCGATCGTACAGCACCATCATGTACAAGGCAGTGCACATGACATACGAAGCGTCCCCGAGTCAGCATAGCCAAGGACTCTTTAAGACACAACGAGACCACTGTAAAATCGACCGTGAATAGGCGAACCACTAGACGTCGAACCCCAATTTCATATCATACATCTGTCGGAAAGATATCCTAAGGCTACTTGAATTCCCACTTATGAAATTCCCGAAATTTTCCCGGTTATGCAATCAGGTGTTGGGGATACAGGGGAGCATAATATCTCACTCAAGCTAGCAAATCCTACATCCAGCTGTATCCATCCTTCAACACATAACCAAGAAACCTTCGGAAACCCATCTATCTCAACCTTCGAAAAGCATCCGTTATACAAGTTATGGCGATACTCCCGAACTCCCGCCCCAGTACTGGGTGGCGTCGAGGTTATCTCACCAACGAACTGCATAAAGGAGATTTTCGATGTCGCGCACATATCTCAAGTATACCAGAATTGCAACGATAAAATTGTGACGACAACACCTCGGAGCTCAACTCCCCGGGACACTGCCACAACCCCTAAAGACAGGAGGCACCAAGAACAATGTTCTCGTCACAAAACCATCGGAACAAAACCAAGATACTCGCGTGATCCTAAAAAAAAAATTTAGTGAAATTTGAGAAGAGAAGAGTCAAAACTCTACGTCAGGATGCCTTACCAGAGCGATGAGGAGACTGGGAAGTAAAAAGAATTCCTAACTCTCCGATATATAATTCCTAAGTGACTCAAAACATTTTTCTAGACACAACTCGGCTGCTAAAAACGATCAAGCAATGGGGGCTTCTAAGGTCGGGGAAGGCTCTGATTACCAACTTATAACGCCCTCGATGCGGCTATATCTCCCACGTGTCGAGGCACGACTTAGAGGCATAACTGCATTGAAAGCAATGTCGCAAGCCGGGAAATCATTACACATCCCATGTACATAAATAATATAAAGGGGAGGAACATAGTTGGCTTACACTCGCCACGTCACATCAAAGTACACAAATAGCATCCATCAAACAAGCACTCATGGCCCGTCTACGGCGCCAAAATAGAAAAGAACCCAACATGCAACAAGGCCCTGAATCAAACCCCAACTAGGCACCACTACTGATCATCGGGAAAGGAAACATAATAACGTTGAGAGTCCTCGTCGAACTCCCACTTGAGCTCGTACTCGTCACCTAGAGTGGAATCACCTGGACCTGCATCTGGAATTATAGTATCTGTGAGCCACAGGGACTCAGCAATCTCACACCCACGCGATCAAGACTATTTAAGCCTATAGGACAGGATAAGGCAAGTATATGTGGAGCTGCAGCAAGCGACTAGCATATATGGTGGCTAACTTATTCGCAAAGGAGAGCGAGAAGAGGAGGCAAAGCGCGAGCGAGAAACTAGAAGGAACAACCTGCGCAAGCATTACTCCAACACCGTGTCCACTTCCCGGACAACGCCGAGAAGAGGCCATCACGGCAACACACGCAGTTGATTCGTGTTAATTAATTAAGGTTTAAGTTATCTACAACCGAACATTAACAAATTCCCATCTGCCCATAACCGCGGGCACGGCTTTCGAAAGTTCAATCCCTGCAGGGGAGTCCCAACTTAGCCCATGACAAGCTCTCACGGTCAACGAAGGAATAGACCTCCACCCGAGACACACCTATCAGACTCGGTAACCCGGTACAACAAGACAATTCGACTGGTTAAAACAAGACCAGCAACACCGCCCGAATGTGCCGACAAATCCCGATAGGAGCTGCACATATCTCTTTCTCAGGGCACACTCAGATGAGCGCTCCATACAACTAAAACCAAACCTCGAGTTTCCCCGAGGGGGCGCTGCACAGGACTCTAGTTTGGACCAACACTCAGAGGAGCACTGGCCCGGGGGGGTTAAAATAAGATGACCCTTGAGTCTGCAGAACCCAAGGGAAAGGAAAAGGCTAGGTGGCAAACGGTGAGACCAATGTTGGGCATTGCTGGAAAAGCTTTAAACAAGGCGAACTATCAAGGGGTTCCCATTATAACCCAACCGCGTAAGGAACGCAAATCCGGGAACATAACACAAATATGACGGAAACTAGGGCGGCAAGAGTGGAACAAAACACTAGGCGAGGGGCCGAGCCTTCCACCCTTTACCAAGTATATAGATGCATTAAGATAACATCGCAATATAATGATATCCCAACAAGTAAATAAATGTTCCAACAAGGAACCGCTCCAATCTTCACCTGCAACTAACAACTCTATAAGAAGGGCTGAGCAAAGCGGTAACATAGCCAATCAATGGTTTGCTAGGACAATGGTAGGTTAGAGGTTCAATCATGCAATTGGGAGGCTGACAAGCAAGTGGTAGGCATCGTAGCAGTGGCAAAGCAAAAGAGCGAGCAAACTAGCATAGCAAAGATAGTAGTGATTTCGAGGGTATGATCATCTTTCCTGCACAATTGTCAAAGTTTACTGGATCCTCACAAGCAAACTCAACGGGCTCCTCGGTAGCGAACTCGTCTCTCGGCTCTACCCAACAAGACAAACCAGCAACAAGGATACAATCAACCACGTGCAAGACCAAGCAATATGATGAAATGATGACATGCTATGCGGGATGCGATGCGGGATGCAAAATGCAAGATATGACAGGAAATGCATGAACTTGGCCTCAACATGGAATTCCAAGGGTGCCACTGGATAGAGGGGATGAAATCGCTTGAAAACGATATAAAGATCATTGGAATCGGAGTTACGGTTTGGAAATGGCAAGCGTTTTAAGATATGACACCGGTCTGCGATTTACAGCAAGTAGGCATCTAAATGCAACGAAATGAACATGCTACAGCCACCAAAAATAAAAACAAAATACATGGCAGTGATGTACACAAGATGCTTAGAAAAACACTAGCACTGAGCCATAGGCAAATTCATCCATTAAGAGGTTCAAACAAGCATGGCAAAAACGCAAATGCAAAACAGATTCCAGACTTAGTGAAATTAACACTTGTCTGAAATTTCAGATCACGATGCTCTCTTCGGAGCAGCAAAACAATATGATACATGACCTGAACATGACAAGTAAGAACATGGCATGGAGCTACTCAACAAGCTTAACAAAATACCCAAAGTGACATGTGGCCAAAAGGGTTCACAAAATATATTAACGGGCACACGAACATAGCTAAAACACAATCAGTTTTCAGACTTAGTGAAAACTGAGACATGCTGAAATATAACTCACGAAGGCATGTAAACGAGCTCGATGCACTCACTATGGTGCAATTCACAGCAAGTAAAGCATACATCCATTGAGAAGGCACAAAATACAAGCTAGACATGGCAAGAACAATGGCATAGCATGCACGGATCAACTACAATAACATCGGCAAAATCGCAAACAAGTTGACGATCTGCCCAGATTAACAACGAAGCAAAAGTTGAGCTCGATTGAGTCAACGTAGAGCACCCCCCACATGAAAACAAAGACATGGATGGATAGATCATAACATAAATATCAAAACTCCCTTACTGATCATCCTCAAAAGAGGCACGGATCACTAGGAAACAAGCTGGACATATGGTATCATGAACTAAAATATCCCAGACTTAGTGAAAATCACTAAGTCCCTGAAATCAGCAATCTCAGGTACCTCTCTTCGCAAGCTTGCACAAGACAACACACACAGCCTAAAAATGCATGGGTGGCACCTCTGGAAAGAAGTCAAAATGCTTAACAATTCATCCCAAAGGGGCATAGGCATATCATGCACGGATTAAACATCGCAAAAATGACAAAAGTGCATGATGAACTAACGGATCTGCAATTTAACTCATGAAGCCTCCTTCTAACAGCATTTTGGGCATCAAGATTAACTCAAATGCAAATGACGCAATGGAATGAAATGATGTACATGTCGAGGGAAAGATTTTGATATATTATATGTCCAAATCGGAGTTACGGATGCAGAGATACGAGCAGTCAAAGATAGCACAAAAATCAGGAGGGAGAGGGAAGAAAGTCAACCGGATCTAGGGTTTGTCCGGTTACTGTAGCTCCGGATCGGGCACTGTAGCAGGCCGAGCTCGGGCTCACCGGGAATGGCGCGCCGGCGACCGTCCGGGAAGAGGAGGGCGGCGAGGATAGGACCGGGCGACGGGGCGGCGGCGCCGGCTCGTGGGGCGGCGGCCGGGCGTGGCGGCGAGGTCCCGCTCGGGCGGCGGCGTGGCCCG
>NC_041392.1:63886322-63889941 GCF_002162155.2 Triticum dicoccoides | reverse complement strand
GGAGGCGCGTGGGCTCTCGGGGGCCGGCTGCGGGCCTCCGGCCCGGCGGTGACATGTGGCAAGGCGTGAGTGGCTGGCGGGGCGCGGCGCACGTGTCCTGCTAGGGTCTGGACATGTCCGTCAGCGGCGGATCTGACGGGGGATGTTTTTTTTTTAAAACTAGGGTTTCGAGGTGGAAGACGAGATCCGAAATGGAGGGGGGTATAAATAGACATAAGTGGAGCTAGGAGAGTCCAAATGAGGTGCGGTTTTCGCCCACGCAATCGTGATCGAACGCTCTAGGACATGGAGCCGAGTTTGGTGGGTTTTGGGCCAAATTGGAGGGGTGTTGGGCTGCGACACACACGAGGCCTTTTCGGTCCCTTGGTTAACCGTTGGAGTATCAAACGAAGTCCAAATGATACGAAACTTGACAGGTGGTCTACCGGTAGTAAACCAAGGCCGCATGACAAGTCTCAGTCCAATCCGGAAATGTTTGAACCCCACACACGAAAGAAAGCTAGAAATGGCCACCGGAGGAGAGCGAAGTGCCGGAATGCAAAACGGACAACGGGGAAAATGCTCGAATGCATGAGATGAACATGTATGCACATGAAATGCACGAGATGACATGATAAGAGATGCACGAAAAAGAAAACAACACACGGAGACAAAGACCCAAACCCGAGAAATAAATATAACTTAGCGCCGGAGACGACAAGAGTTGGATACAAATATGGAAAGTAAATCTGGGGCCTTACAACTGCTTAAGCTTCCTGACTGGTATGTCCATTTGATCGTTCGTCCAAATGCACTTCCCTGTTACAGGGTCCAAGGTTCCGCCAGCCCCGAAGAACCAAGTCCGGCAACGGTCTGGCCAGTTAATTGTCTCTGGTTCGATCCCTTTATGAACCAGATCATTCTCAGTCTTGGACCACTTAGGCCGGGCTACGAGGTAGCCACCTGACCCCGTGCGATGGTGAAGCTTCTTCTTCGCAGCATTTTGCTTGTTTGTCGCCGACATCTTCTTACTCTTTTCTGATGTCTTGTGGGCCACAAATGCGGGCCAGTGATCTCTGATCTTCTCATATCTGCCCTTGAATTCTGGTGTCTCATTATTTTTGACAAACTTATTCAGCTCTTTCTTCCACCTCCTGAATAGTTTTGCCATCCTCTTCAGAGCAAAAGACTTGATTAATTTCTCTTTAACTGGGATCTCTGGATTATCCTCAGGCGGTAGGGTGAAATTTGACTTCAGCTCAGTCCAAAGATCATTTTTCTGCATATCATTGACATAAGACACCTCAGGGTCTTCTGTAGCCGGCTTAAACCATTGTTGGATGCTTATCGGGATCTTGTCCCTAACCAGAACCCCGCACTGAGCAACAAATGCGCTCTTTGTCCGGAGGGGTTCAATAGGTTGGCCGTCGGGCGCGATTGCTATGATCTCAAACTTTTCATCCGAGCTCAACTTTTTCTTCGGGCCTCGTCTCTTTACCGAAGTTGTGCTTGATTCGGAGAGCTAGAAAAAAGAACAAAACTTAATTAATATGTGTACATACCAAAACAATGAATGCATCAATCAGCTAGTCAGCATAGGCTTAACTAATATATATACCTGGCCGGACTCGGTTCGGTCACCGGAGCCGTCATCACGGTCTCCTTCTTGCACCGGCATTGTGTCACCGGAGCCGTCCTCATGTTCTTCTTCTTGCACCGGCATTAGGTCACCGTAGCCAGCTTGTTCACCCTCTCCTTCCAGACCATCGGTTTCGTTGAGAAACAACGAGATGGCATCACTTCCTTCTGCGATTATGTCCCTCAACAACGCTTCTTTTGTTGCTTCGTCTAGGGCGGTGTCCATAGTTTCTACAAATATTTACAACATGGCAATTATTATTCAAACATGAAAGATGGATATATTAGTGCCAAACGTAGAACTAGCTACCTAATCATAGTAAGCTATCGGGAGGGGGTATATATCGACAACGACGACACTACATCTATGTCCCTCAACGACCCTCGTTCCCGATAAAAAAAAGAGGAAGAAGAAGAAAAATAAGAGGAGAAGAAAGAATAGAGGAGAAGATCTCCTCTATTCTTTCTTCTCCTCTTTTTTTTTCTTCTTCCTCTTCTTTTTTTATCCTCTTCTTCGTCTCATGCTCGATAGGATCGCCGAGGGGTCGGGAGGTGGCCTAGTGTCAAGCGATTCAACAAAACCATGTCTTCATCATTAGGCGAAAGTAACATGTGCATGATGGTATGAAGCTCTTCAAAGTTGTTCTGGAACGGAGTCCCAGATAGGATAATTCGCTTTTTGGTACAAAGTTCAGCAAGAGCCTTCCGAATATCGCTATTTGGAAGGCCTTTGCTGAATTCGTACCAAAAGGCAGATTATTCTATCCAGGACTCCATTCTAGAACAACTTTGTAGAACTTCGTACCAACATGCCCTGGTTACATCCGGCTAATGATGAAGGCATGGATTTCTTCAATACTTTGACACTAGGAAACCTCTCTCTACTTCCGGCTAATAAGAATAACAAGAAGAAGAAGAAGAAGAAGAAAAGAAAAAAAAGAGGAGAAGAAGAAAGGAATAGTGGAGAAAAGAGAAAATAGCTTTTTTCTTCTCCTCTTCTTTTTCTTCTTTTTTCTTCTTCTTATTTATTTCTCCTCTTCTTTTCGGTAGAGGAAACCCTAAATAGCTAGCAAGTATCATGGGTGTGAGATACATGTGGCCTTCGATGTCGGACACTACATCCACGTCCCACAAGTGACGTGGGCGTCGAAGCCCGCGCCACTTGTGGGATGTGGGTGTAGTGTCCGACACCGACGGTACATGTATCTCACTCCGATGATACTTTCTATTTAGGGTTTCTCCTCTACCGCTCCTCGACCTCTCGACGACCCTCGTTCCTGTTAAAATAAAGAGGAAGAAGAAGAAGAAAAAAAAGAGAAGAAAGAATAGAGGAGAAGACTTCCTCTTCTTCCTCTCCTCTTCTTCTCCCTCTTCTTCCCCTTCTTCCTCGCCTCTCTCATGAATGTCCGGCGTTCTCGACCCCCCCCCACGTGTCGAAGAAAAAAAAGAAGAAAAAAAAGAGGAGAAGAAGAAAGGAATAGAGGAGAAAAGAGAAAATAGAATATATATTCTATTTTTCTCTTCTTCTCCTCTATTCCTTTCTTCTTCTCCTCTTCTTTTTCTTCTTTTTTCTTCTTCTTATTTATTTCTCCTCTTCTTTTCGGTAGAGGAAACCCTAAATAGCTAGCAAGTATCGTGGGTGTGAGATACATGTGGCCTTCGGTGTCAGACACTACATCCACGTCCCAGAAGTGACGTGGGCGTCGAAGCCCGCGCCACTTGTGGGATGTGGGTGTAGTGTCCGACACCGACGGTACATGTATCTGACACCGACGATACTTTCTATTTAGGGTTTCTCCTCTACCGCTCCTCGACCTCTCGACGACCCTCATTCCCAATAAAATTAAGAGGAAGAAGAAGAAGAAAAAAGAAGAGAAGAAAGAATAGAGGAGAAGACTTCCTCTTCTTCCTCTCCTCTTCTTCTCCCTCTTCTTCCCCTTCTTCCTCGCCTCTCTCATGAATGTCCGGCGTTCTCGACCCCCCCCCCCACCCTCGACCCCTA
>NC_041392.1:63885572-63886135 GCF_002162155.2 Triticum dicoccoides | reverse complement strand
CCCTCCCGATAAAAAAAAAGATGAAGAAGAAGAAAAAAAGAGGAGAAGAAAGAATAGAGGAGAAGCTCCTCTATTCTTTCTGCTCCTCTTTTTTTTTCTTCCTCTTCTTTTTTATCCTCTTCTTCCTCTCATGTTCGACGACCCTCGAGCCCGATAACATTTTTTTCCCCGATAACAATTTTTTCTCCGAGATAGTTAGTGTTCCCGAGTGAACCGGAGGGGGACATTTTTTTCTACGAATATTCTATATACATACATCCATCGATATCATTCCGTACATACATATACATCTACATTATATATGAACAAAAAAATATCAAAATTCATCATACATACATGTACAGTATATATGAACAAAAATTATAAACTTTCTCCCCAACTCATACATACATACAGACATACATCTACATCGTATCAATATTTTGCAAATTAAGGAGCAGGGAAGGAAGGAAGGGGGAGGATGGGACGGTAGCTACCTCTCCCAGAGGGATCGGGGAGGAGCCGCGGGCGGCCGGCGTAGGGGGCGACGGCGACGAGGACGGGCTGGGGGTCGGCGAGGGCGA
>NC_041392.1:63861118-63884592 GCF_002162155.2 Triticum dicoccoides | reverse complement strand
TAGAATTTTTTTTCTATTTATTTTTTATTTCTACTTACAACTAAATACTTACAGTTTTTTAGTGATTTCTTTTTGCTTTTAGGTCACAAAAATTATAAACTTTCTGTTAGTGCCATTAGTTTTAAATTTTAAATAGTTTAAATTTGAATTTTTAAAAATTTGTGTGAATCACTAGTTTATGAATAACTTTACTATAAAATTAGAAATTTTTTCTTCTTTGCTATTTATTTTTTATTTATACTTACAATTAAATACTTATAGTTTGATTTTAGGTCACAAAAATTATATTCTTTTCGCTATTGAAGAATATTATAGTTTTATTTTAGTTGATCATAACATAATATTTTAATTGATTGTTTTTATTTTCATAAAAGTTTTGTAGTTTATTCTGTTTGCTATTAATTCATTCTTTGAGCTAAATGACTCTGAAATTGGAAAGCATTTCAAAATGAACTCAGAAAAGGTTGAAAGTTGGCATGGTATCATCATTTCACCCACATAGCATGTTCCAAAAAGTAGAGAGGGTTATGACAAAAAATTGATGCACTTCGTGTACAAAATGGACAATCACTTTCGAAGTATCAAAGTTTCAAACCATAAGACATGAAAGCATTTCAAATGAACTCTGAAAAAGTTGAAAGTTGGGATGGTATCATAATTTCACCCACATAGCATGTGCATGTACAAAACGGACAATGGTAGCATGTTCGTCTGTTACAAATTTGGCATGGTATCATCATAATAGCTGCGGGAGAAAGTCTTCACTTTTTCTTCGCTTGTGTCATTTGCTTATTGCGCCGTAACCATGGATAATCTTCATTGTTTATCAGGATGCTTGGGTCAGCCTTGACATTGAAGGGAGGAATTTCATGAAACTTTTCATAATCTTCAGACATGTCTGTCTTGCCGTCCACTCCCAGGATGTCCCTTTTTCTTGAAAGAACTATGTGGCGCTTTTGGCTCATCGTATGATGTATTCGCTTCCTTATCTTTTCTTTTTCTCGGTTTGGTAGACATGTCCTTCACATAGATAACCTGTGCCACATCATTGGCTAGGACGAACGGTTCGTCAGTGTACCCAAGATTTTTCAGATCCACTGTTGTCATTCTGTACTGTGGGTCTACCTGTACCCCGCCGCCTAACAGATTGACCCATTTGCACTTAAACAAAGGGACCTTAAAATCAGGTCCGTAGTCAAGTTCCCATATGTCCACTATGTAACCATAATATGTGTCCTTTCCGCTCTCGGTTGCTGCATCAAAGCGGACACCGCTATTTTGGTTGGTGCTCTTTTGATCTTGGGCGATCGTGTAAAATGTATTCCCATTTATCTCGTATCCTTTGTAAGTCAATATAGTCAAATATGGTCCCCTGGTCAACAAGTACAACTCATCACAAACAGTGTTGTCACCTCTGAGAGGTGTTTCCAACCAACTGTTGAAAGTCCTGATGTGTTCACATGTAATCCAGTCGTCGCACTGCTCCAGGTGTTTGTAGCGCAGACTGTTCTTGTGTTCATCGACACACGGGGTCACCAAGGTAGAGTTCTGTAGAACTGTGTAGTGTGCTTGCGACCAAGAATATCCGTCCCCTCATACCGCGATTTAGGGAAACCTATCTTGTTAAGGCCAGGAATGAAGTCAACACAAAACCCGATAACATCCTCTGTTTGATGGCCCATGGAGATGCTTCCTTCTGGCCTAGCGCGGTTACGGACATATTTCTTTAGGACTCCCATGAACCTCTCAAAGGGGAACATATTGTGTAGAAATACGGGCCCCAGTATGACAATCTCGTCGACTAGATGAACTAGGACGTGCGTCATGATATTGAAGAAGGATGGTGGGAACACCAGCTCGAAACTGACAAGACATTGCGCCACATCACTCCTTAGCCTTGGTACAATTTCTGGATCGATCACCTTCTGAGAGATTGCATTGAGGAATGCACATAGCTTCACAATGGCTAATCGGACGTTTTTCGGTAGAAGCCCCCTCAATGCAACCGAAAGCAGTTGCGTCATAATCACGTGGCAGTCATGAGACTTTAGGTTCTGAAACTTTTTCTCTGGCATATTTATTATTCCCTTTATATTCGACGAGAAGCCAGTCGTGAACTTCATACTGAGCAGGCATTCAAAGAAGATTTCTTTCTCTTCTTTTGTAAGAGCGTAGCTGGCAGGACCTTTATACTGCTTCGGAGGCATGCCGTCTTTTTCGTGCAAACGTTGCATGTCCTCTCGTGCCTCAGGTGTATCTTTTGTCTTCCCATACACGCCCAAGAAGCCTAGCAGGTTCACGCAAAGGTTCTTCGTCATGTGCATCACGTCGATTGAGGAGCGGACCTCTAGGTCTTTCCAGTAGGGTAGGTCCCAAAATATAGATTTCTTCTTCCACATGGGTGCGTGTCCCTCAGCGTCATTCGGAACAGCTAGTCCACCGGGACCCTTTCCAAAGATTACGTAGTGTAAATCATTGACCATAGCAAGCACGTGATCACCGGTGCGCATGGCGGGCTTCTTCCGGTGATCTGCCTCGCCTTTGAAATGCTTGCCTTTCTTCCGACATTGATGGTTGGTCGGAAGAAATCGATGATGGCCCAGGTACACATTCTTCCTACATTTGTCCAGGTATATACTTTCAGTGTCATCTAAACAGTGCATGCATGCGTGGTATCCATTGTTTGTCTGTCCTGAAAGGTTACTGAGAGCGGGCCAATCATTGATGGTCACGAACAGCAACGCCTTAAGGTTAAATTCCTCATGTTTGTGCTCATCCCACGTACGTACACCGTTTCCATTCCACAGCTGTAAAAGTTCTTCAACTAATGGCCTTAGGTACACATCAATTTCATTGCCGGGTTGCTTAGGGCCTTGGATGAGAACTGGCATCATAATGAACTTCCGCTTCATGCACATCCAAGGAGGAAGGTTATACATACATAGAGTCACGGGCCAGGTGTTGTGATTGCTGCTCTGCTCCCCGAAAGGATTAGTGCCATCCGCGCTTAAAGCAAACCATACATTCCTTGGGTCCTTTGCAAACTCATCCCAGTACTTTCTCTCGATTTTTCTCCACTACGACCCGTCAGCGGGTGCTCTCAACTTCCCATCTTTCTTTCGGTTCTCACTGTGCCATCGCATCAACTTGGCATGCTCTTCGTTTTTGAACAGACGTTTCAACTGTGGTATTATAGGAGCATACCACATCACCTTCGCAGGAACCCTCTTCCTGAGGGGCTCGCCGTCAACATCACCAGGTCATCTCGTCTGATCTTATACCGCAACGCACCGCAGACCGGGCATGCATTCAGATCCTTGTATGCACCGCGGTAGAGGATGCAGTCATTAGGGCATGCATGTATCTTCTCCACCTCCAATCCTAGAGGGCATACGACCTTCTTTGTTGCGTATGTACTGTCGGGTAATTCGCTATCCTTTGGAAGCTTCTTCTTCAATATTTTTAGTAGCTTCTCAAATCCTTTGTCAGCCACAGCATTCTCTGCCTTCCACTGCAGCAATTCCAGTAGGGTACCGAGCTTTGTGTTGCCATCTTCGCAATTGGGGTATAACCCTTTTTTGTGATCCTCTAACATGCGATCGAACTTCAGCTTCTCCTTTTGACTAATGCATTGCGTCCTTGCATCGACAATGACCCGGCGGAGATCATCATCATCGGGCACATCGTCTGGTTCCTCTTGATCTTCAGCAGCTTCACCCGTGGCAGCATCATTGGGGACATCGTCTGGTTCCTCTCGATCTTCACCAGCTCCCCCCGTTGCAGAATCACCGTATTCAGGGGGCACATAGTTGTCATCGTACTCTTCTTCTTCGCCGTCTTCCATCATAACCCCTATTTCTCCGTGCCTCGTCGAAACATTATAATGTGGCATGAAACCCTTGTAAAGCAGGTGTGAGTGAAGGATTTTCCGGTTAGAGTAAGACCTCGTATTCCCACATTCAGTGCATGGACAACACATAAAACCATTCTACTTGTTTGCCTCAGCCGCATCGAGAAACTCATGCACGCCCTTAATGTACTCGCGGGTGTGTCTGTCACCATACATCCATTGCCGGTTCATCTGCATGCATTAAGTGCATACATAGTTCTCATCTAACAACATATAGCTCTCCAGAGCATCTAATTAACTAAACCATACGTTGAAACTATGTAAAACATTTCAATGTGAAAACAAATGCGATCATAATCGCAACCAAGGTAACAATTGATCCAACGGCATAATGATACCAAGCCTCGGTATGAATGGCATATTTTCTAATCTTTCTAATCTTCAAGCGCATTGCATCCATCTTGATCTTGTGATCATCGACGACATCCGCAACATGCAACTCCAATATCATCTTCTCCTCCTCAATTTTTTTTATTTTTTCCTTCAACAAATTGTTTTCTTCTTCAACTAAATTTAACCTCTCGACAATAGGGTCGGTTGGCATTTCCGATTCACATACATCCTAGATAAATAAAATCTATGTCACGTTGGTCGGCATAATTTTCATAAACAATAAATGAACCAATAGTTATAAAGATAATATACATACCAAATCCGAATCATAGACAGGACGAGGGCCGACGGGGGCGGATACCAAAACCATCGCACTATATAAGATGCAATAATAAATGTAAGAAAATGATACAAGTATCTATCTTAATATACAAATAAGAATATTTCCTTTCAGAAAGAAGATAAGAACAAGAGGCTCACCACGGTGGTGTCGGTGATGAGATCGGCGCGGGTGATCGACGGCGGTGAAGACGGGGATGGTGCGTGACAGACCGCTAAATCTAGACAAATCTCGAGGAAAATGGAGCTTGGAGGTCGAGCTTCGAGAGGAGAAGGCTTAAGTAGTGTGGCTCGGGCATTCCATCGAACACCTCATGTGCATAGGAGGTGAGCTAGAGCACCACAAAGCCCTCTCCCCCTCGGCCAGAAAAAACAGAGCACTGTGCTCTGCTCTTGCGCGAGGGGGTATATATAGGCACCTCATTGGTCCCGGTTGGTGGCATGAACCAGGACTAAAGGGGAGCCTTTGGTCCCGGTTCATGCCACCAACCGTGACCAATGGTGGTGGGCCAGGAGCGAGGCCCATTGGTCCCGGTTCGTCCCACCAACCGGGACCAAAAGGTCCAGACGAACCGGGACCAATGGCCCACGTGGCCCGGCCGGCCCCCTGGGATCACGAACCGGGACCAATGCCCACATTGGTCTCGGTTCTACACTGAACCGGGACTAATGGGCTGAGCCGGCCTGGACCATAGCCCTGTTTTCTACTAGTGCCCTCTCCCCCTCGGCCAGAGAAAAACAGAGCACTGGGGTGCTCTGCTCGCGAGCGAGGGGTATATATAGGCACCTCATTGGTCCCGGTTGGTGACATGAGCCAGGACTAAAGGGGAGCCTTTGGTCCCGGTTCAAGCCACAAACCGGGACGAATGGTGGTGGGTCAGGAGCGAGGCCCATTGGTCCCGGTTCATCCCACCAACCGGGACCAAAAGGTCCAGATGAACCAGGACCAATGGCCCACGTGGCCCGGCCGGCCCCCTGGGCTCACGAACCGGGACCAATGCCCACATTGGTCCCGGTTCTGGACTGAACCGGGACTAATGGGCTGACCCGGCCAGGACCAAAGCCCTGTTTTCTACTAGTGCATGATGATAGCATTCCTGTGTGACGAAAATGAAACATGACTAAACTTTTTGATTTTGTAGGGACGAACTTTCTTTGGCCATGTTATTTTGAGAAGACATAATTGCTTAGTTAGTATGCTTGAAGTATTATCATTTTTCTGTCAATATGAACTTTTGTCTTGAATCTTTCGGATCTGAATATTCATACCACAATTAAGAAGATTTACATTAAAATTATGCCAAGTAGCACAACACATCAAAAATTATGTTTTTATCATTTACCTACTCGAGGACGAGCAGGAATTAAGCTTGGGGATGCTTGATACGTCTCCAACGTATCTATAATTTTTGATAGCTCCATGCTATATTATCTACTGTTTTAGACATTATTGGGCTTTATTTTGCACTTTTGTATTATTTTTGGGACTAACCTATTAACTGGAGGCCCAGCCCAGAATTGTTGTTTTTTGCCTGTTTTAGGGTTTCGAAGAAAAGGAATCTCAAACGGATTCCAAATGGAATGAAACCTTCGGAAACATGATTTTCCATCAGATAAGATCGAGGAGACTTGGACCCTCCGTCAAGAAAGCCACGAGGTGGTCACGAGGGGAGGGGCGCCCCCCTAGGGCGCGCCCCCTGCCTCGTGGGCCCCGCGAAGCTCAACCGACGTACTTCTTCCTCCTATATACATCCACGTACCCCCAAGTGATCGAGGACGGAGCCAAAAACCTAATTCCACCACCGCAACTTTCTATATCCACGAGATCCCATCTGGGGGCCTGTTCCAGAGCTCCGCCGGAGGGGGCATTGATCACAGAGGGCTTCTACATTATCATCCAAGCCCCTCCGATGAAGTGTGAGTAGTTTACTTCAGACCTACGGGTCCATAACTAGTAGCTAGATGGCTTCTTCTCCCTTTTTGGATCTCAATACAATGTTCTCCCCCTCTCTCTTGGAGATCTATTCGATGTAATCTTCTTTTTGCGGTGTGTTTGTTGAGACCGATGAATTGTGGGTTTTTGATCAAGTCTATCTATGAATAATTCTTTTGTGTATGATTGGTTATCTTTGCAAGTCTCTTCGAATTATCATTTTGCTTTGGCCTACTAGATTGGTTGTTCTTGCCATGGGAGAAGTGCTTAGCTTTGGGTTCAATCTTGCGGTGTCCTTTCCCAGTGACAGAAGGGGCAGCAAGGCACGTATTGTATTGTTGCCATCGAGGATAACAAGATGGGGGTTTTATCATATTGAATGAAATTACCCCTCTACATCATGTCATCTTGCTTGAGGCGTTACTCTGTTTTTAACTTAATACTCTAGATGCATGCTGGATAGTGGTCGATGAGTGGAGTAATAGTAGTAGATGCATGATCATTTTGGTCTACTTGTCTCGGACGTGATGCCTATATACATGATCATACCTAGATATTCTCATAACTATGCTCAATTCTGTCAATTTCTCAACAATAATTTGTTCAGCCACCGTAGAATACGTATGCTCTTGAGAGAAGCCACTAGTGAAACCTATGGCCCCTGGGTCTCTTTCTCATCATATCAATCTCCATCACTTTATTATTGTTTTTCTTTTACTTTATTTAGTTTGCATCTTTATACCAAAAATACCAAAAATATTATTTACCATCTCTATCAGATCTCACTTTCGTAGGTGACCGTGAAGGGATTGACAACCCCTAAGCGTGTTGGTTGCGTTGAGCTATTGTTTTTGTGTAGGTACGAGGGACTCGAGCGTAGCCTCCTACTGGATTGATACATTGGTTCTCAAAAACTGAGGGAAATACTTACGCTACTTTGCTGCATCATCCCTTCCTCTTCGGGGAAAACCAACGCAGTGCTCAAGAGGTAGCAGAGGCCGAGCAGCCAGGCGCGCGACTCACCGGCGAGGGCCAGGGGGAATAAGTTTGCCATGATCTTGTCGTCACCTCTAGCTTCGAGGACGGCCTCCTCGTACGCTAGCAGGAAGAGCGCCGAGTCTGCCGCACCGTCATAACGCGACGACATCTCCGTCCTGAAAATGACCGGCCACTGCACCCGCCGGAGAGCGGGGGCCAGGGCTCGGTACCCAGACTCCCTGCTGCTGGCACCGGCCGAGGAGGTCGGTAGCGAGGTACCAGTCATGGGAGCGTGGTGCGGCGGTACGGGGCACTGGTTGACGGAGAAAAGCTCCGGCGCACCCCTACCTGGCGTGCGAAATGTCGGGGTATGGGGTCCCGGCAAACCCTTAAGGTTCGAACACTGGGGTGCGCACGAAGTCTTTCCCTCCAACCGATCTATGCTCTAGCTTGCTAGGATCTCGCGGATGAACTCGACGAACTCATAACACAAATGGACACAGGGTTTATACTAGTTCGGGCCACCGTTGTGGTGTAATACCCTACTCTAGTGTGGTGGTGGTGGATTGCCTCTTGGGCTGATGATGAACAATACAAGTGCAGAACGGCCTCCTGAGGTTAAGGCGTTCTTGTGCTCGGTGAGCTTGTGTGTGAGGTTGTCTCTGTCGAGCTAAGATGATATCGTCCTCTCTCTCACTCAGCTCCGACCCCCCTCTCCACTATGGTGGCTAGTCCTATTTATAGAGGCCCTGGTCCTCTTCCCAAATATCGAGCGGGAAGGGAGCCAACAATGGCAGGCTAATTTGAAGGGGGGACAGCTAGTACAAGCTATCCTGACAAAAGTAGTCTTCGCCTGCACAAAGTTCTGGTGGTGACGTTGTTCTGGGCTCCACGGTGACCTCCGTCTTGCAGTCCATGGTCTTGGTCTTGTTGCACCGAAATGGCAACCTTTGCCTGAGGCCTCGGTACTCCACGGATGCGCTTGCCCCCTTTGCACCAAAGTGGAAGCAAGGACGCTATGCACGCTGGCGCCCGCTTGGTGCCCGCCTGCTGTCCATCATCATGGCTCACGTCACGAGAACCTCATGAGGCTCGACTCGCCTTAATACCTCCGCTCCTCGTGAGCCTGCATAGCTAGGCCACTCCAGAGGAGGTCTTGCGTCGTCCGCCTCATGAGGCTTGGCCCCTCGTGAGGGACTTGGGTGCTTTGTTGGTGAAGATGGGTTGTACGGCCTGCTGGCTCAGCCACGCCGCGGGCCGCAGGCAGGCAAGTCTGGGGACCCCCGTTCCCAGGACGCCGACAAACGTGGATATTGGGTGCTCCACACTCTAGTGGATATTGGCAGAGTCGGCACCCCAACTCTCCGCTCTTCACCCCACTCCAACAAATCCCTTAGTCCCCTATGCACATTGAAGTTATTACGAGCTCGAAAGAACCTCGTGTTCCTGAAGCACCTCCAGCCACTAGCACTGATGAAAATACTACTGAAGCAATTCCAGCCACTAGCGCTGATAACAATACTACTGAAGAAATTCCAGCCACTAGCGCTGATGAAAAAGCTGCTGAAGAAAATAAGAACCAGGCTACAACTAAAAACTGAAACTGAAATTCCTCAGCCTATGGTTCCTGAGAACGTGATTCCAGAGCCTATGATGACTTTGACTCGCACTCCTCAACTCAAGCCAAAGAATCCCTTCTCCCAGAAACAAAAATTCAAGGTTGTTGACTTCTTCCATGAGCATGTATTCTTCACGGATTACAACCCGTATGACTCTGCTGGTCTTAGAAGGAAGCGTTTCTGGACTACCAGCCAAGCAAACTTCTATTCTTCACTACTTTTCGATAAGGATAATGTTTTTGACCATGCAAATATTCCTCATGTGGACATGGAATCACTACCTTGCTTCGCGCCAGTCCTCAGTGTTCTTCACGATGCTGGACTGCTCAACTTCTGCACTGATATATGTGATTGGAATGAAGAACTAATTCTTCAGTTCTATGCAATGTTGCACATCACATGAAATGTTGAAGATGTGAACTCTTGGGTATTGGACTAGATGACAGAGAATTCTCACTTCAAAGCACCGGCCTCTGAGTTGCTTCATGCCCTGCCTGTCAGTCCTCCCCTTAAAAGTGCACATTGTATATATCATGAACCTGAACTTACTAACCATTATATGCAAGTGTTGATGAAGCCGCTGAAGACCGGTCAAGCCTCAAGGACCAAATTCCTCATGAATGAATTGATGTATGTACCACGGACTGTATATCGCATCTTGTCCAAGACTCTGAGTCCTATCAAGGGCCATGACTCTAATGAAGAAGAGGTCGTTGGTATCATGAAGAATCTGCTATTCAACATCATTCATGGCACCCCTGTCAACTACCATGATTTCTTCATGAGGACTCTGGCCAGCGTTGCACTGTCTCCTTTTGAATTGAAGCCTTATGCTCCTTGGATTATGAGATTCCATAGATCAAGGTTTTCAATCAACTACAAGGCTGATTTGCAGAATCACGTCAGTTACTTGCCCCCAATAGAAGTCCTCAAGCAGACATTTTCCTCAACTGATGGAAAGGGCAAGGCTACTACTATTATTGATGAAGGCATTCGTCCATTGGATGGTCAGTTCTGCAGAGATGCATCTTATTCCACCAATGATGACTCTGCCACTCATGACTCTACCGTCAATGCCTCAAAGCAAAATCCTCAAGGCACAACTCCAAGGTTGATGACTCATCGTGATCTTCTCCTCAGTCTTCACCAGAAGGTCGATCGCAACCACAAATGGGTTAAGCGTCAGTTTGGCTCTATTCTTCACAACATGACTGCTACACACAATGGAGTGAAGAAAAACCACTTCTACCTCCATGAAGTATTCAATCGTACCTGGGTTGTTCTGTGTCATCTCTATGGTGAAGAAGATCTGAAGTAAATGGGTTTCAAGCAGGACTTTGAATGGTCTCAAGCACCAGCGAAGAAATTCAAGAAGACCAAAGTTCCTTCCTTGGTAGCCAGCTCATATTCTTCATCACGTGAGACTGATGAGTATGAATATTTGGATGACACTACGGCAGGCCCTACCTCAACAACCGACCCTATCAATGCTGGCGCTCCTTCATCGACTCAGTGATGATATTCTTCAGGGGCGTTAGTCCTCACTTTTGTCCCTTTTGGTCATTCGATGACAAAGGGGGAGAAATTTGAGTTAGTCTTCAAGCGGGTATCTTTATATTGGCATTTTTTTCTAAGTTACACATCTCGTTCTTCTGAGGTTTTATTGGATCGAGTTGTAAACTTAAACCCGATGGTGGTCTGATACTTTTGCTATGATCTCCTGCATGCTATTTCCTCATATATGTTAATGCACGCATGCTGAATCACATCAGACACCATATTTCATCATGCATTTCAAATTCTTCATATCATATGTTAAATGCGTGTATGAATTACAAGATATAGGGGGGGGGATCTCCATGATTCTACTCTTCAAGTATGCATTGCTTCAAAAGCAAATTCCTCACTATGCGCATCTTCACAGGGAGTTCTTCTATATCTTGCAATCAAATTCCTCAATATCAGTATTTACACTTCATATGTTTATCCCTGTTGAAAACTTAACCTATATTGTTATCAATCACCAAAAGGGGGGAGATTGTAAGTGCATCTAGTGCCCCTTTGTGATTTTGGTATATTGAAGACTTATAGGTTAAGGGACTAACGCATACACATGTCTATAAGTCTATGAGGAGTTTCATATTTACAGATAAAGTCGACCCCTAAAAATGAATGTCTTCAACTGAAAACTTTGGATTTCTGAAGACTTTCTGAAGACTTTGGAAGTGAATAAATTGGTGTGACCATGAAGACTTGTTATTTATATGAGGAACATGAAGCGTGAAGAATTTTGTATTCGTAGTTTCATTTTCTCTTTCTTGAGTCATAGGAAACATCATACTATTAAAGGGGGTCGAGGTAAAACTAAGGAAAATTTTCCAAGGGATGATCATCTCAAAATCCTACACCTACCAATCCCTTTGAGTCAAGCCATTGGAAATCTCATACAGTTCAGTCAATTCTTTAGTGACAGAGACGAAGTTCTTTTGGTCTCTGAGGAATTTGTTCTGACTGAGGAGTTAGGAATTCGCCAGTGCCGATTACCTACAAGTGAGGAACATGATAGCCCTGAGGCAAAGAATGGTAAACCTGACAAAGGATTTGAAAAGCTACTGAAAATATTGAAGAAGAAGCTTCCAGAGGATAACGAATTGCCCGACAGTGCATACACAACAAAGAAGGTTGTATGCCCTCTAGGATTGGAGGTGCAGAAGATACATGCATGCCCTAATGACTGCATCCTCTACCGCGGTCCGTACGAGGATTTGAACGCATGCCCGATGTGCGATGCATTGCGGTAAAAGATCAGACGAGATGACCCTGGTGATGTTGACGACGAGCACCCCAGGAAGACGTTCCTGCCAAGGTGATGTGGTATGCTCCTATAATACCACGGTTGAAACGTCTGTTCAGATACAAAGAGCATGCCAAGTTGATGCGATGGCACAGAGAGGACCTTAAGAAAGACGGGAAGTTGAGAGCACCCGCTGGCGGGTCGCAGTGGAGAAAATGGAGAGAAAGTACTAGGAGGACTTTACAGGTGACGCAAGGAACGTATGGTTTGGTTTAAGAGCGGATGGCACTAATCCTTTTGGGGAGCAGAGCAGCAATCACAGCACCTGGCCCATGACTCTATGTATCTCTAACCTTCCTCCTTGGTTGTGCATGAAGCGGAAGTTCATTATGATGCCAGTTCTCATCCAAGGCCATAAGCAACTCGACAACGACATTGATGTGTATAGAAGGCCATTAGTTGAAGAACTTTTACAGAAGTGGAATGGAAACGATGTACGTGTGTGGGATGAGCACAAATAGGAGGAATTTGACCTACATGTATTGATGTTTGTAACCATCAATGATTTACCTGCTCTCAATAACGTTTCAGGATAGACAAACAAGGGATACCGCGCATGCACGCATTGTTTAGATAACACCAAAAGTATATACCTGGACAAATGCAGGAATAATGTGTACCTAGGGCATCGTTGATTTCTTCCGACCAACCATCAATGTTGAAAGAAAGGCAAGCATTTCAATGGCGAGGCAGATCACCAGAAGAATCCCGGCATCCATACCAGTGATCACATACTTGCTATGGTCAATGACTTACAAGTAAACTTTGGAAATGGTCCCAGTGGACTATCTATTCCGAATGACGCTGAGGGACGCACACCCATGTGGAAGAAGAAATCTATATTTTGGGACCTACCCTACTGGAAAGACCTAGAGGTCCGCTCTTCAATCGACGTGATGCACGTGACAAAGAATATTTGGGTGAACCTGCTAGGCTTCTTGGCGTGTATGGGAAGACAAATGATACACCGGAGGCATGGGAGGACCAGCAATGTGTGCACGAAAAGACAGCATGCCTCCAAAGCAGTATGAAGGTCTTGCCAGCTACGCTCTTACACTACAAAAAAAAAATACACTTCCGTGATGATACGTGTTTGTCATAGTAGGTCGCTTTTTTTTCATGCATCTACATCCATGACAAATTTATGACAGAATCAAGATAGTCATACATGTGCTGTCGTAGAAGTGTTCCATGACATTACCAAAATTATCATCACGGAAGTGTCCACTTCCATGACGATAAATCGCTCATCACAGAAGTGCTTTAGTCAAGGATGACCGACGCGTGGCATCCACCGTAACGGAACGCCGTTAAGCTATCAGGTCGGGTTTTGGATCCGATAACCCGTTAACAGCCCCGACCAATGGGGATTTTCCACGTGTAAAATGATCATTGGCTAGAGGAAACACGTGTCGGCTCATCGTCGGGACAAATGTCATCCACTCACTGGACAGAAGGCGCTTATGATACGTCGACACGTGGCACGGCCCAACAAGTTTAAATGGGCCGGCACAAGTAAAGGCCCACAAGATTTTGCGGACCATAATGGGCCGGCCCAGCTAAAGGCCCACGAGATTTTGCGGACCATAATGGGCTGGCCCAGCTAAAGGCCCACAAGATTTCACGGGCCATAATGGGCCGGCCCAGGTACATGCCCACAAGATTTTTGTGTGCCATAATAGGCCAGCCCAGGTAAAGGCCCGCAATATTCTTGCGAATCATAATGGGCCGGCCCAGCTAAAGGCCCATGAGATTTCGCCGACATTAATGGGCCGACCCAGCTGTAGGCCCACTAGATTTTGAGGAACCTAGTAGGCCGGCCCGTTAACTGGCTGCCATGTTTTGGGCCAAATGCCGGCCCATATTTGATACGGTCTATTAATGGCCTGCCACGCTCCGGGCCTAATAGTGGCCCACATGAGATCCGGCCCGTTAAAAGCCTACCACGTTCTGGGCCAAATTACAGCCCAGATCAGGTCCGGCCCTTTAAGAGGTTTTGGGCCTAATTATGGCCCATATCAGATTTGGCCCGTCAACTGGACACTATGCTTTTGGGCCCACTTGCTAAAGGCCCACTTAGTAATTCGACCTGATATTAGTTTTGGCATGTTAAGGGCCCGTTTAACATTTCGGCCCTATATTAATTTCAGCCTGTTAAAAGCCCGTCATATAGTTGGGCCTAACTACCGCCCGGTTTGCATCCGGCCTGCTCGCAGCCGATATCTGATTGGGCCAAACAAGGACCGAGACAATTTTTCGGCCTGTTAAAAGCCTGTGATTTGATTGACACAATCATGGGTCGGGCTTCATTTCGGCTGCTGCCGGCCCGTGAGCTGATCGCCATGTTTCAGGCCCAACCTACATCGTGATTGCATGACAGCCCGATTATGTACCGTAATTTTACGGTTTGGCCAGTTTACTGCGAAGATAGGATATAATACAGTAAAATAACTTCAGCATTGTGAATAAGAAAAAACCTATACTATACAATAAAGAAATTACGGCATATTACATTCACTGGGCATCAAAGTTCGCCACTATGATAATAAAGCACAAGCAGACAATGGATTACATACACTGGGCATCAAAGATCGCCACCAGTGCAAATAAACACGCCAACAAAATAATATGCAAAACCGACAGCACTTCAATGGAGTTCAAGAAAGGTTAGCCCTGCTGGGGAGCTGCAGCGCAAGCAGCTAAGCAAGATGATGAGACTGCGCTTGTTCAACACTTATATCTTCCTCACTTTGAAAGATAAACAAGCAGACAGATGACAGGTTTTGCACATAAAAGTATCAGTGCTGACAATTCATCACATTTCTTACTGACGAATAAAGTGACACAGTTTAAATTTGCATTAACACAATATGGTATTCTTCAGGTCAAGACATGGCAGGAAATGACATTGTGAAGGAGTTGGCAGCTCCACGACACCATTGGATTACAGATCAAGAACTCATAAGTATCAATGGTTAGTGTGCTGTCAATTTATACCATTTCAGATGGGAAATAAAGATGGTTTAAATAATAGTAGATTGATATGACATTTTTCATAGTTAAGACATTGCAGAATATGACATTATGCTGTAGTGGGTAGGTTCACCACACCACTGGATTACAGATGAAGAACAGAAGCATACATGCAGTGCAAAAGAAGATCATTTGCTTTTTTTAGTTTAATTTACATGGTATGAAGAAGGCACTTGGTTGTACAACTAAAAACTTAAATTGAGAAAGGACCAACTTTTGTTTATGAACTACGTATAATAAACATTAAACAAGCAATTTGATGCAAGCACCAAAAATAAACAGCTGTTGCAGTCATGCCTAACCAAATATATACAAGAAAGTTTGAAGGCTTTTATTGGTGAAGACATGCTCTATAAAGGCCTTGTCCATGCTGATGGGGGGGCAATTCAAGAAGTTTACCACAGAATCTTCTTCAAAAGCATTGCCTTTATTCTACATTTTGTGAAGAGTAAATATAGATGTGATAATATACGGAAAAATGGAGAATATTTAAGATAAGATGAAGAGTGATGCTACATAACCAAGTAGCTATAAATGTAAGTGCAGCGATACAAGCAAAAGGTACATCCAAGAGCAATGCACAGCTAAACTTCTTTAGTACCAACCTTATTGTAAGAGTAAATATAGATCTGATGTGTAGAAAATGGAGGGCAAAGGAAAATAAGCTGCAGAGTGATGGTACATGAACAACTATATGTCATTATAAGTACACTGATAAAGGACAGCATGTACGTACAAGAACAATGCAGAGCTAAAAAAACATTGGCATTGGATATATTCTACACTAATGTAACCATTCATACATATCAGATAATTTGGAGCGAACAATTGATAAGAAAGCTATCATGCATACTGCTGTAACATAATGAACCAGGTATGTATGCAAGTATAGCGATACAGGACAATAGGTACTAACAAGAGCAAAGCAGCGGGCAGAATATTTGAGATATCCTGTCATTCTTGTCAAACCAGAATTCTTCTTCGAGCAGATTTCCTGCAAAAAAGATCTGCAAGGCACATGCAGAAAAGTAGAAGTTCAAATTGTCATGTGATTTCATAGACAATACCTCATCCTGGGGAACGAGACCAGTGCATAACAAGGTTTTTCTATTCAATGCCTTCTAAATTTAGCACAGGAGACTTCACCAGAAATTCGTTTATAAACTTGCCATCAAAGTGTGATTTCCTCAGGTAACACCGATACTGCTGCAATGCTTCCTTGAAAAGCACAAGCAAGATTTGCTCGTCATGACTATCCATATTGACCCTCGCCTAGTTACAACAATGTAATGTAAATCATTGATGTGTTCAATCGGCAGAAAACAGAAAAATAATAGCCATGAATAATAGCACTTACACGTAAGTTGGACAGGAAGATGTGAAAATGGTGTTTGTCTTCACAATAATCTTCCCATGATGGGAATATATGCACATAGTCCCTAACAACATTGAAAGCATTGTCTTTTAAACTAGGAATAAATGGAATGGGGTTCCAATCTGCAGGAATTGGCCGTCTCTACAGTTGGGATAGGTCTTCGGTCGGTGGACTTGCTGTACTTTTTGCTGGAGTCGGATTTTTCTGTGGTACAACTGGTGCTATGGCAAATGAAATCGGTATACCTTTTGCTGGAGTGCAGGTCCTGTGTGGTGGGGCTAGTGGTGTGGCCAGTGAAGTATGGGTACAGTCTGCTGGAGTCGGTCCTACGTTTTGGGTCACTGGTTGTACAACCAATATAAGTGGGGTGTTGTCTGATTTCTCCGGCACCACCATGTTTTTCAAGGACTTTGCTGGTGCTCCTTCAGGTTCGGCAATCACCCTCTTCCTTTTTGATGTCTGATGCACAGGAACAACATTTGAGTGGAAAAACATGGTATGATGATAGATGGAATATGTATTGATATTGGATGGGCATGGCATCTCGACATATATGATGAGTAAACTAAGCAGATGGCGGTGCAACAAAGTAGAAGAAATGCAAGACAACATATGCAAGATACCCGCAATCAATAACACATTGCCAAATTAGAACAGGCACCTTGATGGGTGAACAGGACAGGCCATCTGCCCTTGACTCCTCGAGGTTAGAATAGTCATTAGGATGATATTTTGAACAAGAATCAATAGGTGGGGAGTGTATGAGTTTCATTGCATCTAGAATGGCAGTCAATGCCTTGGTGCCAATTTTGTAAGTCATTGTAGTGTTTAGCTTCAAGATTGGATTGCTGCTAGTGCGACACAAAGAAGCTACACAGATCATAGTGTAGATATAACGGGAAAACCTTAAACATCAGAGTAAAATCAGCAAAGTGGAACTTGCTGGAATATATGTGCTAGTATTGCCGGTACGGCTAGAAAGGCTTCGGATACCAGCTCTCTTCAAGTGAAGGTGCGGTACTGTTAATATCAATGTAACTCTCAAAGGCGACACAGCTCCTCGCATTTCCTTGCTATTCTTATAGGATTCAAGTGGGCAGGCCACTACAAATCCTATTCCTATGTTTACAAGATCCTACGAATCAAAGAGGCTCAAAGTGTCCATCACAACCGACCGTGTAGACCTCTACACTGCAAATGTCCCTGATCATCTTCAGTACAAGGAACATACTGTACTACTATCATACTCCCTCCGGTCCAAAATACAAGTCTTGGTATAGATTTCCACTATGGATCACATACAAATGTATCCATGTACATTTTAGAGTGTAGATTCACTCCTTTTGCTCCATATGTAGTCCATGGTGGAATCTATACAAAGACTTGTATTTAGGAATGGAGAGAGTACATATTAAAGAAGAACGGAAGAGGAACATGGTAAAGAAGAGAAAGCAGATTTTGGATAATAAAATGTTGGTTGCGCAGTGCCCACACATGATGAATCAGAGCGCATTAAGAATGCTACTCCTAGCTGTCTCTCGACCATTTCAGGCGGTTGGATGAAGATCCTACGTCTCCTAACCCTTCTTCTTCCTCGTCTCTGATTCTTCCCATACAGAACACCGCACGGGCCGCCGGCCGGACCACCGGCCCCCACCGCCTATGTTCCTCCGCCACCCCCACCCCACCCCAACCCCAACCCACAACCGCGTTGAGTTTTCTTCGTTCGGCGTGGCCCCACAACCACCCGAGCCCCTTCGATCGCACCGGCGAACTCCAGCGAGCTCTGAAATATCGACTGACCCAATTTTGAAATTTAGTCTACTGTGATTTAACTAGTGTGGAATATAAAAGGGGAAAACAATAAGCACTGCGAGTATGGTGTTGAGCGTGCCATGGAGGATCTGAAGGTGCAAACCGGACAAAGGCAACTTCGCAACCAAGACAAGAAATCAGAGTAAAAGTAGTGGTGATCTATTTTCTTGTTGTGATAAATAAGTTGAGCAGATACGAAAGAGTACCGCCTCTGGTGCGGCGCCGTGTAGGCATCTGGTTAGAATTTGAAGGTGCTGCGGTACCGATCACTGTGAGTGGCGTGGAAGAAGACCTAGGAGGGTAGACGGTTGCGGCGGGGCGCGGTGGACAAGACGGTCGTAGGAGCGGCGCCGGCAAGGTGGACGACGGCGGGGATGAAGCGAGAGGACGTGATGCAAGGATCCCGGTCCGAAGCCGTGGATGAGTGAGGTCGATCTCTTGTAATGGACGGCGGCGTCGGGGTATCAGCTCTGGCATGGTGGAGGAGGACGGCGGTGGATGGGGTGGCCGACGACGGCGGCGGACGGAGGAGGGTGGGGTGGAGAGGGTGTTTTGGCGCCCATGGAGTACGAATGGGGAAAAGGAAGGTAGAGAGGAAGGGGGAACTATGTATTCAGGGCGCGCTTGTCTCAAATGCGAGGAAATTTACAAACTTAGCCCCCATTTCAATTTTCTACTACATCACAGCAACACTAGTCGGTCGGGGATAGGACGGTAATCTCGCATACACCGAATATTTGCCGACGAGAGTTTGTTTTTGGCGCCCACCGTGTATGAATATGAATCGGGGAGGGAGTTGATTTCGGCCGAGGACAAACTGTGTTTTGGCGCCCACCGTGTATGAATCCGGGGCGGTTACGTCACGTTTGGGTGAAATTACAAACCTACCCCTATCGAAGCCTATATATATCTAGCATATAGGCTTTGCGTGGAAGGGATAGGCAGTAGTGATTTCCATCTCGCAGATTTTGGTTTCGGGCGGTTACTGCGACTTTCCCCGCTTCGTTCAAATTTTGCAGAGTGCATGTTTACCGTGCCAACTCAATTCGAATCCCGTTTGTATTCTATTTTTTTCCGGGGGGATCCATTTTCAATTGGAATTACATTCTATATACATCATTTTTATATATATATACTTTCAAAAGCACAACAAAGAATTCTGCTCCTTTATATGTATAATATGGTTTACAAATACAACGATCTCGAAATCTTAAGGTTGAATTCAAAAAAATTTAACCAAATTATGTTCTACTAAAATGTATGGATCAGTAATATCTACATATTAAATAACATAGATGTGTGTGAATTCATATGAGTATGCATGTTTGATAGATCAATTTTGGTTTGAGTATGGATTACATGTATGATCATCTCGAATTCAAATATTTGAATCCCTTTTTTGTTCACTCCTTTCACGCCCATCTCTCTCGCATGCATGCTCCTTCAGGTAGCTATCATTCTCTTTTCTCCAGCTCACCTGCAAGCTCACTTCATGTTGCTCCTATCCTCGCAAACATGGTCTCTTGACGTCTCCCTTCAGAAGTGTCACACTCTCCATATCATTATAAATTACACGATTTTCATTATCTCTCAAGTCTCTACTGTTCCCTGGTATCACTCGGTACCTAAGCTTTCTTTTTCACCGCCAAACACACAGTCTCCACTCGTCTTTCACTTTGTCTTTCTCTCTATGGGATTCTTTCCCACACCCTATATGTCTCTACATATGACTGATACCACTAAAATTACTCTCTCTATCTCTCTTATAGACACAACATTTGTTGCGGTCTCCTTTTCGTCTCCTTCCCAGACTGACATTATTCATTTGTTTACCGATCAGACAACGCTGACTACATGTCCTCTCTCTCTCACACAAACACACACGCACAACTCCTACCACTAAAATGTGAATGGAAAACGAGATTTTGTTATACCCAAACAAAAAAGGACTGGAGGGAGTGATTGCTTTGACACGGACGCCACGTCTCATAGCGCAGGCATTGAACCGGCGTGCCGGCCAAGAGGGCCGCACTCGCTACAGGCCCAGCTGAGCACGCCTCCTCACCACGTGCAACCACCTTAAGACTGCCCCGCCGGGCAACACGTCCTTCCGCGAGCCGGCAGGCATTTTAGAACACAAAAAATGACTACAATATAATTAATTTACGCATGGTCTGGACTTGTTGTGCTCGCACTGGTAGCAGGAACTAGTAGATGATTTTCTTTATTTATAACTCTCCTCACATTTTTTTTGGCTTTGAAGTGAATCATGGTTGTGGACATTATGTATGAATGTGCAGATATCTGTGAACATGAGTTTGATGTGGAAGTTGAACTTGGAATGTCGGGCTTGCGCGTGAACTATACCATGTCCAATGCTTCGTCTGTTATTGTTTGGAAAGTAATTGCTGTTATTACAGGACCCGAAAAAACATTTTGTGCCACATCAGTAGATGCACAGACATCACAACAGGCATGCTGACTGGATAAACATTTGTACCTAGCTATTATGAAGGAAATTTTGTATTGACAACAGTTTTAGATAGGAGGAGATGCCTAGCCTGCTCTGCCTCTGCTAGCTTATTTCTGGCTTCTTCCATCTCTTCTTTGGCTTGGGTGAAGAGAGCATCTGATTGCTCTTTTCGCTTCTTCAGGAACTCAGCTACATTCTCAAGGGTTGCTGCACACTTTCTTTCAGCCTTTACTAATGCCACGAGGACACGAACAGCTGACGACTCCACCTGGCTTGTGTGTAATCTAGCATCATCTGGGAATTTGCACCTTGTGTCTAATCCAGCATCATTAGGGAACTGGCACCTTGTGTGTAATCCAGCCTCATTTTGGAAACATGATCTCGAGGTTGACCATACTTCCCTCCTCGCAGGAACTGCATCCTGACATGAAGTTACTTCTTTTTTAGATCAATACTTAGAGCAACCTAGATCCATTTAGTAGAAGCCAGATAAACAAAACTCGAAGAAGTGAATTCAGAAGGAATAAATAAATAAAAACAGACTACAAGGTGAGAACACCCACTTCCTACATCAAGCTAAAAACGAAAGCATTAGGACGATTAAGACTCTTCTTATTACACATCGAAGAACACCACGCTTAACAGAAACAGAAACTACAACATATACACATCTAAGAACATGAGGCTACACGAATGTAATTGAAAGGCTGTTACTTACCAAAGCTCGTTTTGCAGGTTCGGTGCAGCTCCTCTTTAACTTGCCATGCTCCTTGAAGATGTCCCGAATATCCCCTGTTTGATCTTCATTGCTCCTATGCATGTTCGCACTCGTGGTTTTAAAATCTCAACATGGCAAGAAAAATATACTACTGGTAATACTCGCGCATCTTGTGGGCAACATTAAAGCACTCGATTGCCATGTTAGAGCATCTCCAACAAGATAAACTACTCATACAAATGCATCTTGATGCATGCAACACATGGGCATTTTGCTAGTTCTAAAAACCTTTCCATCATTTGCCACACTATTGGTTGCAGATGAAAAACCTACCCAAGCACAGCGCGATACAGGAGCGACGCACAATTACAAGCTGATATTCTGTTGGACAATGGAGGCTATAACCAATTACTTTTATGGGAACAATAGCACCCAGGAAATTTGAAGGATAGGTATGAACAAAATTGGAACTGCACATGTACTTCTAAGTGATTCAATACACACATTACCAATCGAGGATGAGAACGATGGTCGCGGTGGCCTCTCTGAGTCATGGTCGGCAACGGGAGTCAGTTCATTGTCCACGACGGTGGTACTTCTGCGCTTGGCATCGGCTTCCGGGAAGCAGATATGAGACCATGGAAGACGATGCCGGGGAAGAGGCTCTGTGTATGACGACGAACATGGACCGGCTCTAGTGCGGCGTATGAGGTCGTCGATTAGGCAGATGCGCTGCGGTGGACGAGTGCGCCGATGTAAAGGGGAGGAGTACGAAGGCTGCGGTGCCGTGGAGAAGTCTATTTTGCGGTGGGGATAGAAATTGGGGAGTATTTAGGTGTACTACTCTGGGTGCCGGGGTGGGGTTGGCTGGGTAGGGTGAACCTGAAGTTACGAAAACAGCCCCCTACCAAGCGTCATCCGTAGTCCTGTTCCAAAGGCTATGATGGTAACTTCCCACTGCTCGAATCAGGGTCGCGGGAGATTTTCCTGTCGACCTCAAATTTTTGTGACACTGGACTCCCCGTGTGGCGTGTTGAGTGATTCGGCTAAGCAACTAGCGAGTAGTAGTAGTAAACTCTGCATATTACGTTTGACCGAAGTAAAACTTCCTAAAGTTTGACCAAGTTTATAGAAAAATATAAACATTTACCATAACAAATATGTATGATGTGAAAGTACATTCAATAATGAATCTAATGGTATTTATTTGTTATTGTATATGTTAATATTTTTTGTTATAAGCTTTCTGAGAGTTTACAAAACTTGACTTTGACCAATGCTAATATGCGGACTTAAATAAAAACGGAGGGAGTACACATTTGTTTTCTTAGTTTGTACTGAACTAATCATTTGTTGAAATTGTGAAATAAATATATTAGGCTATCGACTTCGAATGTAATGGTCTATACAATTCAATCGTTACAATCATTGTCGAATCCCAAGATGTATACAAGGTCTATAGTACTTCACAACATGCTCAAACTCACATAATCCTAGTCAAATGAGAATCTAAATGCGTTTCGTAGTTATTACTTTGTAGGATGCAACAAGAACAACCATAACTCTACATCAGCCATTATAGAAGCAACATTTTGACATATCCCAATGTGTGAATGAAACATGCAGAGAGAGCTTTTGAAGATGGAGCAGATAGGGCGGGAAAGATTGTATGTATGTGGAGGAGAGAGTAGGAGACAAACATAATGAGACAAAGAGAGAGAGATAGAGAGAGAAAGAGAGAGGAAGAAGTTAGGTCCGTGAGAAAGATGCATACATGTAATATACATGAGATGCGTGTGCATCTGGATTCTGTATACGTGGAAGCACTAGTAGAAAAAGGGTTAAACGTGAAGCACATTAGTGCCGGTTTGATTTTGGCCCGGTACTAATGGTACCATTAGTGCCGATTCGAACGGATTTGCATTAATGTCGGTTCGTGTTGAACCTTTAGTACAGGTTCGTGGCACGAACCGGTACTAAAGGGGTGGTGGCAGGCTGGTGTCAGGCCGGGGCCCCACGATCACCTTTAGTACCGGTTCGTGGCACGAACCGGTACTAAAGGTCTAACCTTTAGTACCGGTTCGTGCCATGAGC
>NC_041392.1:63760517-63860648 GCF_002162155.2 Triticum dicoccoides | reverse complement strand
TTCGAGAGGTAGTTTATATTACTACATCTACTAGTTAGGAAAATTTAAAAACTACAATTTGGACATGTTTTGCAAAAAGTGTAGGGAAAATGTAAAACGGCTATAACTTTTGCATACGATGTCGGAAAAAACATATAATATATCAAAAAATTCAGCACGAAAGTCCGCATCCGATGGAGACCGCCTATGGCCTCTTTGGAATTTTTTAGAATCCTCAAATTCCAAAAGGGAAAAAAGATATGGTCAAATTTCAGTTTGTTTAAATTTTTTTGGTTAAATCTGGTCAAACTACTTATTCAAGAAGTATTAATGTTACTACATAATTATTCAAGAATATTAGTGTTACTAAATAATTATTTCAATTTTTTGAATTTTGGTCAAATCTGGTCAAACTATGGTCAAACTATGGTCAAACTTATTCAAGAAATATCAGCGTTACTAAATAATTACTTTTTTTTAGAATAATAGTTTCAAACTCAAACGGTGAAATGTGTGACTTCATGCTCAAGCTAAACTCCTGAGGGTTAATAGGATTGACATCTTACTATTGTCAGGAAAACAACAAGTGCAGACTTGAAAACGAAGGAGAATAGAACCCGAAAGTTAAGCGTGCTCGGGCTGGAGTAGTGAGAGGGATGGGTGACCGGTCGGGAAGTTAGATGATTCGGAATGAGTGATCCACACTTGAGCAGTTAAGAGAGGTGATTAGAGACTAAATCATCAAATAATTCAAAAAAATTAAAAATTAAAAAAAATCAAATTTTTTTTCCAAAATTTAAAAAAAAAAAACCTTTAGTACCGGTTGGTAACACCAACCGGTACTAAAGGTCCCCCATACCAGGGCGCGAGCTCACGCCACATGGTGGCACTCTAGCGCCGGTTCGTGCCGAACCGATACTAAAGGGGGGGGGGCCTTTAGTGCCCACCCTTTAGTGCCCGTTATGGAACTAGCACTAAAGGCCCTTACGAACCGGCGCTAAAGCTCCGTTTTCTACTAGTGAAGGAGAAGAGACAACATGTTTGATGAGAGAGCAAGAAAAACATGGACGAGAGGGGATGGATCTCGTGGGTTGAGGGATTGACAATTTTGTGCGGGGGAGAGAGGCATTGGTAATTTTGTGCAGGAGAGAGAGGGTGGGGGGAGGAGTTAGTCAGCCGTCGTCACATCACCCTGCTTCCAAATGACCCTGCATTCTTTAGCGCGGTCTGGTCACCATCTTCAATCTGCTTGTTGCCCTCTTTGAAGATTGAGGTGTTGTGCATGTTGGGGTGCAAAGAAGCACAAGCGAGAGTGGTCGCCGTATAACCTTGGATGGGGATGAATTGTGTGCTCGGGGGAGTGTGTGTGTGTGCTGTGCTGCGTGTGTCTCTCTGTTTGTGTGTGTGTCTGTGGGCGTGTGTGTGTGTATGTCTGTGTGTGTGTCAGGTATTGAGAGAAAACAAACCTAAGGAGAGAAATGGGTATTCACGAAGAGATTGTGCGGGCCTTGAGGTGGGCACGGGCCGGGTGAGGGTGTCAAAATGTGCGCGTTGATGCATGTGTTGCATGCGACCGTGCGAGGGACGGACGAATCGACAGAGATGGTTGTTGTGTTACGGATGCTCCTCTCTCTGTCTCTCCCTCTCTCTCTCTCTCTCTCTCTCTCTCTCACACACACACACACACGTAAACTAGAAGACCGTTCTCTCATGTATACAGAACATATCGGCATCTGTCTATGTCTCACTCATGCACGATCATTTGCACATTCACACCTCTCTATGTCTGTATCACACGCACACCGTCTCCACATTGCCCTTCTGCCACAACACACATATGGACACATACACACGTTCTCTCTCAGTCACACACACAAAATCAGTATAAAAATAACTAGGGCGCACCTAAAACGTCCAAATCCAAATAAACACGAACTGGAGCTAAATTCAAATATATGGAAATATTGCAGCGTCAAGAACTTTCACAGGAAAAAAAGTTGAGTAATATTCGAGGATTGTTTTCACACATACAAAAAGGTTCGGTGGATGCCCTTCGAGCGTGACACGGTGACGCACCGTTCGATCGACCGCGCGGCCGCGGTTCACGCGCTTCCATAGGATTCTGTATCATGGCCGTGGTAAGGCTGGTCACAATGGGCAAGAACATCAGATAGTAACTAATAAAAGCATTGCCTAAGTCTAATGTTTACGTGTACTAGTACGGTTTTCTTTTAAGTTTGACCAACCTTATATATAAAACTAAAGTAAGCTCCCACACGCGCACTCATCAATATGCCGCCGCTGTTGCGCATGCCGGCGCCCGCCTGCTCCGGCCAACAATTTCTCGCCCATCACCGCCGTGTCACCACCATCCCTGTGCCATGAAGCCAAAGGCTCGCCTGCTGACGTCGTCTGCAGTCCCTCCTCGCGATGCCGCCGCGCTGCCAAGCACGCGAGCAGCTGGTGGAGCCGCGTCTATGCACGCAGCGTACGAAGAGGAGGACGAGCGCGTGCTCCAGCACGCCGGCGAGGAGGAACTAGCGTGTCACTGTCATCTCCGCCCGCGTGGAGGAGGCGCGCATGGTGGCTATCGCGGCGGAAGCCGGTCGCGCACGCGTCGAGCCCGCAAACCGGGTGCGGATGCGGAATCTACCTTTGAAACCTTGAATGCCACGTGGATCCTGCAATCTGAAGGAGCAATTTGGGTCAATCGACTCATGTGAGCCGTTTGATGCAACATGGATGTCTAGAAGGGCTTCTTCCACCTCTTGTGCCGTCTTCTTCCTTCGCTCCGTCGAAGCTCTTTCACAAATCGACTGACCCAAATTATACTACTAGTACGAATGTATTAAGTACAGTAGGAACACGAAGATACGAGCAGTAGTACCAACTGCAAGAAGAACAATACTAAGACATAGTACTAGTACTACTGTACGTACTAAAGAGTTCAAATAACGAGAAAGAACATAAACATAGGGCTTGTTTGGTTCCTAGCCACACATTGCCACACTTTGCCACACCTAACCTTAGGCAAGTTTGACCAAGTTAGGTAGGTGTTTGGTTATAGCCACATTTGAGACAAGGAATTTTTTATGAGCAGTGAACCCCACATGTCATAGACACAAAAAGTGTGGCAAGATTCCCTTAGGCAAGCCAAAGTATGGCTAACAATTTGAGCAACTCAAGTAAGGCAAGTGTGACAAATGTGGCAAAAATCATGTGGCAACATATGGCAAAGGTAGGCACAATCCAAACAGCCCCATAGTTCTACTGGGGCCTCAGCACAACACACCCTTGAAAATAAACTAATAAGCAACTAGTCTGCTTGACACTGCAGTAGAACCAGCATGAGCGACGGCACTGCCACCTACTTGGAGTCCGGGTCCACGTCCTCGACTTCGTCCTCGTCCCTCTTCCTCTTCCTCTTCGCCGACGCTTCTTTGCTTGAACCGGACATTGGGCTCTGCTTCTTCATCCAACCCTTGTAGATACTTAAACAAAGGTAGGCATCCATTGCTGCGTACAGGATGAGATCTTCATCTAATGTCTTCGACTCCCATGCATGATGAAACCCGTGATGAGGTTTCTTTAGTTTAGCGTACGAAGGATCAATCATGGCTGCTGCCAGGGTCAGCATTGAAGGTTGAGAGGAGGACACCAGGCTTGACTTCTGGAGATCGAAGGGCTGGCCTACAACGAGACCTATCCGACACAGGACGTCATTGTCGTTCTTAAAGCCTACAGTAACGAATTTCACTCTTTTGTCCTTAAGGAAGTTCTTAAAATCCTGGCACTCAACATCGGCAAGGCATATGTGGTAGACCAAGCAAACGATATGTACGCAAACCTGGATCACGGCAGGCTTCTTCCTCTCTTCATCCTTTAGATCCATCTCTCGTCGCAGGACTGTGGTGTACTCAACATCTAGCCCAACGACCCACTCATCCGTTGAACTGTTGAACATGCGTAGGAAGCGAGCAAGCCGTGCTTTCACCGTCTCGGATCCACATGTGTAGATGACGATGAACTGATCGCTGGTGATGGCTCTAACCTGGTACTCAGCGGCGACCATGGTGATTTGGGAGGCCATGGATTTTGGAGGAGGGTTAGGAGAAGTTGAATTGCTGTACCCCACAAAAAAAAAGAACTGGGAGCGAACTAATTTGAAAGGACGGGACGACTGGGAGCGAACTGTTGTAAGGTAGAAGACGGGGACGAGTAGGGCGTGCGAATGCCGTGGGGTGCTGGCTTGCCCGGTGGATAAATGGCTGCAAGCCCCCAAATAGTTCTCGAGAACTATGCGGGACCCACTAGATGTCATGTCTACTAGACCCATATCGTAGGCCTGACGGTATAGCTTCTGCCTGTTCGCACGCCATGCCGGCGCGTGGATGTAACTTCACTTAATTCCATCAAACATCGCGCCTCCCACGACATTCGCCTCCCTCGCGCAGTCGCGCTCTTTAAGACTTCGACCGGCTATAAATGAGCAATTTTTTTGCTTTTGTTTTAGACAAGCAATTTTTTTGCCTACTCCGCATGCATGATACTCCCTCTCGTCCTTTTTACTCCCGTCAACCGTTTGCAAAGTGTTTGACCAAATTTATACTTTTTTTTAAACACCACCTTATATTAATTAACCAGCCACACCAGTACACTCATTCAATACAATATTCACCACACAGGGCGGTACGTTATTTACAAGAATACCATCTAATCTATTGTCAAAGCTATACTTAGCGATTAAGTGTGCCACCTTATTGGCCGAACGGCTAATCTTTGACAATTGAAGATTGTTGATCAACTTCGAGATGCTCAATGCTTTCATCTTCAGGTCACGCATAACAGACCTATCAATGCTTTGACATGCATCAATGAAATCCCACGACCAAATTTATACTAAAAATATCAATATATAAAATACTCCCAAAACACTTAGGCGCGGCGCATTAACTTCTACCTCGTTTCTTGTTTCTTGACATACCAACCAATAGGAGATGTGGGTGTGCATGCTTTTAATGACTTGAGACTACCAAACACGACATGTAGTGGTTAGTTCATTGCATGCAATGCTATTAATTAGCAAATAAACATTAAGATCTCTCGTTTTCCCCTCCTCCTTGGTCACGGTGCACAATCTAAGATGACTTGCTGACCTAAACGGAGGGAGTACTGATTATAATGAGTACTCCCTCCTTCTATCTATATAGGGCCTAATGCGTTTTTCAAGACCGCCTTTGACTATTGATAAAATTAATACTACATGACATGCATAATGTGAAAATTATATCATTGAAAGCTCCTTTCACATACGAATTTGATGATGTGCTTTGTGTAAGTTGCATGTCATATATTATTGCTCTAACATTTGGTCAAAGTTAGCCTCGAAAAACGCATTAGGCCCTATATAGATGGAAGGAGGGAGTATAAGAACTACGTTTTATAATGAGTGTAAAAATATTGATTTGACATTGTGAATGTTGACACATTGTGGAATGGTTTTTCAAGTCTGCAAAAGTACTCAACTAATGCTGTCGTTCTCCACAAAAAATGTGTTTACCAATGCATGCATGAACTCTAGTTAATCTAACCCCCCTCTCTTCTTTAATTCTTTGCCACATCAGCATGTTTGCTATTCCCGTGTGCATGATACCAGCTAAGGTACCACCATTATGGCCAGCCTTAATCATCACATGCAATAATTTAGTGCACCTTGAAAAATGAACATGTGTGGGGTGTGTTTGTTTTTAATGACTTGAGACTATACCTAGCCCGGCATGCAAGATGACTTATTATGCACCGTTCCCCATACCTGCAGGAAGCCCGTTCGTCTCCAATTTTTTTCCTCTCCATGTGTGGAAACAATATGCCTGCCAAACTCTCCTTCTCCCTCCGGCGGTCCCACCACTCCACCCCGTGTGAAAAAATCTACATGCATGACTCTCCTCCCCCCACGCTCATCCAATCCGTTGTGACCGGCAATATTTCCACCCCTTCGCTACCCCGTAATTTACTCCAACAAATATGCCCACGTAGCTGTTACTTAACAGCAGGTGCATTCGGTCACTGACATATGGGCCCAACAGGGGTCTGGCCCTCATGTCAGTGACGCAACTGGACCGGCAGTTAAGTCAGTGCAGCTCAGTCCATATCTTACGTAGGTGTGCCATTGCTCGCTATAAATACTGCGCCTCCCACGACATCGCTATCTCCTCCCCCTCATGTTCACGTTCATCGCTATCTCCTCCCCCTCCTCTCATGACGACCACCATGGCATCGCCCCTCCCAATCCCTAGGAGCCCCTCGCTGAACCGCGCGGACGGTCACGCGTCGCCGTTCCGTTCCTCGCCGCCACTAGTCGAGGAGGACGCGTCGGTGTTCCGCTCCTTGCCGCTATGCGATGGGTCGCCGTTCCGTTCCTCGCCGCCACTAGTCGAGGAGGACGCGTCGGCGTTCCGCTCCTCGCCGCGACGCGTCGAGGTGGATGTGTCGGCGTTCCCAATCTTGCCAGCATGCGCGCCGGAGGACGCGTCGGCTCACCGCTACGAGGAGAACGCCACGCCGCCCACCGAGCCCCCCAGCCTTGAGGAGCTTTGGAAAGAAATGGATGTCGCCTTGTGGGAGGCTTTGCCTCCAGCAGAGTGCGCCAAAATAGAGGCGGAGAAGAAGGCTGAGGAAGAGAAGCGCACCGTAGAACAAGCTGCCTAGGAGGCCTATGTCGCATCCGAGAGAGTCAGGCAATTGGCCCTTTTGCAGAAGGCTCGTGTGAGGGCTGTGAGGGTGGCTGAGGATGCCCGTGTCGACGCCCTGAGTGCAGTCGGGCCCAAGCGCCTCATCTACGCTTGGCGGTACGTGGACCGAGTGCACGCTTCCAGCGAGGAGGAGTTCCTGTTTGCGCCGGATCACCACACCGGTCAGATCATGCTCGCCCGCCGGCAAGCCGCCAATCAGCACCTCACGAGTTGCGAGGCTGAGGAAGAGGCATTGTGTCGGCGCGCTGGGAAACGGCCGCCCACCAGGGCACTCGTGGCACGCTGCAAGCGCTCCTGCGAGCGCCGTGGCTTTTACACTACAAGAAATATGTCAACTTATGACCTTCTGTCAGTGACCCTCGAAGAATTGGTCATAAATTTATGACCATTTTAGACCAATTGGTCAAAAGCTGTTCAGGGGGCTCCAAACCCTAAACCATTGCGACCATTTTGGTCAGAAAGGTCGTAATTTCCTTACACGAAATGGTCACAAAGCAAACAGTGCTAGTCTGCTGCCTTTTTTCTAGTTGTTAATGACCAATATAGATGGTCATAGCCTTGTAGATTGTGGTGGGTTGTGATGACTAGGTGCCATCTCATCAGTTTTGCCTATGTGTCATGTCCATGTGGCAGTTTTTGCCCTAGGTTGTGAAGCAACCTATATTTCTATCATTCCCAAAATTCCCAAAAAAATCTCATAAATTCTTTGGGGCATATCTTCATCAAATATGTAAAAATCCTCCCTTGCCTAGTTCAAAAGTAATTCAACAATATTCATTCTCCTATTCTGTTGACAAGAACACTTTATGAAGGAAGTGCTATTTATATATTCTTGATTGCCCTCGGAATTTTTGGGCACTCTTTCCTATCCAAATCATTACCGCATAACAAAATTCAGCTCCATTTGCCTAGCAAATCTTCTTCGGCAAATTTCCAAAGTTTTTATCCACCTAGAAGCATTGTGAAGGAAGTACCTTTTTTATATCTCTAAATGACATGAAATTTATACAGTTCCTTCATATTCCCAAATTATCACCCTCCTCCAAATTGCAGCTCAGTCAAATCATCTATGTGAGCCCAGGTTCAATTTATATTTTATGGCCAAATTGGCACATTGCAAAGCAAGTGTTATATAAACCCCTCCTATTACCCTCAAACTTTTCGGGCACTCTTCCATACCCAAACCCAGCTTCAACATTCATATTTTTGTCCAGTGTGGTACTTTGCAAAGCAAGTACCACCTAGGATCCTCCTTTTGATCTCAAAATTTGTGAAGACATTCTCCTTAGTAGATGATCATCCTCAGCCTAAACTCACACCCATTGGCCATGTGCATTTTCCGTAGCGCTAATCAAACACTTGGCTGCTAATTCATGTTTGAGCATCGATCGGTCTCCTCGTGAGAATCTTATGTTGTAATTTTCTTCCTAACACCAACCTGGGGAGTGCCCAACCCACTAGACATGCCTAGGCCGTCCAGAACACATGGCAACATTACGGTCACGCGGTGACCACGCGACGGGCATGCGAGTTTACGTGCTCTAGAGTAGGGGCCCTCGGCCACCGCCCAAAACTCGACGTATCGCCACCAAACCATGTATTTATGATTAAATAGGTCCTTGTGTAACTAGAAATGATTTTTGGAAAAAATAAATAGCAAACTATGAGGCAGCTGCAGTTCAAATTTGAGGCCTCATTCGGTTTGGAGGATTTTCGTAGGAAAAACATAGGAATAAGGATTCTAGAGGAAAATTTCCTATGTATGCATTCGGTTTGTAAGAAATGCGTGCAGGAATTTCGTAGGAATACTACTCATTTCCCATGTTTTTGGAGGAAACTACACATCCACTCAAAGCTCATTTTACGCGTAGGAACAAGGCAAGTCAATTCCTTAGGATGGGAAGTGCCATCCTATCATATTCCTATACTACTCCTAATTCCTACGTTTTGATTTCCTCCAAACCAAATGAGCCCTGACCCGCTTCGAGCTGAATCGGCGGAAATTTGTCTTTTTCATGAGAGGTGGATCAAAAACTTTTACACCCAACCATTTTGTCAATTGTGCATTAAATATGGCCTAGTATTTTATAAAAATGATTTGGTCCAATTTTGCAACAATTATTTGGTAGTTCCTTCACAAAAAAACCTCCTTTCGGGCACTCGAAAAATGGAAAATGGTTTTTTCATCCAATGAAAATGAAAACTTCCTTAGGAAACATTGTTTGCCATTCCAATATGCACCCTTGTGCACAATATGAGATCATTTGAACAAACTATGCCATGAATGTGGCCATAAGATTGATCATTTGGCTTGAAAGCCATTGATCTCCACACATGATAGCTCGTTTCTGAGAACACTTTTTTAAAATAATTGCCGTATCCTAAGTTTGTTATTTTTCCTAGGAACTTGGCCACATATGATGACACAATGCGAAGGTTTCCCAATTTTTTTGATTTTTTTTGAATTTTTTATGCCCGTTTCAAAATGCAGTCAAAACGACGGGAATGACCGTTCCTAGCTAGTGGTTGAATCTTGGAATTTTTTGGGTGTTTCTCTGATTAAATAGATACTTATGTACCTGGTAATGATTTTTTGAAAAAATAAATAGCAAACTATGAGGCAACTGCACTTCAAATTTGACCCACTTCCACCTGAATCGGCGGAAATTTGTCTTTTTCACGAGAGGTGGATCAAAAACTATTACACCCAACCATTTTGTCAATTGTGCATTAAATATGGCCTAGTATTTTATAAAAATGATTTGGTCCAATTTTGCAACAATTATTTGGTAGTTCCTTCACAAAAAAACCTCCTTTCGGGCACTCGAAAAATGGAAAATGGTTTTTTCGTCCAACGAAAATGAAAACTTCCTTAGGCAACATTGTTTGCCATCCCAATATGCACCCTTGTGCACAATATGAGATCATTTGAACAAACTATGCCATGAATGTGGCCATAAGATTGATCATTTGGCTTGAAATCCTTGAATCTTCAGAGATGATAGCTCATTTCTGAGAACACTTTTTTTAAATAATTACCGTATTACAAGTTTGTTATTTTTCCTAGGAACTTGGCCACATATGATGACACAATGCGAAGGTTTCCCAATTTTTTGATTTTTTTTGAATTTTCTATGCCCGTTTCAAAATGCAGTCAAAACGAGTGGAATGACCGTTCCTAGCTAGTGGTTGAATCTTGGAATTTTTTTGGTGTTTATCTGATTAAATAAATACTTATGTACCTAGAAATGATTTTTTGAAAAAATAAAAAGCAAACTATGAGCAGTTGTAGTTCAAATTTGACCCGCTTCCAGCTGAATCGGCGGGAATTTGCCTTTTTCACGAGAGGTGGAACAAACATTTTTACAACCAACCATTTTGTCAATTGTGTATTAAATATGTCCTAGTATTTTATAAAATTGAGTTGGCCCAATTTTGCAACAATTATTTGGGAGGTCCATCACAAAAAAACCTCCTTTCAGGCAGTCAAAAAATGGAAAATGGTTTTTTCGTCCAAAGAAAATGAAAACTTTCTTAGGCAACATTGTTTGCCATTGCAATATGCACCCTTGTGCACAATATGATATCATTTGAACAAACTATGCCATGAATGTGGCCATAAGATTGATCATTTGGCTTGAAATCCATGAATCTTCAGAGATGATAGCTCATTTCTGAGAACACTTTTTTTCAATAATTACCGTATTACAAGTTTGTTATTTTTCCTGGTCACATATGATGACACAATGTGAAGGTTTCCGAATTTTTTGATTTTTTTTGAATTTTTCATGCCCGTTTCAAAATGCGGTCAAAACGGCGGGAATGACCGTTCCTAGCTAGTGGTTGAATATTGGAATTTTTTTGGTGTTTCTCTGATTAAATAGGTACTTATGTACCAAGAAATGATTTTTGGAAAAAATAAACAGCAAACTACAAGGTAGCTACAGTTCAAATTTGACCCGCTTCCAGCTAAATCGGCGGGAATTTGCCTTTTTCACGAGAGGTGGATCAAAACTTTTTACACCCAACCATTTGGTCAATTGTGCATTAAATATGGCCTAGTATTTTATAAAAATGATTTGGTCCAATTTTGCAACAATTATTTGGGAGGTCCTTCACAAAAAAACCTCCTTTTGGGCACTCGAAAAATGGAAAATGGTTTTTTCGTCCAAAGAAAATGAAAAGTTTCTTAGGCAACATTGTTTGCCATTCCAATATGCACCCTTGTGCACAATATGAGATCATTTGAACAAACTATGCCATGAATGTGGCCATAAGATTGATCATTTGGCTTGAAAGCCATGAATCTTCAGAGATGATAGCTCATTTCTGAGAACACTTTTTTTGAAAGAATTGCCGTATTACAAGTTTATTATTTTTCCTGCTAACTTGGTCACATATAATGACACAACGGGAAGGTTCTCCAATTATTTGATTTTTTTTGAATTTTCTATGCCCATTTGAAAACGCGGTCAAAATGGTGTGCATGGTTGTTCCTAGTTGAATCCCTGAAAACTTTTGTTGTTTCTCTGATTAAATAGATACTTTTGTACCTAAAAATGATTTTTGGGAAAAATAAATAGCAAACTATGAGGCAGTCACGGTTCAAATTTGGCCCGCTTCCAGCTGAATCGGCAGAAATTAGTCTTTTCACGAGAGGTGGATCAAAACTTTTGACACCCAACCATTTGGTCAATTATGCATTAAATATGGCCTAGTATTTTGAAAAATTGAATTGGTTCGATTTTTCAACAAATATGTGGTAGGTCCTTCACAAAAACTCAAAACTTCCTTGGCGATAAGTTTAATCATTTGGGTTCAAACCGGCCTCATTCTCCCCCCTCATCCTCTGCCGCCCGCGCACACTCAAGCCGCTCGCTGCCCACATGTGCTATGATTGTGAGTAATAAAATTGATGTGCTCCAAATTTGCAACAAATATTTGCTAGGTTCTTTATAAAAATATCATTTTGGACTCTCGAAAAATGATTCTCTTACAAAAAACTCATATCTTAGAACACTTTTTTAATGATATTTACATTATTCAAAGTTTTTTATTTTTGCTGAAAAGTAGGTTACACTTGGTGACAGAATGCGAAGGTTTTTTATTTCTATTTATTTTTACAAATTTCTTAGGTCGTCAAATAGCAGAGATGATTCAAAATCTTATTTTTAATCAATTATGACCAATTTAAATAGTCTTAACATCATCAAAGGAGATACTACGTTCTGATTGGTCTAAAATCATCTCACGCGGATCATGGATTAAGCCCCGTCCGATGCGCCTGGATCCAACGGCAGCCCACACCCCCCTCGTTGCTGTCACCCCCTCCCGAATCCCTCTCATCCTCGTCCACACACGAAACCCTAGCCCCCTTCTCCCAATCGCCGCTGCCGCTCCCTTATCCCCATCGCCGCTGCCATCGTCCTTCCCCTCGCGCTGCCCAGATCTACGCACACTCTCGCCTCCATCGTCCTTCCCTCTCCGCCTCACCTCTGTCTCCCACCACGCCGCTGCCACCGCCCCCGCCCCCACACCATGGCCAGCCTCCACCCCTGCATCGACGACGAGGAGCCTGAGTACCCATGCCTCCCCGCCCTCAAGTGGCTCCTATTCCCCGCTACCTAGATCCGCGTCGCCCCATCCACTCTCTCGCCCGGACCACACGCCGGACCGATCCCGCACCCGCACAGCCCATCGGTGACCTCGCTGGAGAAGAGAGAAGAAGGTGAGAGATGGAAGTGGCGGAGGCCGCGGCCGGCGTGTACCTGGGCTCCTCGAAGCCGCAGATCGCAACCCAGCTGGGCTCCTCCGCCGACCCGCACCAAGTTCCTCGAGGAGTTCACGCGGCGGTTCGACCTCCTCGGGCTGGTCTGATTCGGGATGGAGGTAGTGAGCATCCGCCGTAGCAGGGCCGACGACACGGGCTGGAGGGTGAGGCTCGCCTGCGCTGGCAGCGAGCTGGAGGAGGAGGTTTGACGCCGTGAGATCAACCGCCGGATGCCATGGGCGCCAGTTGGAAGCCGCAGGGCGAGATCGACCGCGTCCTCAAGAAGGTCCAGGAGGGCGTCGTCGTCTTCGACAACATCTGGAACAAGGCACGCACGCAAGCGCCTCCTTCTTTCCTCTCCCCAACCCCCACGCTAGATTCTCATGATTTTGCCTGATTTTGGGGCAGGTCTACGACACCGAGAATGCGAACCAGAAGGAGAAGTTTGAGGCGGACCACAAGAAGGAGATCAAGAAGTTGCAGCACTACTGGGACCAGATCAAGACCTGGATCCAGTCCAGCGAGATCAAGGACAAGAAGGTGACCCCTCTGTAGACAGATCAAGGACCATGATCTGTTTGGTGCTGTTTTTGGTGATGATTTGGTTCTTGTAAATGCCCTCCTTGTAGATTTAGCTTAGTACACTAGATCATGTAATCTGTGTAGGCTTATTACTCTGTGTGGTTTTATCTTGCCACTGCAGTGAAGATCAGGGATTCACTGGCAACGGAGTTAGTTCTAATATTTCTGTTGTAACAGTTGTTACATTTCTCATGTTTGATTCCTGTTCTGGAAGTCCAAGTAACTTACAAAGTACATCATATCATGATACATATTGCATGCATATTTGGTTTCCAGTTGATGCATGGTTGGTGTGCTAGCTGTTCGTTAGTTCCTGCTGGTTGTTACTATTACTCTTTTTTATTAAGGCAGTTAGTGTTTAAGATCTATCGCTTTAGCGCCTAGCGACTAAATAATGTTTTGTTTCTGGTTAGTTAGGATGATTTGTCCGCTTGTATCCATTTTCCTGAACTAATTATGTGTATTAGTTCGTTTTAGGTTAATTTTATACTATTTAGGACCATGTGTTTTTTGGTTAATTTTACTGTGTTGGATTTGGAAGCGCAGGCGACCTCCATGGACGACATCGACGATGAAGAGGAGGACAAGGAGGACGGCATTGACGATGAAGAGGAGGACAAGGAGGACGACCAGGACATGCGCGACCCCACCCCCGAGCCCAACGAGCTCGACGAGGACATAGTCGAGTCTAACCCCGAGCTCGACGAGGAGGGCATCGTCCAGTCTGACCATGATGGCGTGCCATAGAAGGTCCTATGCTCTGCTCTGCCTGCCTCATTTACTGCCTCGCCACCGCAATAGATGTTATTTTTTCTTTTGTAATTTGGCTGGACTTGTGCATCTCCGTTCTGATGCGTTTGTGCGTGCGTATGTTGAACAGTGACCTCGGATCTGGTGAAGGGCGCCAAGGAGAAGCAGCTCAAGGTCAATGGACCCGTCAGGATGCTGCTCAACATCACCACCAGGAAGTTCCCCTGTGGAGTAGGTAGCCACCTCCCTCTCTTTGCCCTTCCTTACCAATCCCATTTGCTTAGTAGCTCTGCATAGTATATGGTCCTTGCATGCTCACAGTAGCTCGTTGGTGATGTGGGTCACTATGTTTTTGTGGATAGCTGACTGTTTAGGGAATTTCCGTGACGATGATGATGTTGTGCTGGGCAGAGGATGTGAAACATTTAGACCGCTGAGGCCTTTCCGGTCTTTGATGATCTAAAATTGAGCTTTTTAAAACTGATGCCTAGCATGCCATCAACGTTTTTTTGTTCCTCATCTAGAATGCAGCTCTGTGTGTTGGTGTGATATAATGTAGAGGAGTTGCATGTGACTCGTTTGTCAGCTGAGCATATGATGTTACAAGGAGATGCTACTGAGATTTTATGCCGTTGAAGTATCTTAAACCGAGATTTTTAAAACTGATGCTTGGTTGATCTAGTTCTAGTATATTAGTTGGGTGAGAGTCTACTGTTGTTGGTGCTGTGTTGTCATTTCTTTTTATGTCGTTGAAGAATAAAAAAGATAAGCATTTCTCCAGCCAATGTCTGAAGTAGTTGCTGCTGTGTAGTCATCGGCTGAATCTAGTTTGGCAGCGCTGTATTTAAAATACCATAGTATCTCAAAGCTTCAGTATTGCAATGCGTGGGCAATGAATACTACAGTTTTAAAGAAAATACATTTTTCTCAATTTTAGAAAAACTACCGATGCGTTTGGCTCATGTTGTTTTACTGTAGTTTTGATCGATAGTCACACAACTTAATCTAACTTATACTAAACCTACGGAGCTACACGAATCAGTGTGTGCCGGCCGGCTGCATGCAACGCTGTATGGTCTTCTGACAGCTGAGCTACGAAGTTGCAGACGTGATCGGCAGTAGCTAATTACAAAGAATAGGAATCAGTATCTTATTTTAATTAGTGTGGTGCATGCCATTGAAAGCATACTGACATGTGGTTAGTTATGCTTGTGAACCAAGATGCACGGTAGTCAACCAGCAATGACACGAGCGGCTTTTCCTCAGTTTGAGAAAAAGAGGTCTAGACCACTTTTTTTAATACTCCAAGAGAACCACAGTAACAACAATACCACTGTTTATGAAACCTTAGTTTTTGGTATAGCCAAATGCCTCAAAGTATTAAAAACTACAGTTTTTCAAAATCTATGGTATTCTAGTAATGCTTTGAAAATACTTTGCATCCAAACGGGGCCTGCAATTAGCACATAGCTGCGTTGTACAGTTGCTTATATAATCAGATGTTGTATGTAGTCACGTACGTTTTCCAATTTTGATCCAATGCTTGCTTCCTAGCTCACGTGTGTCAGTTTTTCAGATACTTGTGACTCCTTGTGCATCACCCCTCAACTAACAAGTAAAAGTAAATAAAATTGTGGTTTATGCTCACTCCTTGTCTTCATATACTTTTTTCGTTGGCTGTTACTTCTCTTCTTTTATATTGAGTTTGGGAATTTGGTATTGATGATAGTCCGATGACTCTGTCATCTGATGCGCAAGTCCATGCACGTCGGCTCTCTGGGTAAGAGAACTTGTCTCGCTGCAGTTGCAGTTATTGAATGACAGTAGAGCTAATTGAATTTTAACAATTCTATCTTCCGCGATTAAAACAAATCTACGACAGAGTTGCAGCAAACTAATGTTATCAGTTCTATCTTCTCTGATCAAAACAAACCCGCAGCAGTTTTCCAATGCCAGTAGAAGCAAGCTGAATTTTATAATTATATCTTCTGTGAAGTTTAGGTGCAATGTGTGGCAGTGAAGTATTTTGCATGGCCTGCACTTGTGCAATGATTTTTCATATTGTGTCTCTGTTTTCTTGTATGAATGAGTATCTCATTTTAACTTGCTGGAGAATAAAAAGCATGGTAGTAGCTGAATTTGTGTTGGGATTCTTAATAACTGCCCTTTTTTGAAAGGTCTGCTCATAATATATTGGCTTTAGTTTTTTTGATTCTTTTTTGTTGATTCATGTAACAGGTCGTCCAGTAAAGCTGTCGAATGAGCTCCATGCTGAAGAACATAACACTTGTAGAGCTTGTAAAATATTGTATCTCATTATTGAACTTGTGGAGCTTGTAGTTGTGACTGGCATACTGTTATTACACTTGAAGAGCTTGCAAAGTGTATGTTAGAGCTTATTTTGTACAGCAGGAGCTTTGTATTGAATCTGGCTGATAATATTTGAAGTGTTACTTGTAGAATTGTTTTGTCCGGTGACTCAGACATACTTGGTATTTATTTATGTTAAATTGAAAAAAGAAGAATATGACCCTGACAGCTAGGACCCAATTACCAGAACCTCAAAACGGGGACCCATTTTATAAAAAACAAAAAATGGGACTCCTAAGACAAAAAGGCCATGGCCCAAAAATAAAAAGGCTGCAATGTTGGGCTCGGCCCATGAAGTCAACCAAAAATTAACAGGAAAAAAAATATAGAAAGGCCGAATTGTTGGGCTAGGCCCATGTAGAAAATCAAATTCGACCGGGCTGAATCTTGTGCCACATGAGCTTGCCACGCTGGATGCCTACGTGGCCTGGGGAGGTTGCTAGTGACAAAAACGCCACAGTGGACTTATTTTGGTCATAAACGTTTGCGACCATTTCAGAAGAAAGGTCGCTATAGTCAGTTTACGACGCCCAGCTTTTGACCTTATGTGTTTGGTCACAAAAAGGTCATAAATGGATTTGTGACCTTTCAGTGACCAATAGTGGTGGTCATAAGTTGACATATTTCTTGTAGTGTTAGGAGGAGTATAATTTTTGTTTCGTAAGGCGATCCCATTAGTTTTGGGGCGCAAATGATAAATCCTGAACGTTCAGGGATTTTTAGCGTCCTTAATTAAGTATCTAAAATGGAAAGTTTGGAAACCTTGTGTATTCGTACGCATTTTGCAAGTATGTGAATATAGCACAAACTTTACTATATACTATCGCAGGAAAAGAATTTTATGACACCAGGTCTCACGGGAGACCCATCCTGATGGATGACACGTGGCATTCACAAATCACAAAGCATCCCCCACCCCCAATTAAAAGCCACGTGCCATCCATCAGGACGGGTCTCACCTGCTAACCGTGAGACCTGGTCTCATATACGAGTAAATTTTTTCCACTATCGCACTACACGTCTCTCTCGATATATGCTTGCAGACTTTTCTACTCCCTCTGTCTAGGTCAATAAGTCATCTTCGGTTGTGCACCGTGACCAAGAAGGAGGGAAGACTTATACACCTAGACGGAGGGAGTACTAACATTACGATGCGGTTTTTGTAAAAGTAGAAAAACAGCACTAGTCAAGCTTGTGAAACGATTCAACGCTAAACAAATGCAAAAATGCTCGTTTGATTGTTTACTTTTAGCTTCCTTCTCTGTGGTTATTTCTCTGTCGTACTTTGTACGAGTATCTTACTGGTTGGAAAGGCATGCAAATTCCCAAACCGCTTCCTACACCCTGTATCTCACTGGTTGCCGGCATTGACGTTGTCGCCCATGTCGTCGAGGATGAGGTTGCCGAGGTCGGGGAAGAATTCGTCATTCGCAACTAATCATGTGGACTAGCATAGTAGTAGGATACAGAGTAGAAACATGAATTTTACCACGATTTCGAACAGGAAGGACAGAAACACATACGGTCCAACGGGAGCTGCACCATTGGCGTTGAGGCTGTCGCCCATGACCAAACACCATGTAGACAGGGTCTTTGAGCATGGTTCGTAGTCGTTCCACGCTTGGGCATTGATGTTTGTAACTATTTTAGATTAGAATATACTACTCCTCTGGTGCTAGTAGTAGAGCATAGTCCTACTCTACTACTCTACTCAAGCAAGTTAGGGCATAGCATTGTAGGGAGTACCAGTACTGTGATCACTCAAGCAAGTTGTCTGGCATCGACATGACCCTACGCTGCTGGTATGTGTCTCGTAAGTCAAGCGGCGTGTTGTAGTCATCATCACCTGTCCACTTCCCGTAGCACATATTCGCTTCTCCATCTTTGTCCGCACATAATCTCGTCCAATCTTCCATCCCCGCTAAGGCGCCTCCCCCCCTCGTCGCAAACCCAATTACTAACAATGGCAGAACCGAGCAGTGTCGGCCGAAAGAGTGGCTGGAATTCACTCCCCACAGAGGTAATCAAGCTCATTGTTTCGCGTGTGGACAATCTCAGTACCATGCCGCTCGCCGTGTGCTCGTCGGGGCTGTACCATTTGCTCAAAGCCCTCAGGCCGGAGCTTTTTAAGACAGCTCCTTGCTTGCTGATGCCGCCTGATCTTCAGAAACGACGTGTCATGCAGCATAATGATCATAGGGTGGCGAGCATCAACCCCCTTGACTGTGATCCGATCCCCGTCAGCCTCAACTACATTAACGGTATGTACTGGGTCGGCATGAACACGTCTTGGATGGTGCTCATTGATGGTCGTGGTAGCTGGATGCTCGTGGAGGTCTACACCCGGCGATTGATCCCCTTCCTTCGATTAACACTGCACTGCTTTGGCACCGCGGCCCAGAATACTCAAAATCTTACAGTAGCCAACATGATACCAAGTTTGATTTGCTCAAGGTTGTAATCTGCCAAGTGCCCACAAGATCTGCGAATTATAAAGACTTCAGGCTAATTGCGTTCTTCAACCGCGGTCTCGCCTATCTGACAGGTCACTGCGGTAAGTGGATAAATCTGCACATCCATCGCAGTATCATACGTCTTCCATGGTTCTCTGATGCCATTGAACACAAGGGCTTCATTTATGCTGTCGACTCCTTCTATGGCTGGACGTATTGCTGGCCTACTCCAGTCATCGCTACAAACGGCTGTTACAGCAGTATGTTACTTTCCTATGATATCATGATGGCTTTCTTATATTACTGTCAACATTTGCTGAAAAAATATTCATGCTCATAACATGCTGTTCTTAAGATTGACTAAACCAAGAGCCCTTTTTTATTTGACTCCAACTTGATATGATGTTGTAGGCCGCCTGGTGTCCCTACCCTTCCTAACCCCAGAACCTTTCAAAGAAAAGCGGCATGGCAGTTGCAGGTGGTTCCTGGCTCGATCATATGACTGTGAAAGATTGATGATCCTTCGCACGTACCGGACGTGTTGTTTCGCGGAATACAATCACAGTCACTACAAGGTCTTTGAGCAGGATCCCAGCTTCTCTGGGCCTTTAGGAATTTTTGACTGGAGGCTGGTAAGTAGCCTTGGTACACGCTCTCTGTTTGTTGGACTGAATTATCCGATTAACCAGGAGATAACCAATGGCAAGGATCATGATGGCAGCGCGGTTTTGTTCATCAGGCAAAACTGTGTGTACACAACGTACCATGCGTCTCTGCATGCACCATACCCTGATATGTGCCGCCACGCTCTACAGCCCAAAGTAGGAGAGAGGGTTGCAAGTATCAGACTTCGACCTACTGGCTGGAGTTTCCCCCGTCAGGCACCTATCTGGTTCAAGCCATTAGCCAATCTCCACAGCTTAATAAATAGTAACGTCTAACTGAGCCAGTTAGTTAGATGCGTACACTTGGTGTAGTAGGATCTTTATTTAGTTTGATGCATACACTTGTTCTTTTTTGGTAGCCCTTTTGTAATGATGGCTGATGTTTGGTTTGGAAGAGAGAGCTGCGTCTTCACTCTTCTGGCCTGCTTACTGCTTCTGTTGCACCCCCAGCCCTGGTTGCTGCTGTTGCTGTTTTGAATGTACAGTCAGTAGTATATTTCGTCTATTGGTTGAATAAATGTGTTGTTAGAACGACAAACACAATTTTTTGGAAATCGTTGCACGGTTTGATCCTTTAGTGCCCCGTACCGTATGTAGCGCATACTATTTATTGTATGGGACACATTTTTTTAAACTCGGAACACATTTTCCACTTGCTGATAACATGCAGCCCACTGATGAAGGCCCAATAGGGAAGCCCATAATTAACTGGAAGGGAGGATCTCACATGAATCCGGCTAGGGTACATGCTCATGGTCCCCTAAACATAAATAAATAAATAAATAAATGCTCATGCACCGGTTCTTTGGGAAAATAGGTAACCCAGTATTTCTTTTTGAAGAATACCCAAGCTAGGCCTATTTGTTTTCTCCGAATTACTGGGCTGCAAATATTTCAAGACGAGGAGGGATGCATTCTGGCCTGGCTTAAGAGTATGGTCAATGTCTGTTAAAAGTAATATCAAAAGGGGTTGAAAATTCCAAAAAAATTAGCAAATGGGATATAAGTTTCTTTTTTTGTTTTTGTTCTTCACTGATATCTTATACGTATTTCATTGGATTTGACATGACATAGTACTAATTTAACTAACTCATTAGTACGATGGCTCCCACCTCTCCACCGCCTCCCTAACCCTAGCCACACACCACCGCCGACGATCTCCACACCTCTCCGTGGGTTTCGCCATCTGATCGGCTCATCATCCCTGGCGTCTCCTCCTCTCTCTTCTGGTTGTCATCTTCATGGTGGTCCATGTTGCAATCTCCCTGGGATTGGATTTCTCCCCGGGGATGAAGTTCGCGTCTGAGATCCAACGTAGCTTCAACATATCGGCGCATCCCACGTCGGACACGGGCCATTTCATCATGGTGGTCTCTTTTGCACGGCACACATTCCGGCTGGATGAGGAGAATGTGGGATTCGCTCTTGAGGCAGCCATCGGAGGATATTGTTCACATCTCAAGGTATCTTTCCTCCATCATGGAGTTTTTTCATTCAAAGTCTCTTGCAAGGAAGTGGGTTTTATCATTATGCACTAGAGGAGTTTTGTTTGTGATCAGTTCAAGTGTTTCTTCCATCTTTGGGGTCATGGCGGCCTAGATTGGAAGAAAGAATTCAGCCTTTGGCAATCTGAATGCCAAGAGGAATGGGTTTTAGTTAGTCCTTCTAAGAGAAGAGCTCGGCTTGGTTTAGAGGCCATGAAACATGCTCCGGCCAAATCCTCCCTTCGTGCTCGCGCGACCAAATCTATTCCTAAAAAGCATGCTATGTTCGCCACGTTCATGCAATACCCGGCATGTAAGGGATATAGCTATGGCCCGTCCGCCGATGAGGTGACCACAGTCCGAGCAGTTGGTTATCATGTTTCGTCCCATGAGGATGCAGATGTGTCTTCTCTGGTGATGACCTCGCCGCCGGCAAGGGTGGCCATACAGTTTGGAACAGTCCCGCCTTCCCCGGAGGGTTTATCTGCTGCTGTTTAAACCCTGGATCTTCGGGTGGTCGATTAGTTTTTGCCTTGGAACGTTTGGACTCGCCACCTCTGCTGGGCTCGAGGGTCCAGCCCATCTGCCTGTCTGATGACGAAAGTAGCAGCCCATCGCCCATGGCCTCAAGAGCTTCTTCCCCTCAGGATATTATCATGGATTTGCAAAGCTTTGACGATATCATTGAAGATATGGCTGCAAGTTACTGGGATTGTCAGAACTATTTGGGTATGCGCCACACGTCAGAGACATGCACAAATCAGGTCCGCTGCCGCAATTGTTTTTGTTCGGGACACGTTAAAAAAACTACACTGGCCAGCCGCCTGACTTGTCCATCTGGGTGCCCAAAGTCCCATCGCCGGGTTTTGGGAAGCGAGACAGAAAAGATGACTTCCTTTCCTCCCCTATCTCTCCAGTCTACCGAGGCCAAATGACTCCGGAGAAAACCCCATCCTCTGCTTCTCCGCCGCCACCATCGCCGTCTATCCACCCTGCCTCGCATACCCAAGCTTCCACCAGCTCGGGTCCAGCTCCTACTCCGCAACCTCCAATGGTGGTGTACGTGATTGACCCGCATCGCTTCATCCCTACGGGCTTTGATATTAAAGATGGCGGTGCGGATCGTCTGCCCCGCACCTTCTACAAACCGGCCGTTCCTCCACCCCGGGTGCATGAGCAGTTCATGGTGGCTATTGTGGAGCCGATCCTACCTCCTGAGCTGGTTGGTGTCCGTCGTCAGCAAGTTCTTGACTTCCTAATTCAGGTGATGCATGTTCCGGTTATTTCTGCTCAAACTTGGTTTCAAGGGGTCGGTCTATTCGAGATGGAAGATCCAGTTGTCAGGGGTTCTTTTACTCTGCAGCCACCGTTTCCTTTAGGAGTTGATGAAGAAGGCAATGAGTTCTTTATCCGTTTTATCCCACATAATCAGGGTGAGGGTTTCCGTGCTATTTATGACCAACGGACGGGGTGGCTGATGTTCATCGGCATCCCACTAGATTATAGAAACACTCAATGCATTGCTGATATGGTTGGCACCTTTGGGCAGTTTCATTACTGGAACAACACTGACAGACGTAAGGTTAGATCTTTGGTTCGTGCCTCATTCCCTGATAATGCGCTCGTCCCTCGCTCGGTGGCCTTTAGGGAATTTGCCAATTGGGGCGATGTTATGGTATCATGGTCTGCTGGCTGTTATATTTTATTTGGAGAATTTGCTGGTGCCATGATCCCAGCGGATGAAGATCCTATGCCTCTGAATGGGAACCCCCACCCGATGCCCGGAGCCGAGGTGCCGCAACCATTTTGGGCAATGCCTCCATACCCACCTCTCGACTGGAATGCAGTTCCTCCGGGCCCAGATCAAGGTCAGAATGATGTGCCTGGGTGGGCTGATAATGTGCAGCACAATGAGGGATGGTGCCCATGGGAAGAACAGGTTCAGCCTATTCAGCAGCAGCAGGAAGAGATTCAGCCAGCCCAGGACCAGAATTCCATGATTTTGAACCCATCTGTGGATTCTTCTGACGATGAGGACATGCTTGAAGTTCAGCAGCCTCTGCAAGCTCCACCTGTAGTGCATTTGGACCCCATTCATCTTGGCATGGTTCGGGTCTTTTATGGGCCAGTTCTACCACCGGCAATGATCTGGGAGAGGTCGTTCAAGTCTTTACTGCCTGAGTTTGTCATCAGAGATATACCAACTCCTCTATCTGGGTTTTCTGCGATGATGCTGGAAGTTAAATTTGGCTCTATTGATCTGCATCAGAAGTATCTGCTATGGTCTGACGAGCAATGTGTCCATGGTTGTGGAATCAACTCTTCGGTGGTCATTGAAGAGTTGCCATCTGATCATCTGTCTTGCTCTAGTTCCCAGGTTCCACCCACTCCTTCACAGGTTTCTCAAGAGGAATTTCAATTTACTTCGGCCACTCCAACTACATTGGGCAAACGACCCTGCACCAGGCGTTCTGTCACACTTGTGGAGCCAGTTCTAGACTTCTCCACCAGAAGGAGGACGCGCAGTTCTGCCAAAAGGATGGTGAAAGTGCGTTATATCGACTAGAGGGGGGGGGTGAATAGGCGATTTTTATGGAAGTCTTCAAAACGTAGAAGTTTCGAAGACAAACGATAGAAATAAACCTATTACCATGCAGCAGAAGGTAGACTACACTAGGCAAACCATAGTCAAGTATTTAATGCAGTGAAAGCACAATGACCTATAGCAGCTAGGTAGTATGGATCAGGTAGGAAGATATTATGAAGCCAATCAGAACAAGCAGTCACTCAGTGAAGACAAAAGATAATGCAATCATACAATGACTTCACAAGGACCATCAGTAAGTAAAGGGAAGGGAAGGATGAAACCAGTGACTCGTTGAAGACAACGATTTTTTAGACCAGTTCCAGCTGCTGTGACAACTATACGTCTGGTTAGGGCGGCTAGGTATTTGAACCTGAGGACACACAGTCCCGGACACCCAGTCCTGAACACGCAGCTCAGGACACCCAGTCCTCACCGTATTCCCCTTGAGCTAAGGTCACACAGACCTTGCCCAATCACTCTAGTCAATCTTCAAGGTAGACTCCCAAACCTTCACAGACTTCGTTCACCGGCGATCCACAATGACTCTTGGATGCTCAGAACGGGACGCCTAACCGGCTGGAGGATTCACAGTCCTCAAGTGTAATAAGTCTTCAGATCACACAGATAGGAAGACTTAAGTGATGCCTAACACTCTTTGGCTCTGGGTGGTTAGGGCTTTATCCTCGCAAGGAATTCTCTCTCAAAGGCTTCGAGGTGGGTTGCTCTCAAACGACAAAAGTCGTACTCTAACTCTGAGCAGTCAACCGTTTATGGTTGTAGGGGGTGGGCTATTTATAGCCACTAGGCAACCCGACCTGATTTGTCCGAAATGACCCTGGGTCACTAAGGAATTGACACGTGTTCCAACGGTCAGATTTCAAACACACACGGCAACTTTACTTGGGCTACAAGTAAAGCTGACTTGTCCGACTCTAGACAAGATTCGCTCTCATAGTCTTCACTCGAAGACATAGGTTTTGGTTAAGCATCACTTCAGTCAGTCTGACTGGTTGTCTTGGACCCCACTTAACAGTACGGTGGTTCCTATGACTCAACAAAGAAGAAAAAGAACTACGGAAGATCTAAGTCTTCGAGCTCCATAGGCTTCATGCAATGTCTTCTCTTGTCATAGTCTTCAATGTGAATATCTTCACATACAACCTTTGACTTCAATGTCTTCATATATTTTTAGGGGTCATCTCTGGTAGGAAAACCGAATCAATGAGGGACTTCTACTTGTGTAATCCTGCAATTCTCACAAACACATTAGTCCCTCAACTAGGTTTGTCGTCAATACTCCAAAATCAACTAGGGGTGGCACTAGATGCACTTACAATCTCCCCCTTTTCGCTGATTGATGACAAAGTAGTTGAAGTTTTCAACGGGGAATATAATATGTGAAATTGTAAAGGATAAGGAATTGTCTTCATAAGTTGCAAGGGCTCCCCCTAAAGATGTGCATATGAATAATTTGCTTTTGGAATGCAAATGCACATGGCAGGTTGTACTTGTGGAGATCCTCTTCAACTTATGATGACAATTCATTATGCATGTGAAGGTATGTGAAGATAATGACATGCATAGCTTCGAAGCTGAGGTTGGGTGTGTCAAACCACTCATCAATGAAGTTGTGGATGATTGCCATGTCAAAGAGAGGCATATCATTGAAGATTTCTGCTTCTTCTTTGCTCTTGATCAGTTGCTCAAGAGCGTCATCTGCAAGATCTTCATCACTGGACAGATCGATGGCATCGTTGGCAGAATAGCAGCAGCTATCAGTTCTTGGCCGGTGTGTGGCAGAGGCATCTTGACTTTCTGGGGCTTGGAGATGCGTGACAAATCTTCAGACTGCACACTGTCTTCAGGACGGGCAGTAGCCAGTGGCTTCGCCCGTGAGATTTTTGGTGCAGAGGCAGGCTTTAAAGCTTTAGGCTGCTTCAACTTCTTTGGCTTCGGCACTGCAGGCGCTTCATCTGATTCAGCGTCATCTGCAGGCTGATTCACGGCTGTCCCTTGAACCACAATATGAGTGATGAGACCTTCCAAGTTGTAGAAGGTCCCAAGAAGATTGGGTTCAGCTTTGCGAGTTCCATCGGCACGGGGAGCTGAGGGACCAGGGTTGAAGTCTAATCCCAAAGACTTCTTGTTCTGCTTCGCTGAGTTCTTGGCAAACTGGAAGTTGCGCTTGAACAGATTTTCGTCACGACACCATAGTAGTGACGATGGGTGTGCATCTGCAGGCTGTGGCCCACGGACCATGCAGGGATAGAAGCCTTGTTCAATGGCTTCTTCTCTGGACCTGGGTTGAAGATTCTTGTATAGGATGTCTCCCCACGGTCGCTTGATAGCATTTTTCTCAGCATATTCCTGGGTCACAACCGGTATTTGAACCATTGTTCTGCCCAATATCTTCGAATCCATTGGATTCGGGTCTTGCGCTGATTGTAATCCTCTTCAGGATCTGTCTTGTAAAGCTCTGAGAGGTCATCAGGCAAATCCCTTGATGTTCCCCCACGATGCTGTCTGCCACCCTTCCTTACTGATTTCTCTGCAGTCATGAACTTCAAACTGAATGGCTTCAACACGTTCAAAGGCTTCAAAGGCTTTCACTTGCTGGACAAACAGGAACTGGCTTCGGGAGAATTTATGTGATTCTGTAAGAATTCTGCAAATGAATGCAGACTATGAGAACCAAGGGATTCTCCCACGGATATGTACCTGTGACAGCATTAAGGTGCGAGGGAAGTGGAAGAGGTCATATGCATTCTCAGAAGATTTTGAAGATAAATAAGTTTAGAAGACATTGACCTCATCGTGCAAAGACATTCACTCATAGATAAGGAGTTGGTTCCAGATTTGTACGAATTCACGGATTAGTACAAGTGAGGAATCTAACTACTTTGTGAAGCATAAGTGAATATACTAGGCATATTATGAGATGCAGTATGAACTAGATCCAACTTGTGTGAACAGAAACTGCTTGTGGTAGAAAGTGACGAATCTATAGGATCAAAGGGGCCGTAAAAAGGAAGTTTTATTTACCACACGTAGAACTGCTAGACGGAGTGGAAGAGGAGGCCCAGCAGTTCGATCGTCCGTGCCCTAACTTGGCGACGGAGGACACCTACAGCAACGGCGAAGAAGACGATGTTCGCGGTCAGCGTGAAGACGGCGTCGGAGAGGTTGCGGCAGCTAAGCGCTTCGTCGCCGGCGTCGTCGAGGGCTAGCGGTGGCGCTAGGGTTCGTGCGAGAGTGAAAGAAGAGATAATGACTGTGGTGAGGCGTGTATTTATAGGGACAGGGGCGGCTCAGTGTTATTACACAGGTGCCCCTAGCGATTCACATCTGAGGAACATGTGGCTATCATGAAGCATTTCGGAGGTTGTTCCACGTCCCACGCACGCCTGGATTGTCGGGTGGTCGTTCCCACTTCTCCGGGTTTCAGGTGAAGGAATTAGCATTAAAAGCGGACTTAATGTTTGTCTCTGTATCTTCTGCTGACAAGGACGCAGAGAAGACATTTGACAGTTTCAAGAGAATGCATATGATTTGGAGAGATAGAGTTTGAGATAGAAAGCATAGAGAGGTTAGGGTCCGATCACATTCACTTAGTTCAAAAGATTCAATAAGAAGACATAGCTATAAGTGAATGTTGTAGAGGACAGAACACTAGTATATATAATCAACATAGTGAAGATAATCATGAAGACATGTTGAGATTGAAGCCAAACCAAATGCGAAGACATAGCAAATGTAACGCCATGACTGAAACACTTCAAACAGAACATTTGGTGGTGGTGTTACCCACCATATAGGAAGTATTAGACCCAGACACGGCGCACAATTATCGTGGCGCTCCGAAGTCAAATTCCTCATTGATGTATTCACACTTAGAATGGATGTCTTCATTGATTGAAGATATACTTTACTTCGTGTGTTGCACATCTAAGTCATCAATACGCGTAAGTGTTAGGATGTGTGCCTGATCACAGGACATTTGAGGATTCCAAGATATTTAGCTCACACCGTAACTTGCAAAATCTCTTCCCATCCAAGGGCTTGGTGAAGATATCTGCCAATTGCTCTTCAGTGTTGATGTGTATGATATCAATATCTTCCTTCACAACATGATCTCTGAGAAAGTGATGACGAATCTCAATGTGCTTTGTCTTCGAGTGTTGAACTAGGTTGCTGGCAATCTTGATGGCGGTTTCGTTGTCGCAGTAGAGTGGCACTTGCTTCAGATGAATGCCATAGTCTTTGAATGTTTGTTTCATCCACAGAAGCTGAGCGCAGTAAGATCCAACAGCAATGTATTCATATTCAGCAGTGAAGAGAGATACACAGTTCTGCTTCTTTGAAGACCAACATACAAGTGATCGTCCCACAAAATGACATGTGCCTGATGTAGACTTGCGATCCACCTTGTCACCTGCATAATCAGCATCCGTGAATCCAACCAGATCAAACTCTGAGCCCTTAGGATATCATAATCCTAGAGTTGGGGTGTAAGACAAATATCGAAGAATTCGCTTCACAGCTAAGTGATGCGATTCCTTTTGATCGAACACTTTACCATTATCGTCGGGACCCAGATGATGTTTGGCTGGCATTGGCGTCGCGAAGCCTTTGTAGTCTTGCATACCGAACTTCTTCAGGCAATCTTTGAGATACTTCTCTTGAGATATAAAGATGCCGTTGCGTTGATGTCGTATTTGAAGACCAAGGAAGAACTTCAGCTCTCCCATCATGGACATCTGACATTGCTCTTGCATCATATATCCAAACTCTTCACTGTATTTCTGATTGGTGCAGCCGAAGATAATGTCATCCACATATATTTGGCACACAAACAGTTCACTATCATATGTCTTCGTGAAGAGAGTGGGGTCAAGGGAACCAGGTGTGAAGCCTTTGCTCTTTAGGAAGTATTTGAGTGTGTCATACCAAGCCCGAGGGGCTTGTTTGAGGCCATATAGTGCCTTGTTGATCTTGTATACCATGTCAGGATGTTTTGGATCTTCAAAGCCAGGCGGTTGTGCAACATACACTTCTTCTTCAATCTTGCCATTGAGAAAAGCGCTCTTCACATCCATTTGATATAGAAGTATGTTATGATGATTTGCATAGGCCAGCAGTATGCGTATGGCTTCAAGTCGAGCCACAGGAGCAAATGTTTCATCGAAGTCAATCCCTTCAACTTGAGTATATCCTTGAGCAACGAGACGAGCTTTGTTTCTGACAACTTGACCATGCTCATCTTGCTTGTTGCGATATATCCATTTGGTGCCTATTATATTGTGCTTCCGAGGATCAAGACGCTTAACCAGTTCCCATACATTATTCAGCTCAAACTGTTGAAGCTCTTCTTGCATAGCTTGAATCCATTCAGATTCCATGAAGGCTTCTTCAACTTTCTTGGGTTCTGTTATTGAGACGAATGCGAAGTGCCCACAGAAATTTGCTAGCTGTGTTGCCCTTGAACGAGTGAGCGGACCGGGTGCATTGATGCTATCAATTATTCTCTCAATCTTCACTTCATTGGCAACACGAGGATGTACAGGGCGAAGATTTTGCTCTTGCTAATCATTGTCATTGTTAGAGGGATTGTCTTTCAGGGATGTTTGTCCCTCGTCATCTTTCCTGCTTCACAGGCACCGCATAAGTGATCTTTCTTAAACTTGATGCCCTCGATGCCTATGACATTCTTCTTCTTTGCAAGGGTGTGGAGGTTCCTCATGCCAGCATGCCCTAGCCTCCGATGCCAGAGCCAGCATTCTGAAGCTTTTGCTAGAAGACATACGGCAAGCTATGGTCCTGCTGAGAAATCTACCACGTACAAATCATCTTTCCGATACCCTTCAAACACTAGAGACTTGTTAGATTCCATTAGAACAAGGCAACGATATTTTCCAAACATCACGATCATGTTTAAATCACAAAGCATTGAGACAGACATTAAGTTGAAACCAAGGGATTCAAAAAGCATGACTCTATCCATGTGTTGATCCTTTGAGATTGCAACTTTACCTAGACCCAATGCCTTACTTTTACCAGTGTCAGCAAATGTGATGTGACTCTTGTCGGATGAACGTAAGGTTGAGTCCATAAGAAGGCTTCTCTTGCTAGTCATGTGATTGGTACACCCACTATCAATAATCCATTCTGAAGCTGCTGGTGTCGTACCCTATAGTGCAGTTAGGGGGATAGGCTTCACGAAGAGAATTGTGAAGCAAAAACATTTGACGAACCAGTGGGTTATGAAAGCTTAGATCGAGATTTGGACTGATAGGGCGAGTAGCAAGCGATTCAGGAACAAAGTACATAATAAGACCATTTGGGCATTTGATCTTGCGCCCTACAAGATGTTTAAGGTCCCCAGCAATAGCGTCAGACGATTTTGGTTTTCTGCTGGAGACCCTTCCCTGCAAAAGAGAGTTAAGCTTTCTTAGCCACCCACATCTTCAAGGGTGGCTTAGAAGCAATAAGTCTAAGTCCAGTATCTGAGAACTTTGGCTTTGGAGCCCTAGCAAAAAGTCTTGCAGGAGGACAATAGTACTCATAAGAATAAGCAGAATAGTTCTTGGTCTTATGAACATGGCGGTTTGATGAACCACGCTCATATTCATAGGCATGGGTATGGCTTCCCTGCAAAACATTTGCGTTAGTGCGACTCAGGTGAGTCCTCTGTCTGTATGAACCCTCTGGACCGTATGAAGACTGTGGTCTGGGGTTTGTCTTCTTCACCTGTGGTGTCATGATGACATTCACAGGAAGATTCTCCAAACACCTTTTCAGCACCCAGATCTTCTTCATAGGCGGTCCATTCCTGCAGTTCGTACCAATATACCTGGCAAACACTTCACCATTCTGATTCTTAAACAGTTTATAGTTTGCATCAAAGGATTCATCAATAACAATGGGGTTAGCACAAGTGAAGCCAGATAGAGTGGATGGATCCGCTGAAGGTTCCTTTGCAACAACCCATGTGGTTTTGGGGTACTGCTCAGGTTTCCAGTAAGAGCCATCAACATTCATTTTCCTTTCGAACCCAACACCCTCTTTCCTAGGGTTTCGGTTTAGGATCTGCCTTTTGAGGACATCACATAGTGTCTGATGCCCTTTGAGACTTTTGTACATCCCTGTTTCAAGCAATGTCTTCAACCTAGCATTCTCATCAGCAATAGAAGTGGTATCCTCAGCAGAGGGGTTAGTTCCCACATCAACAGTTGAAGATATTGCAACAGTAGCAGCAGTAGAACATTCAGCAACAGAAGTAGCATTATCACGCTCAATGCATTTAAGACATGGTGGTTCAAATCCTTCTTGAGCTGAACTGATCTGTTCGGCGTGAAGCGACTCGTTTTCTTTTTGAAGATCTTCATGAGCCGCTCTCAATTTCTCAAGATCTTGCGTGCTTTGAAGATAATCATAGGAAAGCCTTTCATGAGCTGTTGAGAGCGTTTCATGATGACTTTCAAGTTCCTCATACTTAACGTGAAGATTTTTTATGTCTTCAATTAAGGACTGAGATCGAGTCATTTCAGCGTCTAACAGATCATCGCTTTTGTCTAACAGTTTTTGAATGTGTTCCATGGTTTTCTGTTGTTCAGTTGCAATTTTAGCGAGTGTTTTGTAGCTGGGTTTGGAACCACAGTCAGAGTCATCGTCACTAGATGTTTGATAGTGAGTAGTGTGTGTGTTTACCTTGGCACCGCGTGCCATGAAGCAGTAGGTAGGAGCGGAGTAGTCCTTGTCATTTGCATCGGTGTCAGTGATGGAGTCATTGTCTTCAGTGTTGAAGATGGACTTGGCAACGTATGTTGTAGCCAGACTCGCAACGCCAGAATCGGACTCCTCCTCAGACTCCACCTCCGCCTCCTCAGAAGCGGACTCCTCCTCTGAATCCATTTCCTTGCCAACAAACGCACGTGCCTTGCCAGATGAGCTCTTCTTGTGTGATGAAGACTTTGAGGAGGACTTGGAAGAAGACTTTGAGTATTTCTTCTTCTTCTTCTTGTCATCAGAATCATACTCCTTGCTCTTCTTTTTCTTCTTGTTCTCAATGTCCCACTGCGGACACTCAGAGATGTAGTGGCCAGGTTTCTTGCACTTGTGACATGTTTTCTTCTTGTAGTCATGAGCAGAAGCTTCATCATTCCTTGAGCTTGATCGTGAAGACTTCTAGAAGCCTTTCTTCTTGGTGAATTTTTGGAACTTCTTCACAAGCATAGCAAGCTCCTTTCCAATGTCTTCAGGATCATCAGAACAGCTGTCAAATTCTTCTTCAGATGAGGAGACAACTTTTGCCTTCAAGGCATGAGTTCGCCCATAGTTGGGACCGTAGATATGTCTTTTCTCAGAAAGCTGAAACTCATGTGTGTTGAGCCTCTCAAGTATGTCAGATGGATTGAGTGACTTGAAATCAGGACGTTCTTGAATCATCAGGGCTAGGGTGTCAAACGAACTGTCAAGTGATCTCAGGAGTGTCTTGACGACTTCATGCTTGGTGATCTCAGTAGCGCCGAGGGCTTGAAGCTCATTTGTGATGTCAGTGAGTCGATCAAACGTGAGCTGGACATTCTCATTGTCATTTCTCTTGAAGCGGTTCAAGAGGTTGCGAAGGACACTGATTCTCTGATCTCTCTGGGTTGGGATGCCTTCGTTGACCTTGGAGAGCCAGTCCCAGACTAGCTTAGATGTTTCCAAAGCACTCACGCGGCCATACCGTCCTTTGGTCAGATGACCACAGATGATATTCTTGGCAGTAGAGTCTAGTTGAACGAACTTCTTGACGTCAGCAGCAGTGACACCTTCTCCAGCCTCGGGAACGACGTTCTTGACAACATACCATAGGTCGACGTCAATGGCTTCAAGATGCATGCGCATCTTATTCTTCCAGTAGGGATATTCAGTTCCATCGAAGACGGGGCATGCAGCGGAGACTTTAATTATCCCTGCAGTCGACATAGCTAAAATTCCAGGTGGTTAAACCGAATCACACAGAACAAGGGAGTGCCTTGCTCTGATACCAATTGAAAGTGCGTTATATCGACTAGAGGGGGGGTGAATAGGCGATTTTTATGAAAGTCTTCAAAACGTAGAAGTTTCAAAGACAAACGATAGAAATAAACCTATTACCATGCAGCGGATGGTAGACTACACTAGGCAAACCATAGTCAAGTATTTAATGCAGTGAAAGCACAATGACTTATAGCAGCTAGGTAGTATGGATCAGGTAGGAAGATATTATGAAGCCAATCAGAACAAGCAGTCACTCAGTGAAGACAAAAGATAATGCAATCATACAATGACTTCACAAGGACCATCAGTAAGTAAAGGGAAGGGAAGGATGAAACCAGTGACTCGCTGAAGACAATGATTTGTTAGACCAGTTCCAGTTGCTGTGACAACTGTACGTCTGGTTAGGGCGGCTAGGTATTTAAACCTGAGGACACACAGTCCCGGACACCCAGTCCTGAACACGCAGCTCAGGACACCCAGTCCTCACCATATTCCCTTTGAGCTAAGGTCACATAGACCTCGCCCAATCACTCTGGTAAGTCTTCAAGGTAGACTCCCAAACCTTCACAGACTTCGTTCACCGGCGATCCACAATGACTCTTGGATGCTCAGAACGCGACGCCTAACCGGTTGGAGGATTCACAGTCCTCAAGTGTAATAAGTTTTCAGATCACACAGGCAGGAAGACTTAAGTGATGCCTAACACTCTTTGGCTCTGGGTGGTTAGGGCTTTATCCTCGCAAGGAATTATCTCTCAAAGGCTTCGAGGTGGGTTGCTCTCAAACGACAAAAGCTGTACTCTAACTCTAAGCAGCCAACCGTTTATGGTTGTAGGGGGTGGGCTATTTATAGCCACTAGGCAACCCGACCTGATTTGTCCGAAATGACCCTGGGTCACTAAGGAACTATAATGTGTTCCAACGGTCAGATTTCAAACACACACGACAACTTTACTTGGGATACAAGCAAAGATGACTTGTCTGACTCTGGATAAGATTCGCTCTCATAGTCTTCACTCGAAGACATAGGTTTTGGTTAAGCATCACTTCAATCATTCTGACTGGTTCTCTTGGACCCCACTTAACAGTACGGTTGTTCCTATGACTCAACAAAGAAGAAAAAGAACTACGGAAGATCTAAGTCTTCGAGCTCCATAGGCTTCATGCGATGTCTTCTCTTGTCATAGTCTTCAATGTGAATATCTTCACATACCACCTTTGACTTCAATGTCTTCAAATATTTTTAGGGGTCATCTCTGGTAGGAAAACCAAATCAATGATGGACTTCTACCTGTGTTATCCTGCAATTCTCACAAACACATTAGTCCCTCAACTAGGTTTGTCGTCAATACTCCAAAACCAACTACGGGTGGCACTAGATGCACTTACAGACGGGCATGAAACCAGTTTCTGTAATCCCTCCAAGGTCTGCCCCCCTGCGTTGCCCGAAGGCAAAGAAGCTTCGTCTCGATGGTGATCAGCGTCAGCTTCCTCTCCCACCCCCGACGCCTATACCTACAATGCAGGCAATTGGAGTGGCCCTGGGTATCGACCCATCTGAGCTATCGGTCGAGAAGCTTATGGCTTCTCCTCGCCCTGCTGAAGAAGACGATGGTCCACATGATGATTGACATCCCAAGAAGCTTCATGGACAGTTGGGCACTTTTGTTTTTGTGCCCGTTTTACGTTAGTACTTACTGCTTCTGTGTCTGTCTGAACTACTTGGTCATTTCTGTTGGCACTTTTGTTATGATCTTGTCCATGCTGTTAAGCAGCAGGATCTGCTACTATTCCTCAGCGCTCTTTTTTTATGGATAATTGCTATTATCGAAATTGGAATGTTCTCTGCTGGAACGTGCGTGGGCTGAATTCAGAGGCTAGGCAGCGTGACTTATGTGCTAAGATTGAGGAGATCAGATGTTCTGTACTTTGTCTACAGGAAACTAAATGCGAGAACTTTGATATTCGAAATATTAGATCCTTTTGTCCTAGGAGGTTTGATCAATTCACGTTCTCGCCTTCTGTTGGAGCGTCTGGTGGGATTTTAGTCATTTGGAACTCCTCGATTTTTCATGGCCAGCTTATTGACATCCAGCGATTTGGTGTTGTGGTTTCCTTCCAATCGTTGCAGAACTCTGAAAAATGGACCTTAGCCTCTGTATATGGGCCTTGTGAGGGTCAGCCTAGGGACGATTTTGTTAGCTGGCTTTATCGTCTAGACATCCCTCCCGATGAAAATTGGCTGTTGTTGGGGGACTTTAATTTTATCAGGTCTTTGGATTACAGAAACCTCCCGGGTGGTGACGTTAATGATATTTTTCTCTTCAATGAAATAATTGGTCACCTGGGTCTCTTGGAACTGCCATTGAAAGGTCGTAGCTTCACCTGGTCTAATATGCAACAAAACCCCCTCCTTGAACAGCTTCATTGGTTCTTCACTACTGCTGATTGGATTTCACATTATCCGAACATGGTGGTTAACCGACTGGCCAGAACTGCATCAGATCATGTGCCTTGTGTGGTGTCCATTGACACCACCAATCCTGTGGCCAGGACTTTTCGGTTCAAAAACTTATGGTTTGATATGCCTGGATTCATGGATTGCGTCACCAAGTCCTGGAATGCACCGGTATTCTCTGATCTATCTGCTTCTGCGGTTATCACAAAGAAATTTAAGAGGCTGCGGTATGATTTGAAAATTTGGAGCAAAAAGTTATCATACATCAAAAAGCTTACTGTTGATTGCTCGAAAGTGATTCTGCACTTTGATCAGCAAGAGGAAGTGAGACCTTTAACTAGGCCGGAATTCAATTTCAGGAAAATAGTGAAGATTCACTATGAGTATCTGTTAAAAATTCACTATATTTATTGGAAGTAGAGGTGCCCCATTCGGTACATAAAGGTTGGCGTGGAGAATTCAAAATTCTTTCATGCAATGGCATCGGAGCGAATGAGAAGGAATTCAATTTCCAGCCTGAAGACAAATTCCATGAGTGATCCTGTGACTGACCATGCACAGATGGCGGGAATTATTTGGGCTTCATTCAAATCTAGGATGGTCCAGGACCAAGGGATCAATATGGGCTTTGATTTAGTTAATTCAGCCCATCCCGGGGCTGGAGGAGCTCTCTTTGCCATTTTCTGACGAAGAAATCAACACAGTTTGTGAAGCGCTGTTGGATCGGGCACCTGGTCCGGATGGCTTTAATGGGATGTTTGTCAAGCGCTGTTGGCCTATAATTGAGAAGGACTTGTTGCGGATGATTCGGGATTTTTTTGAAGGGAAGCTTTTGTTGGAAAACATCAATGGTTCCCTCATTACGCTCATCCCCAAGATCATTTCACCTGAAGGGCCTGATGACTTCCGGCCAATATCTCTCACCGACACTTGTCTTAAATTTCTTACAAAGTTGTTGGCCAACCGGTTGCAGAAGGTGATCCTTCGGTGTATCCACAAAAATCAGTATGGGTTCCTTAAGGGTAGGTCAATTCAAGATTGCCTGGCCTGGAGTTTTGAATATATTCCTCAATGTAAGCAGCCTAAGCGTCCAATCATAATCCTCAAACTGGATTTTGCCAAGGCATTTGACACAGTTGAGCATAAAGTTATTCTCCAGATGTTGCAACATAAAGGATTTGATGCCAAATGGATTTCTTGGGTAAAGCAGTTGTTGTCCACAGGTTCTTCGTCTGTGTTGTTAAATGGCAATCCTGGAAAACAATTTAAGTGCAAGTGTGGTGTCAGGCAGGGTGATCCTATGTCACCTCTGTTGTTTGTCATTGCAGCGGATTTGTTGCAGTCAGTGTCAACCAAATGCTTGAGTATGGCACGCTCTCTTTGCCTATTCAAACCCAGCACAGAGAGTTTCCCATCATCCGATACGCGGATGACACAATTCTGTTTCTTGCAGCTAAGGATGAGGAGCTTGTTGCATTAAAGAACATGCTGCTGACCTTCCAACAGTCCACAGGTCTAAAGGTCAACTTTGCTAAATCCTCAATGTTCCCTTTGGATATGAGTGATATGGAGGCTTTAGACTTGCTGCAATTCTTGGTTGTAAAATTGGACAGCTCCCGTTTACTTTTCTGGGATTGCCTTTGGAAACTACAAGGCCAAGGATCATTGACCTAATGCCCCTGGTTGACAGCCTTGAGAGGAGGCTAACTGCAAGCTCTTCCAAGCTGAATCAAGGCTCTCGCTTGCAACTTCTTACCTCTATCCTGAAATCTCTGCCAATATTCTTTCTCTGCAGCCTACAGATTCCACCAGGGATCATTAAACAGCTTGACAGAATCTTTAGGCAGTGTCTTTGGAGGGGCAATAGTGATGCTCCCAAACAGTCTCTGGCTGCATGGGATCTAGTTTGCAGGCCAAAAGATAAAGGGTGTTTAGGAGTAATTAACCTGAACATCCAGAACAAAGGACTCCTTATCAAGCATCTCCACAAGTTCTACAACAAGGTTGATATTCCTTGGGTGACCCTCATATGGAACAGTTACTATGATCATGGTGTTCCACAGGCAACAGCTAAAGCTGGATCTTTCTGGTGGAGGGATGTTTTGAAGCTGCATGAGGCTTACACTTCTATTGCGTCGGTTAGCATCAACATGGGAGATTATGCTTTGTTCTAGACAGATTCTTGGCACATTGGGGGTTCTGCTAGACCACTATGTTGGAGATTGCCTAGGTTGTTTTCATTTGCCAATAATGATAAGATCTCTGTGCAGGAATTCCTTCAATCCCAGGATCTCTTCTCCATGTTTTATCTACCTATTTCTCATGAGGCTGCTGCTGAGTTACATATACTGGAAGGTTGGATCATGCAGTTAGAAAGAGACCCAACTATACCTGATATTTGGATATGGCCTGGCAAATCAGGGGATTACACCGCCAAGAGCTTCTACATGATCATGCACTCTCATCTACCTACAATACAACCTTGCAAATGGTTGTGGCAGAGTAGGTGTACCATGAAGATCAAGGTGTTTGGGTGGCTCCTTTTCTTTGACAGACTAAGCACCGAGGACATGCTGGTTAGAAGACACTGGCGCTCTAGCTAAGAAGACAATTTCTGTCTCATTTGCAGTGAGCTGGTGTATGAGGATAGAATCCATCTGTTCTTTAACTGCACCTTCAGCTCTAGAGTCTGGAATTACCTTGGCATTGATTAGACTAAGGGCTCAGATATCTTGCAATATATCATGCATGCTAGGTCCAGCTTCAGGCATCCTTTCTTCTTTGAAGTCACGCTAACAGTAGCTTGGAACATTTGGATTTTAAGAAATGGTAGAACCTTCAGAGCTGAGAGAGCTACCTTCAGTGCTTGGAAGTGTAAATTCATCCATGACATCTCTTTGCTTGCTCATAGGGTGAAGGATTGTATTAAACCAAAACTATTGGCTTGGGTTAATTCTCTGTTGTAAAATAGATAGGGATGTTTAGCCTTAGGTAAATTTTACCTTTCTTTGTTTGTATAGCCTGTATTTTGTTTGTACAGTTTCACTTGCTTTAATAAAGGGCTGTGGGGCTTTGCCTCACAGTAAATATTCAAGAAAAACATAGTACTAATTTATTTTTAAATTTGTTTTAGTATGGCTATTAATTTTTGGATTAAGAATATTTCGTTCCCCAGCAAAAATTTGCGAATTTTCAAAATTTCCCACATATTTAGTATATTTTTTGACCCTGGTACTGACCAGAAAATGGCCAGCAATTCTAAAAATGGAAAACGGGCTGCAATAAATTCCATATGAATTAGAAAATGAGTAAAAATTATAAAAATATTAGCAAATGGGATGTACACGCCACAGATTTCGAGTTTGGCTTGTTTACGCAAGGCTTTGTCAGTGAACACACGATTCTAGCAGCAGTTAGTGTTGGATGTCCATCCAACGGCCGACGTGCTTCTTCAATCTCTGATCTTCCTGCTCCAGCCACCTAAACTGGTGCCGGTAGGACTGCCTGCTCCCTCCTCTTGTGGCCCGCTGTGATGCCGCACAGGCTTCCCCGGCCCACCCTACTCCCTCCGCTGGCCTGGCCGCACGCAATCAACTACCTCCTTATTACCCAAAAAAAAATGATTCCTCCCACTGACATCTGGGGGGCACCGGTTGGGAGGCTGACCTGTGGGCCTACTAAGTTGACGCGTACGCAGGGCTTGTAAAACTTAGTCAACAAACGATTCTAGCAGCAGTAACCATTGGATTTGAATCAAACGGTCCTGCTGCTTCTTCAATCGTTGCTCTTCTTGCACCAGCCGCCCAAACCAGCGCCGGGGAGACCGCCTGCTCCTGCCTCTAGTGGCCGGCTGTGCTGCCGATGAGGCCTCATCGCCCCCTACTACTCCAACCGCTAGCCAGGCCCTGTGGCGACGGCAGCCTCACATCGCAGCCGAACCAGTGAACTCTCATACTCCTCTCCGCATGGACATCCACTACCGCGCCTTCCCCGGCTCCATGTTGTCCCCTTCCTAGGCCTTGCCATCGTCCACCGCCTTGGCGCTCTCGACGCGGCGTGGTCAACGTGGTCAACGACATTCCATCGAAAGAGTACTGTACGTGGAGAGGCTGACAGCTGGGTCCATGGCCACAGCCAAGTTTTTTTGTGATTTGCCAAGTAAGTCGCTTTGTCAGGCCTGTTGGGCTGCAAATCTTTCAAGACGAGGAGAGCTTTCATTTGGCTGGCGGAGAAAATGGCCCATCAGTAATGAGAAATGGGTTGTACATTTTTAAAACACATCAAACGGAAATTAGTTTCAAATATCTTTTCTTTATTTCGAGATTTGAAATTACATTAATTTTTATGCGTGGAGAATTTGTTGGATTTTATATTGATTATTTATTTTTAAAATCAGTTTGAATGTGAGTCGAAATTTCGGGATTAAAAACAGTTCGGACCGCACCAAAATATGCAAAATTTCGTATAATTTTTTAACCGTGGCCACAATATGGTCTGTAATGCTAACAAAAAGAATATGGTCTCCAAAAAAACCTTAATAATTAATAAATGGGTTGTAAATTATTAGAAATAATGGCAAATGGGCCGTATGCTCTTTTCCACAGATTTGAGGCTTTCCTAAAAAAAGGTTGACGCACAAGCAGTGACTGTTGGATGGCCATCCAACGACCGTCGTGCTTCTTCAATCTCTACTCTTCCTGCTCTAGCTGCTCAAACAGGCGCCGGCGGGACTGCCTGCTCCCTCCTCCCCGCGGCCGGCACTGCTGCCGCGCAGGCCTCACCGCCCCATCATACTCCCATCGCTGGCCTAGCCATCCGTCTACTCACCCACACCTGTTGTTATTCTCCGGCGACTGCAGACGAACCAGTAAACCCTCGTATAGTCGTACTCCCCTCCGCGTGGGAAACAACTACCGAGTCTTCCCTGCCTTCGTGTCGTTCCCTTCCTAGGCCTCGCCGTCGTCCATCGCCCTGGTGCTCTCGGCGTGGCCTGGTCAACGTGGTCAACGACAGACATGCATCTGAAGTGGACTATACGTGGAGAGGCCGACAGTGGGGTCCACGGCCGCACGCAAGGAAATGCCTCCTTATTACGCGCAAAATAATGATTCCTCCCCTGACATGAGGGACCCACCGAAAGGTCCTCTGTATTTCGCGAAAAAAACGTTATTGCCGCTGACAGCTCAAACCCACCAGCTATATCTTCGCATGCAAGGAAGTGCCTCCTTATTATGCTCAAAAAAATGAATACCCCCTGCTAGCTGGGACCCACCTTGGTGGGAGGCTGACTTGTGGGCCTACTAAGTTGACAGGGACGGAGGGATTTGTCAACTTAGTCAATATGCACGATTCTAGGTCCAGTGACCATACGATGTCCATCCAACGGCCGTAGTGCTTCTTCAACCTCTGGTCTTCTTGCTCCAGCCGCCCAAACCTGCACCGGTCGTGCCTCGTGCTCCTGCCTCACATGGCCGGCTGCGATGCGGCGGAGGCCTCACCGCCCCTACTACTCCCACCGCTGGCCAGGCCATCCCTCTACTCACCCACACCCCTTGTTATTCTGCGACGACGGCAGCCTCACACCACAGCGAACTAGTGAACCCTCGTACTCCTCTATGTGTGGGCAACCACTGCCGCGTCTCCTCGGCTCCACATCATCCCCTTCCTAGGCCTCGCCATCGTCCACCGCCCGGGTGCTCTCGGCGCGGCATGGTCAACGTGGTCAAGGAACGGCTTCCATTGGACGTGGACTGTACGTGGAGAGGTTGACAACTGGGTCCACGGCCGCAGCAAGGAAGTGCCTCCTTATTACGTGCAAAATAATTATTCCTCCACATGACAGCGGGACCCACCGGACGGGCCACCGTATTTCGTGAAAAAACGTTTCCCCCTGACTGCTGGGACCCACCAGCTACATCTTAGCATGCAAGGAAGTGTGTCTGGGCAAAAAAAACGATTCGCCCCCTGACTGCTAGGACCGACCAGCTACATCTTCGCAGGCAAGGAAGTGCCTGACAGTCGGGACCCACCTGGTCGAAGCGTACGTAGCGTTGTCATTCTGGTCGCGAACGTGTACGTATATACTAGTCGATGTAGAGGCACGCACATGTCGTAGTAGAGGAGCGCACGTAGCATTCACACGTACGTACAATGGCCAGGGTGCAAGAAAGAAAATACGACCACGATGTGTACATATAGGCGGGGTCTTGAACACCAACTCGTGCATACGTACGGCGAGGGCTCGTGTACATGGCTGGGTCGAAACGGAGAAACAGTGTCATCGTCATGTTCATGGGGAGGCAACGAAATGTGTCGTGTTAATGGGGAGGCATTGGAATGCGTCGTGTTAATCGGGAGGGCTTGGACGGAACAGGCGATGGAAACGAGGCATGGCGTACCGCAGAATAGAGGAAACGGCCTTGTGTTCGACCGGCCACGTTCAAAACGGGATCATGTTCATCGGGAGTGGTCTGGCGTACCGCAAAACGGAGGAAACGGACCTCCTATGGTCGAAACGGGGGTCCTGTTTATCGGGAGGGCTGTGGCGTACCGCGAAACGGAGGAAACGGACTTGTGTTGGAGCTCTACGGTCCAAACGGGGGTCCTGTTCATCGGGAGGGGTGTGGCGTACCGCAAAACGGGACTCCACGGGATACTGTTCATCTCCATCGTCGACCTCCTCCAGCCTCCACGGGCTCCTGTTCATCCAGCCTCCACTGCGCGCTACTCCACTGGCTACTGTTCAACCACCCCTCCACCGTCTATTGTTCATCCAGCCCTCCACACCACGGGGTCCTGTTCAACCACCCCTCCACGGGCACCCTCCACCGTCTACTGTACATCCAGCCCTCCACACCACGGGGTCCTGTTCAACCACCCCTCCACCGTCTACTGTTCATCCAGCCCTCCACACCACGGGGTCCTGTTCATCCACCCCTCCACGGGCAACCCTCCACTTTCTACTGTTCATCGAGCCCTCCACCACACCACGGGGTCCTATTCATCCCGAGGCAACGCCACCGCTCACTGTTCATCCAAACCCCCCCGCAACACTCACTGTTCATCCCATCGATCAGCTTCAGTTAGCAGCAGTAGCGAAGGAATCGCTCGATCGGGTTCAGTTAACAACCATCGATCGATCTCTCGGGTTCAGTAATGCGTAGCCTGCAGTGCAATCGCTCGGGTTCAGTTAGAGCCCAACGCCTCGCTCGGGTTCTGTTAGAGCCAACGCCTCGCACACACGCGCGTACGTTTACGAGAGAAACGCGCATCGCTCGGCCCCCAACCTCCCACCGTAACCGGGAACTCCCCGAAATTTTCCTCCCCTCGCTTCTACCATGGTTTTTTCCGTCATGGACGGCCCAAAGAATGTCATGCAACTGTGTCTCCTGCCCGCCCAGGACAAAAAGCCCATTTTCTGTCATGATTTTTTGTCATAGGCATAGGAGCCCACCACATCTATGATGATACCGGGTTTTGTCACAATTATCGTCATAGAAGTGTCATATGTATGACAGAAAAAATTCGTTCGGCCCAAAATGTCACGGATGTGTCTTTTTTTGTAGTGTTACCAAAGAAGAGAAGGAAATCTTCTTTGAATGACTGCTCAATATGAAGGTCCCGTCTGGCTTATCGAATATAAACAGAATAATAAATATGCCAGAGAAAAATTTACATAACCTAAAGTCTCATGACTACCACGTGATTATGACGAAACTGCATCCGATTGCATTGAGGGGGCTTCTACTGGAAAACGTTCGATTAGCCATTGTGGAGCTATGTTCATTCCTCATTGCAATCTCTCAGAAGGTGGTCGATCCAGAAATCCTACCAAGGTTAAGGATTGATGTGGCGCAATGTCTTGTCAGTTTCGAGCTGGTGTTCCCACCATCCTTCTTCAATATCATGACGCACGTCCTAGTTCATCTAGTCGATGAGATTGTCGTTTTGGGCCCTGTATTTCTACACAATATGTTCCCCTTTTAGAGGTTCATGGGCTTCCTAAAAAATATGTCTGTGACCATGCTAGGCCAGAAGGAAGCATCATGGGCCATCAAACAGAGGATGCCATTGGGTTTTGTGTTGACTTCATTCCTGACCTTAAGAAGATTGGTCTCCCTCAATCACGGTATGAGGGGAGACTGACTGGAAAAAGAACGCTAGGAGGGGACTCAATAATATGTAGGGACAGGCATTCTTCGTCTCAATCACACTACATAGTTCTACAAAACTCTACCTTGGTGACCATGTATGTCGATGAACACAAGAACATTCTGCGCTCCAAACACCCGGAGCAGTGTGACGACTAGATTACATGAGAAAACATCAGGACTTTCGGCAGTTGGTTGCAAACATGTCTTAGGGGTGACAACACTGTTTCTGATGAGCTATACTCGTTGGCCAGGGGACTATCTTGGACTGGTTTGACTTACAAATGGTACGAGATAAATGGGAATTGTCGGTGGGAACGAGACCTATGGGATCACTGGGATCCCTTCTACGGTCGGCGGGCGCAGGGTCGTGAGAAAAGCAGGTTTAGGAGCTAGCACACGGATCGTTTACATAGGTTTGGGCCGCGAGGATGCGTAAAACCCTAGTCCTTCTTTGGTGGATGTATTGATCATTCTTGAGCTTCTTGAACTGGCTACGGTGGCTATGCCGTTCCAAAAAGCCGAATCCCCCTCTCGGTCGCCTCGGGCCTCCTTTTATAGGAAAAAAGGGTTGCCACAGTGGCACACAGGAGGCGGAAGGGCCTACGGTGTGCGAGCTTATTACACGACATTATGGGACAAAGTGCATTAAATGCACTATGTAGGTGTCCATTAGCTTTATCGGGGATGGGAACGAGGCTCGTCCCGTCCGTTGCCGCTTCGCCTCGCTTCGACACGCGCCTAGACCAGGGATGCATGCAGCGCCATGTAGGCAGGCAGGCAGGCAGCTGAGGTGGCGCGGTGGTAGGGCCTTCATGGAGATCTGCATGCCTCCACTCAGGTGCTTGCTGATTTGGCCTGGAATTTGCATGTTGCCACGCAGGTGCCTGCCCAGCTGGTTGGGCTGGCAGCTGCATGCGAACAGCGGTGGAGTCTTGGCTGATGCGGGCCTGGCAGTGGCCCTGCTGATGCCCTCGGCATTGTCGTCACCCCCGGCAAGGGTCTTGCCAGGGGTCTTGTGGATTTCCTCGTCTAGGATCCTGTCGAGTGTCGCCGTATTCTAATCCACAGCTGATCTTGTGTTGATGATCTTGACGAAGATTTGCATGCCACCACAGAGGCGCCTCCCAAGCCTTGGTTCCAACGCAGTTGTTTGGGTCGGAGCCTGTGGGCTCAAGGGTGGCTCGCTCTGCTGGTGTTGGGCAAGCTGCCCCGGCAAGGCTCTTTTCGGGGCTGCGGGGGGATGCCTCGGCAAGGATCTTACCGAGGGAGTCCACCTTGCTCTCTTGCCCTCCTGTGCTTCTGGTCTTGGCGTCGCCTTGGTTATCTTGTGCTTCGGCTTCTCTCCGCCTTCCCTCCTCTGCCCTGCTAAGTGTGGCCGCGGCACGTGGCTCTGACTGCCCGTGCACAAGTATAGGGGTCAAAAGGAGAGCCCCTACTTTTGTACACCGACAGGAGCCCCCGGTCCTGGGCCACAAATAAGTGCGACGCGTTGTTGGGCCAGGCCCAGAACGTTGCGCGGGCAGGTGGGGCGGATTTTACCATAGTAACTTCTTGTCCGCTGGGCTTCCCCACGACCCGTGTTGAATGCAGGACGTGAAGGGTCATGCGTGACGTGGGGGTCATGCGTGGGGTGGTTCCTGCACGCATGCGTCACATCGTGGTAAAGAGGCGGCTCGTGCCTTCCCCATAAAAGGAGGGAGGCGTAGAGGCACGGCCCATTTACTTGGGTGGACTCGGGTCACGGTCTTCAAGGCGCCCGCGCCCCATGATCACGGGGTGGGGAGCGGCCGCTTCGCATGTCCGTTCAGTGTTGCTCGCTCGCCATGTGTCCCTCATGCAGGTGGTAGGAGGTGGAGGAGAGAAACCGAGCCGTCGGTAATTGGGGCAGCGGGCCGGTCCTGATTCCCTGCGCCCGCGATGACTGGATTGGTCGAGTGGGGCAGCCGAGCCCTGACTCCGCCCCTTTATAAGAAAGGGAGGGGCGGCATTCCACATTCTTCCATCATCCGTCTCCTTCCAGCGCCGCTTATTTCCTTCATCCGCCATGGCGAGAGGAGACGCTGGCCCTTCGACGGTGGCGGTGAGGGTTGCTGCTCGTCAGTGCGTTCCTCCTACCCAAGAACTCGTGGTGGCGGAACCGGCCACGAGAGGAAGGGGCAGGGGGCGAGGCCGAGGTCGTCGCGGCGCTCGAGGAAGAGGAGGATGGGGCGGCGCATCGGCCTCACCTCCGCCAGCGACGCCTCCCCCGACGAAGCGCCACGTCAGGGACCAGCCCTGCGAGTTCTTCACCAGGCTGCGCCGGCCACCGCGCCTCCGTCTCCCTATTGCATTTGCTTGGCAGATGGAGCTCGATCCACCCCAGACCCTCTGGTTGCACATGAAGGGCCGCACGAATGGCGGCACACGGGTCGACGTCGACTTCCCTGCTCCTCACGTCATGTACCTCCGCTACGGGTGGAAGACGTTCACACGCAACCACAGCTTGACAGCAATGCTTGTCCTCTACTTCAAGTTAACAGAGGGAAGCCTGCTTTCCGTCAAGGTCTTTGAAGATCTCGGAACTCCCTTGAAGTGTTGCGTGGAGAACTCCTCCAACGATGAAGATTCCTCCTCAAGCGGGAGTGACGAGGAGGACAGCAACAACGACGACGAGGGAGTCGAGCAGCAGGACGCCGACTCCAACTTCGACTGACCGCGCCACCCCTCCCTCGGCCACGCGCCTTCACGAGGGCCATCCTCACCAAGCTCTCCATGAGGGTGCTCCCCGTCGTCTCCTGGGGCGGCTGGCATAGGAGGGCCGGAGAAGGCGAAGAAGGCTGGTGGCGGCCGTCAAGTCGGAGTACGCGGGCACTAACGCCTTCGTCGCGTATTGCCGGCCCGCTGCCTCATCTTCCAGCTCCCCTCCCGGCAACGAGACATTCTCTTGGTGCCTTCTGCTCCTCGCACCTCGCGTAGGCGCTCTTTTCGCCCTCCTGCCCTCTTGTTCCACCTTCTGAGGAGAGGGACAAGAAAGGGATTACGGGCATCTTATCTTTTTCTAGTTTATAAAGCCTGCGGGCACTTGTTAATTTTAAGACTTATTATCCCCTTTCTCATGTTTTTAATTCTGTATGAACTGTACCTATATGAGATGTTTTTAATGAAAAAGGGTGCTTGCCAAGTTCTTTGTGCGTGAGTGAGGCCCATGCCAAGGATGGATCCTTGTTATATTTAAGATAAACACTGTTGCCCGGCAGCAGGCCTTGCCGTCTCCCCACTTCGGTCGACCATTCTCGCACTCTTAGCGGAGGCAGCGTCGAAATAGAGTTAGGCCCCTCGTTCATCTCCTCACCACCGCGACTACTACCAAATTCCGACCTAGGAGGTAGCTCTTAGGTACAGGAAAGGGGGAGCACGGTGGTTTTAAGAACATAAACGAGGTTTCACATGTCCCAGTTCTATACGGAAATGCATAACAGGGGGATGAAAGACTTATCTGAATCCGCAGCCCCCGGAAACCTTGTCTTGCCGTGGTTGGATCCTTGTATCTTCAGCCCCCGGCAGTCTTGCCCTGCCAGGGCCGGAGCGCCGGTTCATCCTCTTTTTCCCAAACGGCTCAGCAGAAGTGTCCGCGTGCCCTGCAAACCAAAAAAACAGAAAGACGCACACTTGACCTCTAGGCTAGGGGTTAGTCGCCACTAAGCACTATCAACCCTAACCGAGGGAGAGACTTACCTGGCATGCATGCTATAACTTAGCGCGGCAGCGCTTCATTTATTTATGCTCAGGGTCTGCGCCTGGCTTTGTACAGAGGGTTACATGCCTTGTCGGCAAGGCTTGTACAAAAGGTGGTTTGCCGGGAGGCTCAACAACCGTGCCTTATGGGTAAAACTTGCGAAGATGTTCGATGTTCCAGGAATTGCTCACTAGGACAGCATCTTCGGCCTCTAGGCAGACTGCGCCGGGCCTGGTGACTCGTATTACTCGATAAGGACCTTCCCACTTCGGCGTCAACTTGTTGGAATTCTTGGCCGACTGAACGCGCCGAAGAACAAGGTTTCCTTCCTCAAAGCTTTGGGCATGAACCTTGCAGCTATGGTAGCGGCGCAAGGCTTGCTGGTAGCATGCTGCTCTCAGAGCCGCCCGAAGGCGATCTTCCTCAAGGAGCGTTGCGTCATCTTGCCGCAATCGCTCTTGCTCAAGCTCGTCTTAATCGAGAACTTGAGGTGAACCGTATATGAGTTCCATGGGGAGAACTGCTTCTGCCCCATATACCAGGGCAAAGGGTGTCTGGCCGGTGGCTCGATTTGGTGTCGTCCTGATCGACCAAAGAACCGTCGGCAACTCATCAATCCAGCGCCTTCTGCTTTTGTGCAGCTTGTCAAAAGTCTTTGTTCTCAGGCCTCGCAGTACTTCAACATTTGCCCTGTCCGCCTGGCCGTTGCTTCGTGGGTGTGCGACGGAAGCGAAATATACCTTGCTGCCGAGGTCCTAGGTGTAATGCATGACGGTGTGGCCTGTGAACTGCATGCCGTTGTTGGTGATGACTCTGTTCGGCACACCAAAATGGCAGACTAGTCCCTTGAAGAACTTGACGGCTGACTGTGTTGTCACCTTCATCACTGCTTCCACCTCCGACCACGTTGTGAACTTGTCAATTGCAACATACAACTACTCAAAGCCCCCGACAGCGCGAGGGAAAGGGCCCAGTATGTCGATCCCCCAGACCAAAAATGGCCAGTAGAGCGGGATTGTTTGAAGGGCTTGAGATGGTTGCTGAAGCTTCTTCGAATGGAACTGGCACACTTCACACCTGGTTACTAGTGTCGTCGCATCCTGGAGGGCGGTGGGCTAGAAGAAGCCTTGCCGGAATGCCTTGTCGGCAAGGGCCCTTGACCCTATGTGGGAGCCACATATGCCTCCATGTATCTCTGCCAACAACTCCAGTCCTTCCTCCCCAGGGGATGCACTTCAATTTCACACCGTTCGGCTATTCCTATAAGTGTCACAAACAGCCCTAGAGTTCGTACTTGAATAACACCTTCAGACACAAATCAACCAAAACCCTAATTTCACCTAGATACTCCAATGTCACCTAGATACTCCAATGTCACCGCAAGTATCCGTGGGTATGATTATACGATATGCACACACAAACTCATATTCATCTATTCAACCAACACAAAGGACCTCAAAGAGTGCCCCAAAGTTTCTACCGGAGAATCACGACGAAAATGTATGCCAACCCCTATGCATAGGTTCATGGGCGGAACCAGAAAGTTGATCACCAAAACATACATCAATTGAATCACGTGGTATCCCATTGTCACCACAGATACGCACGGCAAGACATACATCAAGTGTTCTCAAATATTTAAAGACTCAATCTGATAAGATTACTTCAAGGGGGAAACTCAATTCATTACAAGAGAGTAGAGGGGGAGGAGAAACATAAGATCCAACTATGATACCAAAGCTCGCGATACATAAAGATCGTATCACCTCAAGAACACGAGAGAGAGAGAGAGATCAAACACATAGCTACTGGTACATCCCTCAGCCCCGAGGGAGAACTACTCCCTCCTCGTCATGGAGAGCACCGGGATGATGAAGATGACCGCCGGAGAGGGATTGCCCCCTCCGGCAGGGTGCCGGAACGGGTCTAGATTGGTTTTCGGTGGCTATGACGGCTTCTGGCGGCGGAACTCCCGATCTATTGTCTGTTCTGGAAGTTTTAGGGTACGTAGGTATATATGGATGCAGGAAGTACGTCGGTGGAGCTTCAGGGGCCCCACGAGGAAGGGGGTGCGCCATCCTAGGGCGCGCCCCCCACCCTCGTGAGCATCTCATTTGGCTCCTGACGTGGGGTACAAGTCCATCCGATCGCTTTCCTTCCAAAAATAACTTTTGCAGTTGATTTCGTTCCGTTTCGACTCCGTTTGATATTCCTTTTCTTCGAGACACTAAAATAGGCAAAAATAGCAATTCTGGGCTGGGCCTCCGGTTAATAGGTTAGTCCCAAAAATAATATAAAAGTGGATAATAAAGCCCAATAATGCCCAAAACAGTAGATAACATAGCATGGAGCAATCAAAAATTATAGATACGTTGGAGATGTATCAAGCATCCCAAAGCTTTGATTCCTGCTCGTCCTCGAGTAGGTAAATGATAAAAACAGAATTTTTTATGTGGAGAGCTACTTGGCATAATTTCAATGTAATTCTTATTAATTTTGGCATGAATATTCAGATCCGAAAGGTTCAAGACAAAAGTTCATATTGACATAAAAATGATAATACTTCAAGCATACTAACTAAGCAATTATGTCTTCTCAAAATAACATGGCCAAAGAAAGTTCATCCCTACAAAATCATATAGTTTAGTCATGTTTCATTTTTGTCACACAAAAATGCTCTCATCATGCACAACCCCGATGACAAGCCAAGCAATTGTTTCATACCTTAGTAATCTCAAACCTATAAACTTTCACGCAATACATGAGCGCGAGCCATGGATACAGCACTATGGGTGGAATAGAATAACGATGGGGTTATATGGAGAAGACAAAAAGGAGAAAGTCTCACACCAACGAGGCTAATCAATGGGCTATGGAGATGCCCACCGATTGATGTTAATTCAAGGAGTAGGGATTGCCATGCAATGGATGCACTAGAGCTATAAATGTATGAAAGCATAACAAAAGAAACTAAGTGGTTCTGCATCCAACTTGCTTGCTCACGAAGACCTAGGGCACTTGAGGAGGACAATTGTTGGAATATACAAGCCAAGTTCTATAATGAAAAATTCCCACTAGTATATGAAAGTGACAAAACAAGAGACTCTCTACTATGAAGATCATGGTGCTACTTTGAAGCACACGTGTGGTAAAAGGATAGTAGCATTGTCCCTTCTCTCTTTTTCTCTCATTTTCATTTTTTGGGCCTTTATTTTTTATGGCCTTTCTCTTTTTTGGGGACTTCTCTTTTTTTATGGCCTTTCTCTTTTTTTATTCCTCACTTGGGACAATGCTCTAATAATGATGATCATCACACTTCTATTTATTTACAACTCAATGATTACAATTCGATACTAGAACAAAGATGACTCTATATGAATGCCTCCGGAGGTGTACCGGGATATGCAATGAATCAAGTGTGACGTGTATGAAAAATTATGGATGGTGGCTTTGCCACAAATACTATGTCACCTACATGATCATCCTAAGCAATATGACAATGATGAATGTGTCATGATGAACGGAATGATGGAAAGTTGCATGGCAATATATCTCGGAATAGCTATGGAAATGCCATAATAGGTAGGTATGATGACTGTTTTGAGGAAGATATAAGGAGGTTTATGTGTGAAAGAGCGTATCATATCATGGGGTTTGGATGCACCGGCGAAGTTTGTGCCAACTCTCAATGTGAGAAAGGGCAATGCACGGTACCGAAGAGGCTAGCAAGGATGGAAGGCTGAGAGTGCGTATAATCCATGGACTCAACATTAGTCATAAAGAACTCACATACTTATTGCAAAAATCTACAAGTCATCAAAAACCTCGGCACTACGCGCATGCTCCTAGGGGGATAGATTGGTAGGAAAAGACCATCACTCGTCCCCGACCGCCACTCATAAGGAGGACAATCAAATAACACCTCATGTTCCAAATTTGTTACACAACGTTCACCATACGTGCATGCTACGGGACTTGCAAAATTCAACACAAGCATTTCTCAAATGCACAACTACTTAACTAGCACGACTTTGATATTATTACCTCCATATCTCAAAACAATCTTCAACCATCAAACTTCTCATAGTATTCAACACACTCATAAGAAAGTTTTTACTAGTCTTGAATACCTAGCATATTAGGATTAAGCACATTACCATGCTGTTTAAGACTCTCAAAATAATCTAAGTGAAGCATGAGAGTTCATCTATTTCTTCAAAATAAAACTAGCACCATGCTCTAAAAGGTATAATTGAAGCACTAGAGCAAATGACAAACTACTCCGAAAGATATAAGTGAAGATCAATGAGTAGTCGAATAATTATGCAACTATGTGAAGACTCTCTAACATTTAAGAATTTCAGATATTGGTATTTTATTCAAACAGCAAGCAAAGCAAAAAAAAATGACATTCTAAGAATGGCAAACATCATGTGAAGAAGCAAAAACTTAGGATCAACCGAAACTAACCGATAGTTGTTGAAGAAGAAAGGTTGGATGCCAACCGGGGCATCCCCAAGCTTAGATCTTGAGTCTTCTTGAAATATTATCTTGGGATGCCTTGGGCATCTCCAATCTTGATCTTTTGTGTCTCCTTAATTCCTCTCATATCACGGTCACCCTAAATCTCAACAGCTTCATCCACACAAAACTCAACAAGGACTTGTGAGATAAGTTAGTATAAAGCATTGCAAAAACCTATCATACTCTACTATAGGAAATCACTAAAATTATTATTCAACATTGAATACTAAATGCCTCTGCATATTTAAAAGTGCTATCCTCAAATAGAATCATTAAAGAAGCAAACATATGCAAACAATGCAAACATAACAACAATGTGCCTAAACAGAATAGTCTGTAAAGAATGCTGCAACATCCATACTTCCCTAGCTCCAAAAATTATGAAAGAAGATTACACTGTAGTAAACTTATCATATCTTAATTTGCAAAAGGTTTCAACATTTTATCACATTCTAACTTTTCTAGGGAATTATTGCAACAGTGGTAAACTTTCTGTTTTCAAACAGCAACATGTGGACTTGTAACATAGGCATAGTAAAGGCTATCAATGCCACTTTTATTGAAATAAAAGATGAAAAACATTTTTCTAAATAACAGCATGCAAATCCTAACAAAATAAATTGACGCTCCAAGCAAAACACATATCAGGTGGCGAATAAAAATATAGCTCCAAGTAAAGTTACCGATGAACGAAGACGAAAGAGGGGATGCCTTCCAGGGCATCCCCAAGCTTAGGCTCTTGGTTGCCCTTGAATATTACCATGGGGTGCCTTGGGCATCCCCAAGCTTAGGATCTTGCCACTCCTTATTCCATAGTCCATCGAATCTTTACCCAAAACGTGAAAACTTCACAATACAAACTTAACAGAAAACACGTAAGCTCCGTTAGTATAAGAAAATAAATTACCACTTCAAGGTACTGTAATGAACTCATTCTTTATTTATATTGGTGTTAAACCTACTGTATTCCAAATTCTCTATGGTTTATAAACTATTTTACTAGCCCTAGATTCATCAAAATAAGCAAACAATACACGAAAAACAGAATCTGTTAAAAACAGAACAGTCTGTAGTAATATGAATCAAACGTATATGGCACTCATAAAATTATCAAATAAATTGCTGGATCTGAGTACTTTGTCTATTAATCATCTGCCAAAAGAATTAACTCAATAGCACTTTCCAAATAAAAATGGTAGAAATTCTCGTGAGCGCTAAAGTTTCTGTTTTTTACAGCATGATCAACAAGACTTTCCCCAAGTCTTCCCAAAGGTTCTACTTGGCACAAACACTAATTAAAAGCATAAAACCACATCTAAACAGAGGCTATATGAATTATTTATTACTAAACAGGAACAAAAGCAAGGAACTAAAATAAAATTGCAATCATGCTCATCATTCAAATATTTAGTGCCAAACATTCTAATGCATTCTTCCTCTAGCACTTGAGCACAATTATCGGAATCCTTATTTTCATCATAGATATTAAAAAGATGAAGCATATGAGGTAACCTTAATTCTATTTTTTGTTGTTGTAATTTTCTTTTATAAACTAAACTAGTGATAAAACAAGAAACTAAAAGACTCAATTGCAAGATCTAAAGATATACCTTCAAGCACTCACCTCCCCGGCAACGGCGCCAGAAAAGAGCTTGATGTCTACTACACAACTTTCTTCTTGTAGACGTTGTTGGGCCTCCAAGTGCAGAGATTTGTAGGATAGTAGCAAATTTCCATCAAGTGGATGACCTAAGGTTTATCAATCCGTAGGAGGCATAGGATGAAGATGGTATCTCTCAACCAACCCTGCAACCAAATAACAAAGAGTCTCTTGTGTCCCCAACACACCCAATACAATGGTAAATTGTATAGGTCCACTAGTTCGGCGAAGAGATGGTGATACAAGTAGTATATGGATAGTAGATAATGGTTTTTGTAATCTGAAAATATAAAAACAGCAAGGTAACTAATGATAAAAGTGAGCGTAAACGGTATTGCAATGCGTTGAAACATGGCCTAGGGTTCATACTTTCGCTAATGTAAGTTCCCTCAACAATTATAACATAATTGGATCACATAACTATCCCTCAACATGCAACAAAGAGTCACTCCAAAGTCGCTAATAGCGGAGAACAAACGAAGAGATTATGGTAGGGTACGAATCCACCTCAAAGTTATTCTTTCCAATCAATCCGTTGGGCTATTCCTATAAGTGTCACAAACAGCCCTAGATTTGTACTAGAATAACACCTTCAGACACAAATCAACCAAAACCCTAATGTCACCTAGATACTCCAATGTCACCCCAAGTATCCGTGGGTATGATTATATGATATGCATCACACAATCTCATATTCATCTATTCAACCAACACAAAGGACCTCAAAGAGTGCCCCAAAGTTTCTACCAGAGAATCATGACGAAAACGTGTGCCAACCCATATGCATAGGTTCATGGGAGGAACCCGCTAGTTTATCACCAAAACATACATCAAGTGAATCACGTGGTATCCCATTGTCACCACAGATACGCACGGCAAGACATACATCAAGTGTTCTCAAATCTTTAAAGACTCAATCCGATAAGATTACTTCAAGAGGAAAACTCAATTCATTACAAGAGAGTAGAGGGGGAGGAGAAACATAAGATCCAACTATGATAGCAAAGCTTGCGATACCTCAAGATCGTATCACCTCAAGAACACGAGAGACAGAGAGATCAAACACATAGCTACTGGTACATACCCTCGGCCCCGAGGGATAACTACTCCCTCCTCATCATGGAGAGCACCAGGATGCTGAAGATGGCCACCGGAGAGGGGTTACCCCCTCCGGCAGGGTGCCGGAATGGGTCTAGATTGGTTTTCGGTGGCTATGGAGGCTTCTGGCGGCGGAACTCCCGATCTATTGTCTATTCTGGAAGTTTTAGGGTACGTAGGTATATATGGGTGTAGGAGGTACGTCAGTGGAACTTCGTGGGCCCCACGAGGCAGGGGGGCGCGCCCCCCACCCTCATGAGCACCTCCCTTGGCTCCTGACGTGGGGTCCAAGTCCATCCGGTAGCTTTCCTTCCAAAAATAACTTCTCTAGTTGATTTCGTTCCGTTTCGACTCCATTTGATATTCCTTTTCTTCGAGACACTAAAATAGGCAAAAAACAACAATTCTGGTCTGGGCCTCCAGTTAATAGGTTAGTCCCAAAAATAATATAAAAGTGGATAATAAAGCCCAATATTTCCCAAAATAGTAGATAACATAGCATGGAGCAATCAAAAATTATAGATACGTTGGAGACGTATCAGCCCTCTCGATGGAGGTAATACCCTACTTCCTGCTTGATTGATCTTGATGATATGAGTATTACAAGAGTTGATCTACCACGAGATCATAGAGGATAAACCCTAGAAGCTAGCCTATGGTATGATTGCTGTTGTCCTACAGACTAAACCCTCCAGTTTATATAGACACCGGAGGGGGCTAGGGTTACACAGAGTTGGTTACAAGGAAGGAGATCTACATATCCATATTGCCAAGCTTGGCTTCCACGCAAAGGAGAGTCCCATCCGGACACGGGGCGAAGTCTTCAATCTTGTATCTTCATAGTCCAACAGTCCGGCCAAAGGATATAGTCTGGCTGTCCAGAGACCCCCTAATCCAGGACTCCCTCAGTAGCCCCTGAACCAGGCTTCAATGACGATGAGTCCGGCACGCAGTTTTGTCTTCGGCATTGCAAGGCGGGTTCTTCCTCTGAATACTCCATAGAAGATTTTGAACACAAGGTTAGTGTCCAGCTCTACAAAAAAAGTTCCACGTACCACCGTAGAGAGAATAATATTTCCACAAATCTAATCTGCTGACATGTTTAGCAACATGACATCATGCCATGGCCCGGTCATTATTCGAACCGTTTTTCTCAACCAACACTGCACATATTGCGAGGCGGTTTTCTTGACACGTCTTGTCGAAGCAGAGATCATGTCCCCCTTATTACGGGATTCTCATGAATATGGACATGGGTAACCCAATCGTGCCCGTTGGTATGACTCCTCAATTTTAGGCAAGTCCCAAACGGCCACGAGGAGGACGCTTGATATTCACCCTCTTTATAAAGAGGCCAAGGCCTATCCTTTTTTCCCCTGTCGTACTCAATCGAATCCTTCCCCCGCCTCGAGTTCCAACACCCAAGGCTCAGGTCAGGAGCTTCGGACCTTCAACCATGTCCGGATCCAACCTTCTAGGTCGGTGGATGCCTTCCTCTGTCACAGAGGAAGACATCAAGAAGCTAAGAGAGGCTAGGTATTGGTCCTTCGAAATCCCGCACAGGCTGCCTGCTCGAGGGTAGGTCATTCCCACTCCTGAACCCAGCGAGAGTGTTCTATTCATCTGTCACTTCCTCCGAGGGCTAGGCCTCGCTCTGGATCCCTTTGTTAGGGGGCTCATGTTCTATTATGTGCTGGATTTCCATGACCAGGCCTCGGATTCCCTCCTTCACATCTCGTCGTTCATCGTCATGTGTGAGGCCTTCCTCCGCATTACCCCACACTTCGGCCTATGGCTCAAGACTTTCAATGTGAAGCCGAAGATGATCGAGGAGCAACACGCAGAATGTGGAGGCGCCGCAATAAGAAAAAGCGCCGATGTTCCATGGCTATAGGGTTCCTTCCCAGAGGTGTCCAGTTTATGGCAACGGGAGTGGTTTTATATCACAACTCCCCGGAGTACCAAGTGGGTAGCCGTCCCAGCCTTTCGCTCGGGCCCCCCACCACAACTGACGTCATGGATCAACAAGGGGCTGGAATAGGGGCCAGTAAATGATGTGCCGATATTGCAGAGTCGCATCCGAGATCTCTTAGAGAGAGATGTCAGCCTGGCCACAGTAATGCAAGTCATGCTAGTTCGTCAAGTCCCGCCTTGGAAACGTCGACCCCTCCGTATGTGGGAGTTCAACCCGGAAGGACCACGAGCTATTCAGCACTTCCTCGGCATGACGCTCAAAGAGATGTACAAATTGTTCTTCGGACCACAAATAAGGTGTCCGGACACCACCGAGGATGCGGGTCTGAGCTGTAATCGCCCAGATACCCAAGCAAGTAATCCCGTGGCCGAACACATTGTCTTTTTATTTTTCACAACATCATTCTGAAAAGTCGCTCTTTGACCAGGACTGGGTAACAAAAGGCGAAGATGATCAAGTGTTCGGCCCCCCTTCCCAAAGGCTTGGCCGATCCAGTACTAGCCAGAATGCTCGAGCCGGTGCCTTATCAGGCGCCCTCAGGGGAAGTTAAAGGGGGGAATAAAGAGGATGAAAGCAGGCCTCACTCATTATTCATCCAAACCGGGGGAATTGGCGCCTCCGCGAAGGAGGATAACTAGGGAGAAGAATCTGAAATTCCCTCTCCCCAAGGAAGAAAGAAGGCCATCTCTGAAGACCCGGAAACAAAGGTTTCCAAACGGGGGGAGAAATCTTCGCCAGAGGGTCTTGCCTCGGAGGGTACTCTTGCCGCACAGTGCCCGCAAGGGGATCAGCCCTCTATCGAGCTGTAAGTAAAGAAAAAGTTCTTAATAGTAAAAATATCCTACATTAATTCTGAAGACAATAACCGAAGCATATATCTTGTAGCTCGGATTGCAGCCCTTCTCGACAGAGTTCGTCTTCGGGGGATCTTCTTCCGGAGATGATGGAGAGCGAAACATCTCCCCATGCCACCCCGCCTTATGAGGCGAGCGACCCTGAAGTGTCGTCGTGGAGGGTTTCTCCTGATCCGCCAAGGCTAGATGGTAATCCTTCGGCCACCCGAAGTCCTCAGTATTCCGCTCCTAAAGAGATCGACAAAAAGAGTCCACAACCGTCCGGTGTGCGATCGGACGCACTGAAGGATCTTCTAGAGCAAGCGGCCATCTCAGAAGCACATCGTATGCTAATGGATATGGTGATTGAGAGGATTTCATCCGCCGAAAGAGGGTTGCATGAAGCTTTATGGGTCTGCTGAAAGGCTTTGAGGTACGTGAAATAGTGTATGTTTTTTACAGTACCGCACACATTAGGTGTGCCCTATGCAGATAGTAGCCCCTGAGAGTCTGGTTTCCATCGAGAACGGTGACAAACAGAGGATCATAGTCCCAGGTAATAATAAGGCCGCCTTCATGTGCAGGCGGCTGAAGGTCCGGTGGCTAGCCGGACTGGTGAGTTTGCCGAGCTGAAGCGGCAACTTGATGTGGCAGATGTCGACATCATGCTTGTCAACAAGCGGCTTGGCGAGGCACATGGTATGTGATTTCTACGGTGATCGACACATAGTAAGAGGAGCATGATGCTAGTATCTTTAATATGTTGTGACTGTAGATGGAGTTGCCACCGTGGAGACCCTTCTTGCGGAAATTGGCCGAGCCAAGGAACAAGCCAGGAATAGTGATGCTGTCACATCCCTAGTTCTGGTATGACCTAGACTAGCTAGCCATTTGTGCATCATGTTTAAATTCCATTTAAATTTGAAATGGGGATTTGTGAAACCCTTAGAATCATTTCTGGAAATAATCCAGATAAAAATTTCTCCAAAAAGGTCCAAGAAAATGTTCATGTTACTCTCTGAAAATATTGGCCAGAGGTAAAAATCAAACCAATATTTTAAGGAACTCATAAATATTTATTTTGGACTTTTGGACTTAATCCAGTAATTATTTGCATTGGATAAATATTTATATATATATGAAGTATTGTCCAATAATTCTAAATTTTGGTGAGGGGCTTTGGAATAATCCCTTAGGCCCCTGCAAAAATTGTCAGAATTAAATAAAATGATTTGGTATTTTTATCAAATCAAAACAAATGTCAGAAAAATAGAAAAGAAAAATAAGAGAGAAGGAGAGAAGTACCTGGGCCTTACCTGGCAGCCCAGTAGCCCAGCAGGCCAGCCCAGCTAGCTGGCCGACGCCAGTCGTCACCTACCTCCTGCCAGGAGGACGGCGCGCATGTGCCCGACGCACGCGAGCACACGCCGGCCACCTCCTGCTTCCCCGCTCGTCGCTGGAGGCACCCAACGACGCCACGCACTTCCCCAAACCACTCTCCCTCTCTCCAGTGGCCTCCCCTCCTCTCTCTCGCCCTTCACCGTGAACGCCCGAGCGCTGCCATCACTGCCGCTCGCCATAGCCGTGCCCACTGTGCCCCCCTCGCATCGCTGCTGTGTCCTAGAGCTCCGACCTGTCGCCTTCTTCGTCTTCGTCAAGCAACGCAGCTGGGGATGCCCTACCTCGACCTTGTTGCCGCCATTTTCCACCGCGAGCGCCCGAGATCGCCAGCGCCCGTACGTCGCCGTCTGGCCTTCCCCGAGCCCGCTTCGACGCCCTCTGCGACCGCTGTGAGCTCTATCGTCGTTTCCCCCTCTTCCCCTTGCCTCTCGATCACTGCAGCCGCCGTTTTGACTGAAGCCGTAGCACCTCGCCGCCGGCCATGGCGCCACCGTGGCCAGGGGCCGAGCCAGCCGCACCCGCGCGCGTCACCGTGCTCCTGGTGACGCCAGGAGGCCGTAGAGCCTCTCCGCTTGCCTCCCCATGCACCGCAACCCTCACCCGTACTTGGCCGTGCTCCTGCCGCCGCCGCGAGCCTCGCTCCGGCGAGCTCCGGCCACCCCTCCTCCTCCTATCTACCCCACTAGATGCGGGAGAGCACGGGCTACGCCCCGGTGCTCTCCGCCGTCCTTTTGGTCACCAGAACGGTGATCCCGAGCCCCTCCGCCGCGTTCGGCCACGCCGGCGGCTAAACGCCGGTGGGGTTGACCGGGTCTAACCCCCCTAGTTGACCAAAGTTTGACCCATGTGGGTCAGTGACAAATGGGCCCCAGCGCCCCCTAATTTGTAGTTAGGATTAATTAACCCTCTATTAATTAACCATGACACTAACGTGTGGCCCCCACACGTCAGATTTGACCTGGACAGCCATGTTGACCTGCTGATGTAGTGATGACATCATGCTAATGCAGTTATTCTTTTTCTGGAATTAGTTTTAAACAGGAAATTCTAGAAAAGGTCTAAAACTTCTAAAAATCATAGAAATTCAACCGTAACTCCAAATGAAATAATTTATATATGAAAAATTATCAGAAAAATTCAATCTATCCATCTGTACCAGTTTCATGCATGAAAAACCAAGTTATGCCTGTTGCATAGGTGAAAAGACATGAATGGCAATTATAAGAGCTAATGTTAAAGATGCATTTGAATCTTTGGTTCAAATGGACTTTAACCAAATGAATGCTAGTTGCATTAGCTCAAACAACATCACATATTCATGCCATGATCATGCATCATACTTTTGCATATGCTTTTGTTTGATTTCCATCACCGTTCCTTCTCGATAGGTCCTGCTCCGGAGAGTGTTCGAGAGTACCTGTCAGAGGAGCAGTGCCCCCCTGTTGATCTACCAAGCAAGCAACCCCCCTTGTTCATTCTAATACAATCCTACTCTCTCGCTCCTGCTCTCATTTATTGCATTAGGACAAAAACGATTCAACCGCTACTTTATGCTGCGGTAGTTGAACCCATTCCTCTGCATGACCTGTCATTGCCACAGTAAATAGTTAAAACCCACTAGCATGTGTAGGAGTTGTTTGAGCCATGTTGTGTTCCTACCGTGCCATGCCTGCTATTGCTTAGAGTTGTGTCAGGTCTGATTCATCGGGAATGAATTGGAGTGTTATGATATGTTCTGGTGCAGAGAGTTAAGCGTGTGAACACAATTTGGTAAAGGTAGCGGTGAGAGGCCATGTAGGAGTACATGGTGGGTTGTCTCATTGGGACCGTCCTTAAGAACTGAGTTCTATGCAAGTTGTCCAATGACTAGCTACTACCACACATTGGGCTCCGGGCGCTCCAAGCTCTCTCGGCTTATTAACCGCCTTGATCTCTGTCCAGGAGTTGCAAATAGTTTCTGGTGTTTGTAGGTAGTGCTATTTTTCTATCGAGTGGCACCCGGCAGGGTGGGCTCGGGACAGACTAGGCACAGGTGGCACGGTGTACCAAGTGGCACCCGGATGGTGGGCTTGGGTACCCTGCTCACATCGTTTGGGGCCGTGAGCGACACCTCGGCCGGATCTCCTTGCGGATGGAACCCAAATAGGTGATAAACCTGGATTAGAGTCTTGCGTGGTTAGTGAGGTCGTGGCCGACACCCTCGCCAGGCTTCCGCTTGAAGGTTGCCGAGATACATGACGTGTATATGGTGATAAGTGGTGAGAGCGCGTGTGAAGAAGTACACCCCTACAGGGTTATCATGATCTATTCGAATAGCCGTGTCCTCGGTTATGGACTTCTTGGATGCTTACGTGGTACATAGAAAACTTAAAGTGGATATTGTAAAATGCTCAAGACAAGTGTGAGTACTATGGATGGCCTTCTCGTAGGAGAGACGGGGATGAATCCATACTAGTGTATTGATGTGGTGATTAGTGGACTCGTGTGCGCTGCCTCATCTCAAAGAAGTTTCTCATTGTCGTAGAACAGGATAGCCACTGGGTCAAAGCTGGCTTGCTGCAACTAAACCCCACATTACCTTCTTGATACAAATCCATGTATGATAGTACCTGATGTAAGTCTTGCTGAGTACCTTTGTACTCACGTTGCTTTATTTATGTTTTTGCAGCTGAGACATCTGTCTCACTAGTAGTATCGCTTGGACTTCGACGAGTAGCTTGTTACCTCAGCTACGATCTTGTACCTTGGAGGGACTTGTAGATAGTCAGGCCTCTCGGTCTTTTTCTTTTGTAGTTGTCTGTACTCAGACATGTAATGCTTCCGTTGCTTGTATGCTCTGAATGATGGGTCATGTGACCCCTGTTTGTATTTATGCTATGTGGCTCTTCTGAGCCTTTATCTATATGAGTTGCGTTATGTTGTGATGCCATGTTGTACAACACATACTTGCATGTTATGCGCACGTGTGACGTGTATTGCTATGTGTGGGATCCGACAATCTAGTTGTTTCTCCTTGGCAGGCTCTCTTTTGGGGAAATGTAGTCTAGTGCTTCCTTGAGCCATAGTAGTCCGCTACAGCCCGGTTCACCGGAGTCCTGCTAGCCCAGTACTACTGCTCAGAACACTTGACTGGCCGGCATGTGTTCCACTTCGTTCCTATGTCTGTCCCTTCGGGGAAATGTCACGCGGTGACTTCCAGAGTCCTGTTAGCCCAGTGCTACAGCCCGGATTCATACGCTGTTGACCGACAAGCTCGATGTGATTCATGTATGCCTGTCTCCATAGGTCTGTGCCGCTTTGGGTTCACGACTAGCCATGTCGGCCCGGGTTCTCTGTCATATGGATGCTAGTGACTCTATCATATACGTGAGCCAAAAGGCGCAAACGGTTCCGGGCCATGGTAAGGCGACACCCGTGGGGATACCGTGCGTGAGGCCGCAAAGTGATATGAGGTGTTACATGCTAGATAGGCGTGACTTAGAATCAGGGTCCCGACAGCTTTGGTATCAGAGCCTGACTGCCTGTAGGATTTCCAAGCCAACCTGGTCGAAGTTGAGTTTAGAAATTCTTTAGTTATCTAAGGGAATTGATTGTGGAAGGGAACATAAGGTTCTTTTTACTCCTTATACCTCATGCCTTCTGATCTGAGTCATCCTATCTTTCCTACGGGGTTAAGGAACTAGGCTTCCTCTTCTGTCTATCAGGATCACGTGTTACTACTCCGTAGTCTCTAAGGTTTGGTTGATCTGTGTCATATCCTAGTTTGAGTACCTCTGGTGTAGCCTGTTTAGCAATATCTCAGAACCTTGAGTAATGATGTTGAGTATGGTGCTACCCCGTCTTTTGCAGAATGTCTCATTTCGAGCATTTTACTGCCATTATGCTGTCGGAACTGTCCTAGGAGTTCAAGAGATAGTATTTTTCCACGTACTATAATGTACATCCTTATGATGATGCTGAATCCGTCCTTGTTTCCTTGGTTGGTTCTTCAGGATGTCGTCAATTAACCGAAGTTTTGTTGCTCGTAGCCGGAACCACGGAGACAGTAGGGATGAGGATCCTCCCGACCAGCCTTCGTTGGCAGAGTTCATGCTAGGGATGGAGAAGAACAAGCGAGAGTCTAACTGCTTGTTGGCACGTATGGAGGAGAACACCTCCCGTCAGCACAAAGAGTCAACGTCCATCTATGATTTCATTGGTCTGAAACCACCTACCTTCCATCATTCCATTGAACCACTCAATGAAGATGACTGGCTCCGTAGTATCACACACAAGCTGCGTTCGGCGAACGTAGCTGAAAGTAATAAGGTCACCTACGCTGCTTATCATCTGGGAGGTCCTGCTAGTATTTGGTGGCAGAACTCTGAGGCTATGCTTCCAGCTGGCTAGAAAACCACCTGGAGAGGTTTCACTGAGGCTTTTCGCGAGCATCACATTCCTCAGGCTCTCATTGATCACAAGAGAGAAGAGTTTTGTAGTTTTGTCACATCCCTAGTTCTGGTATGGTCCTAGGCTTGCTTTGTGCATCATGTTTAAATTTCAAATGAAGTTGAAATGGGGATGTTGCAAACCCTAGCACCAAAGTTTTTTCCCAATAGGTGCAACTTTAAAATGGATTTTCAATGCACCCAAAATGCTATTCAAAAATGTTCATGCTCTTTGGATAATGTTGGGAACAACAACCAGAGGTGATGCACATTTTTGCTACTCATTTTGGATTTTTGAATCAATGCATAAATATTTGATTTGGAGCTGTTTAAATTATATAAATATTTTAATGGCTCCAAAAATGTTGGGAATTGGTGAGGGCCTCTAGAATATTATATCTAGATGCCACAATTATTTCCAGCATTTATGGAAATGTTTTAACATTTCTTTTAGATACAAAACAAATGTCAGAAAATAGAAAACAAAAAGAAAATAAAAGAGAGAAAGGGAATCGTACCTGGCCTCACCTGGCGGTCCACCTGCTCTGGCCCAACAAGTCGGCCCAGCTGACTGGCCACGCCAGTCATCTCCCTCCTCGCGCCAGAAGGCAGGGGCGCGTGCTCGCCGCGCGCCGGCCAGGCGCCGGCCACCTCCTGCCTCCCTGCATGTCTCCCCGTCGCCCTAAGGACGCCACGCGATCCCCCGACTCTCTCTCGCTCTCTCTCGTCCCCATCCTCTCCCCTGGCTCTCTCCCTCGCACGCATCGAACGCAGTCGCCGCTGCCGCTCACCGTTGCCGCACCCAGAGCCTCCCGCTCGACCCCTCGACGTGCCCAGTAGCTCCCCTACCTTGTTCTCGACCTCCTCGCCAAGCCAAGCGACGCCGGACGCTGCCGGACGCCCTCACCGCCATCTTCTTCAACCTCGGGCCACCAAGATCGCCGGCGACCGTGCGCCCGCTCCGACGCTTCCCCGAGCTCGCTGAGGCCACCGAACGAACCGCTGTGAGCTCCTGCGTGGATCCCCTCCTTCCTCCCCTTTGATTTCGAGCCATAGACGTCGCCCCCTTGACGACCGTAGCCGCCACCGCTTGAGCTCGTCGTCGGCGCAGCTCCGGCGACCAAATTGTCACTCCGGGGAGTCCAACTTGCTCCCCGCAAGGCGTAGCGCCCCGCCAGACCTTCGCCTCGCTCGTCAGCACACCGCAACGCTAACCCGCACCAGCCCCGAACTACGGCAGCCGCCGCGAGCTCCATTCCGGTGAGCTTCGGCCTCCCCAGCTCATCCCACATGCTCCACTGGATGCAGACGATGACGGGCTACGCCCCGGTGGTCTCCGCGCGCTCTTCCGCCACCTGTAGTGCATTCCGGCGAAGCACCGCCGCGCGGTTTGGTCGTCGCCGGCCGAACTCCGGCGAGGCTGACGTGGCGGCTTAATTAGCGCTAATCCCCACCATTAGCCACCCCACTAGCCGCTGACAGTGGGCCCCAGAGCCAAGTCAACCCTGGTCAGTACGAGTTTGACCCGGGGTTAACCCCAGTGTCACTGACGTGTGGTCCCCACACGTAAGGTTTGACCTGGTCAGCCCTGCTGACGCCTCTGTGACGTCACGCTGACGCAATAAACTATTTTCTGGATTTAAAATAAATTAGGAAATTTCAGAAAATAGTTAAAACTTCTAAAATTCATAGAAATTAAACCGTAGCTCAGAATGAAATAAATTATATATGAAAAATCATAAGAAAAATGCAAGGAATCCATTTATGCTAGTTTCATGCATGAAAAACCAACCTATACTTGTTGTATAAGTGAAAACGTAATAATGGCATGTTATATATTTAATTTGGGGTTTGCATATGAACCCTTGGTTCATATGGACTTCAACCAAATTAATGCTAGATGCATTAGGGAAAATCATAGCATCTTTGAAATGTCATCTTCATGCATCATATTGTTGCATATGGTTGTTTATTGATTGCCGACACCGTCCCCTCTCGATAGGTTCTACTCCGAAAGGTGTCCCGAGTACCTGTCTGAGGAGCAGTGCTTCTTCGTGGATCTATCAGGCAAGCAAACCCCCTTGAGCATCTCGATAAATCCCACTCTCTCGCTCCTACTCCTTTTACTGCATTAGGATAACAACGATTCAAACTGCTACTTTCTGCTGCGGTAGCTGAACCCATTCCTCTGCTTGACCTGTCATTGCCACACTAAATAGTTGAAACCCACTAGCATGAGTAGGAGTTGTTTGAGCCTTGATGTGCCTGCTCATCCATGCTTGTTTTTCTTTATGCCAACTATGCTTAGAGTTGTGTCAGGTCTGATTCATCGGGAATGAATCGGAGTGGTGAACATGTGTTGGGGATCGTAGTAATTTCAAAAAAATTCCTACGCACACGCAAGATCATGGTTATGCATAGCAATGAGAGGGGAGAGTGTGATCTACGTACCCTTGTAGACCGACAACGGAAGCGTTATCTCAACGTGGTTGATGTAATCGTACGTCTTCACGGTCCAACCGATCCAAGCACCGTTACTCCGGCACCTCCGAGTTCTTGGCACACGTTCAGCTCGATGACGCACCCCAGGCTCCGATCCAGCAAAGCTTCGGGGAGGAGTTCCGTCAGCATGATGGCGTGGTGACGATCTTGATGTTTTACCGTCGCAGGGCTTAGCCTAAGCACCGCTACAATATGACTGAGGTGAAATATGGTGGAAGGGGGCACCGCACACGGCTAAGGAACGATCGTGAAGATCAACTTGTGTGTCTAGAGGTGCCCCCCTGCCCCCGTATATAAAGGAGCAAGGGGGAGGGGGCGGCCGGCCTAGGAGGTGGCGCGCCAAGGTGAGTCCTACTCCCATTGGGAGTAGGACTCCTTCCTTCCTTGTTGGAGTAGGAGAAGGGGAAAGAGGGGAAGAGGAAGAAGGAAAAGGGGGCTGCGCCCCTTGTCCAATTCGGACCAGAGGGGGGGGGGCGCTGGCCTCCTTCCATTTGGCCTCTCTCCTCTACTTCCGTATCGCCCAATAAGGCCCATATACTCCCCGGCGAATTCCCGTAACTCTCCGATACTCCGAAAAATACCCGAATCACTCGGAACCTTTCCGATGTCCGAATATAGTCGTCCAATATATCGATCTTTACGTCTCGACTATTTCGAGACTCCTCGTCATGTCCCCGATCTCATCCGGGACTCCGAACTCCTTTGGTACATCAAAACTCATAAACTCATAATATAACTGTCATCGAAACCTTAAGCGTGCGGACCCTACGGTTTGAGAACAATGTAGACATGACCGAGACACGTCTCCGGTCAATAACCAATAGTGGGACCTGGATGCCCATATTGGCTCCTACATATTCTACGAAGATCTTTATCGGTCAGACCGCATAACAACATACGTTGTTCTCTTTGTCATCGGTATGTTACTTGCCCGAGATTCGATCGTCGGTATCTTAATACCTAGTTCAATCTCGTTACCAGCAAGTCTCTTTACTCGTTCCGTAATACATCATCTCGCAACTAACTCATTAGTTGGAATGCTTGCAAGGCTTATGTGATGTGCATTACCGAGAGGGCCCAGAGATACCTCTCCGACAATCGGAGTGACAAATCCTAATCTCGAAATACGCCAACCCAACATGTACCTTTGTAGACACCTGTAGAGCTCCTTTATAATCACCCAGTTACATTGTGACGTTTGGTAGCACACAAAGTGTTCCTCTGGCAAACGGGAGTTGCATAATCTCAGTCATAGGAACATGTATAAGTCATGAAGAAAGTAATAGCAACATACTAAACGATCGGGTGCTAAGCTAATGGAATGGGTCATGTCAATTAGATCATTCAACTAATGATGTGATCCCGTTAATCAAATAACAACTCTTTTGTTTATGGTTAGGAAACATAACCATCTTCGATTAACGAGCTAGTCAAGTAGAGGCATACTAGTGACACTTTGTTTGTCTATGTCTTCACACATGTATTATGTTTCCGGTTAATACAATTCTAGCATGAATAATAAATATTTATCATGATATAATGAAATAAATATTAACTTTATTATTGCCTCTAGGGCATATTTCCTTCAACATGTCCTACCGGTAAAGGCTAAGTGTGTGAACACGTTTTGGTAAAGGTAGCGACGAGAGGCCATGTAGGAGTACATGGTGGGTTGTCTCATTGGAACCGTCCTTAAGCACTGAGTTCTGTGTATGTTATCCAAGTCCAGTTACTACCACACATTGGGTTCCGGTTATCCGGCCCCTCTCGGCTTATTAATCCGCTTGATCTCTGTCCAGGAGTTGTAACTAGTTTCTGGCGTTTGTAGGTAGTGCTACTTGTCTACCAGGTGGTGTCCGACGGGATGGGCTTGGGACAGACTAGGCACCGTGGCACGGTGTACCAAGCGGCACCCGGATGGTGGGCTTGGGAACCCTGCACACATCATTTGGGGCCGTGAGTGACACCCCAGCCGGATCTCCTTGCGGATGGAACCCGAATAGGCGATAAACCTGGAGGAGAGACTTGTGTGGTTAGTCAGGTCATGGCCGACACACTTGCCCGGCTTCCGCTTGAAGGTTGCCGAGGTACATGACGTGTACAGGGCTATAAGTGGCGAGAGCGTGTGTGAAGAAGTACACCCCTGCAGGGTCAATATTATCTATTCGAATAGCCGTTTTCCTCGGATATGGAAACTTGGAGGACTTATGTAGTACATAGACAACTTGAAGTGGATACTCTAAAATCCGCAAGATAAGCGTGAGTGCTATGGATGGCCTTCTCGCAGGCATACGGGAACGGATCCATAGTGGAGTATTGATATGGTGAATATGTGGACTCGTGTGCGTCTTCTCACCTCAAAGAAGTTTCTGATACTCGTAGTATAGGCTAGCCACTGAGTCAAAGCTGGCTTGCTGCTGTTAACTCCACCACCCCCTTTGTTGATAATGTTGCATATATAGATAGTTCTGATGTAAGACTTGCTGAGTATCTTTATACTGACGTTTGCTTATTTATGTCTGGCAGTTGGTTACGCTAGTGACTTCGACGAGTAGCTTGTATCCCAGCTACGATCTTGTACCCTTGGGAGGGTCATGTATAGTCAGGCTTCTTAGTCTTTTCCTTTTGTAGTTGTCTGTACTCAGACATGTAATGCTTCCGTTGCTTGTATGCTCTGAATGATGGGTCATGAGACCCCTGTTTGTATCGATGCTATGTGGCTCTTCTGGGCCTTTATCTATATGAGTTTGAGTTATGTTGTGATGCCATGTTGTATAACACATACTTGCATGTTATGCGTACGTGTAACGTGTATTGCTATGTGTGGGATCCGTTAACCTAGTTGTTTACCTCTGGTAGCCTCTCTTATGGGGAAATGTAGTCTTGTGCTTCCATGTGCCATAGTAGTCCGCTACAGCCCGGTTCACCGGAGTCCTGCTAGCCCAGCACTACTTCTCCGGAACACTTGACTGGCCGGCATGTGATTCACTTTGTTCCTGTGTCTGTCCCTTCGGGGAAATGTCACGCAGTAACATCCGGAGTCCTGCCTAGCCTGCCATAGCCCGGGTTCCCAGAGTCCTGTTAGCCCAGTGCTACAGCCCGGAGACCTGTGTGTGTGTGTAGTGTGTGTGTGTGTGTGTGTGTGTGTGTGTGTGTGTGTGCATGTAGTGTGTGTGTGTGCGCGCGCGTGTGTGTGCGCACGGTCGGCGCCGGCGCCGGCGCCGGTGTGCGCTACGATCGATTGGAGACGAGGAGAGGGGCCGGGGAAGGGGCTCACAGCGCGCGCGGGCAAGGTCGAGGCGACGGCGAGGGCGAGGGCGAGGTCGATCCAAAGGCGACGGCGACGGCGAAGCGAGGGGATCGGCAACCGGGACAGCGACGGGGGTGCCGCGGAGTAGACGGGGACGACGCGACGAGGACGGGGGCGTCGCGGAGTCGACGGGGACGGCGCGGGACCGGGCGGCGGCAGAGAGAAGTGGGAGATGAGAAACTGAAAATTTTCGAAGTGTTTCTTATATAGGGGACACCTTTAGTACCGGTTGGAGCCACCAACCGGTACTAAAGGCCTGTTTTGGCCAGGCCAAGCGGGGGGGAGCACCCCCCTTTAGTACCGGTTCCTGGCTCCAACCGGTACTAAAGGCCCCCCCTTTAGTACCGGTTGGTGCCACGACCCGGTACTAAAGGGGGTGCGCAGCCAGGTGAGGGGCGCAGAAGTTTAGTCAAACCTCGCTAGCCGAAGGGCACTCACACCTGCTTATAAGCCCTGCCGCCGCTGCTGTCTCGAGATCCTCTCTAATGCAGGCCTTCTGGGCCTACCTCTGCTACTCTGCCCTGTGGGGCCTATTGGGCTTGCGGGCCTGCATCCTGGCCCAACAACAGGTTGGGTTTCTAGTCGTATGCAGGCCGCTGTGGCCCGGTAGGTGGGCTTTTTTCATTTAGTTTTTTCTTTTCTACTTTATTTATTTCGTTTTATTTATTTTTAGTTGTTTTTTGCTGTATTTAGAGTTTCTTTGTGAATATTTTTGATAGTTTTTAGAAACTTTCAGTTAGTGCCGGTAGTTTTTAAATTTGAATAGTTTAAATTTTGAATTATTTGAAATTTGTGTGAATCACTAGTTTGTGAATAACTTAACTTTAAAAATACATTTTCCAGTGATTGTTTTTTCTTATGTTTAATATTAGTGTGTTTTATCATTATATTCAATTTGGTAATGCTTAAGTTATTTAAAAATGAAATGCCTTTGTAATGGATGAGTTTTCGTCCGAAACCCTGATACTTCGAAACAGATTGTCCATTTTGTACACGAAGTGTATCCAGTTTTTGCGGTAACCCTCTCTAGTTTTTTACACATGCTATGTGGGTGAAATTATGATACCATGCCAACTTTCATCATTTTCTGAGTTCATTTGAAATGCTTTTCACTTCTTTCATTTAGTTTTTTCTTTTCTGCTTTATTTATTTTGTTTTATTTATTTTTAGTTGTTTTTTGCTGTATTTAGAGTTTCTTTGTGAATATTTTTGATAGTTTTTAGAAATTTCAGTTAGTGCCGGTAGTTTTTAATTTGAATAGTTTAAATTTTAAATTATTTGAAATTTGTGTGAATCACTAGTTTGTGAATAACTTAACTTTAAAAATACATTTTCCAGTGATTCTTTTTTCTTATGTTTAATATTAGTGTGTTTTATCATTATATTCAATTTGGTAATGCTTAAGTTATTTAAAAATGAAATGCCTTTGTAACGGATGAGTTTTCGTCCGAAACCCTGATACTTCGAAACAGATTGTCCATTTTGTACACGAAGTGTATCCAGTTTTTGCGGTAACCCTCTCTACTTTTTTGCACATGCTATGTGGGTGAAATTATGATACCATGCCAATTTTCATCCTTTTCTGAGTTCATTTGAAATGCTTTTCAATTTCAGGGTCATTTAGCTGAAAAAATCAATAAATGCATGAAAGAATTTGCTTGCACATAAAATTTCTTCGCGTTTCAAATGCCAAAACACATAACTAGCTACCCTAACTATTACAGAGATTCCCTCCTGGGTGTGAAACACAGAAGAAAGTGATGATAGCTAAGCCGATCACATCCCAGATCTTTGGGTGTGAAACTTTTTCTTCGCGTGTGTCCCTTTGCGTCGTAGCCATGGAAAATCTTCATCATTTAACGGGATGCTCGGGTCAATATTCACTGTGAATGGAGCAATTTCGTCAAACTTTTCATAATATTCTGACTTGTCTGTCTTGTCATCCACTCCCACGATGTTTCTCTTCCCAGAAAGAACTCTGTGCCGCTTTGACTCATCATACGATGCATTCGCTTCCTTATCTTTTCTTTTTCTTGGCTTGGTAGACATGTCCTTCACATAAAAAACCTGTGCCACATCATTGGCTAGGACGAATGGTTCGTCTGCATACGCAAGATTGTTGAGATCCACTGTTGTCATTCCGTACTTCGGGTCTTCCGTTACCCCGCCTCGTGTCATATTGACCCATTTGCACCGAAACAAAGGGACCTTCAAACCACGTCGATAGTCAAGTTCCCATATGTCCTGTATATAACCATAATATGTTTCCTTTCCCGTCTTGGTTTCTGCATCAAAGCGGACACCACTGTTTTGGTTGGTGCTCTTCTTATCTTGGGCGATCGTGTAAAATGTATTACCATTTATCTCGTACCCTTTGAAAGTCATTATATTCGAAGATGGTAACTGGGACAGCAAGTACATGTCATCTTCAATAGAGGTGTCATGCATGGTACATGCTTGCAACCAGCTGGCGAAACTCCTGGTTTGTTCACGTGTAATCCAGTCATCAGACCGCTCCGGGTGTTTGGAGCATAGCAAATTCTTCTGTTCATCCATATACGGAGCCACCAAGGCGGAATTCTGTAGAACTGTGTAGTGTACTTCAGTGAGAGAATGTCCGTCCATACATATTATTTTTTCCCCTCCTAGCATGCCTTTTCCATCCAGTCTGCCCTTATGCCGCGATTCAGGAACACCAATCGGCTTAAGGTCAGGAATAAAGTCAATACAAAACTCAATGACCTCCTCATTTTGACGGCCCATGGAAATGCTTCCTTGTGGCCTAGCACGGTTATGAACATATTTCTTTAAGACTCCCATGAACCTCTCAAAGGGGAACATATTGTGTAGAAATACAGGACCCAAAACATTAATCTCTTCGCATAGGTGAACTAGGACGTGCGTCATGATGTTGAAGAAGGATGGTGGGAACACCAACTCGAAACTGACAAGACATTGCACCAAATCATTCTATAACCTTGGTATGATTTCTGGATCGATTACCTTCTGAGAGATTGCATTGAGAAATGCACATAGCTTCACAATGGCTAATCGAACGTTTTCCGGTAGAAGCCCCCTCAATGCAACCGGAAGCAGTTGCGTCATAATCACGTGGCAGTCATGAGACTTTAGGTTCTGGAACTTTTTCTCTACCATGTTTATTATTCCCTTTATATTCGACGAGAAGCCAGACGGTACCTTAATACTGAGTAGGCATTCAAAGAAGATTTCCTTCTCTTCTTTGGTAAGAGCGTAGCTTGCATGACCCTGATGTATGCCGTCTTTTCCGTGCATACGTTGCTGGTCCTCCCGTGCCTCAGGTGTATCTTTTGTCTTCCCATACACGCCCAAGAAGCCAAGCAGGGTCACACAAAGATTCTTCGTCACGTGCATCACGTTGATTGCAGAGCGGACCTCGAGGTCTTTCCAATAGGGCAGGTCCCAAAATATAGATTTATTCTTCCACATGGGTGAGCGTCCGTCAGCGTCATTCGGAACAGGTTGTCCACCAGGACCCTTTCCAAAGACCACCTTCAAATCCTTGGCCATATCATGTACATCAGCACCAGTACGGTGGCGAGGCTTCGTCCGGTGATCTGCCTCACCTTTGAAATGCTTGCCTTTCTTTCTTACGGGATGCCTGCTTGGAAGAAATCGACGATGTCCCAGGTACACATTCTTCTTACAATTAGCAAAATATATACTGTCGGTATCGTCCAAACAGTGCGTGCATGCGCGGTATCCCTTGTTTGTCTGTCCTGAAAGGTTACTGAGAGCAGGCCAATCATTGATGGTCACGAACAACAACGCCTTTAGGTCAAATTCTTCCCCCATGTGCTCATCCCACGCACGTACACCTGTTCCATTCCACAGTTGTAAGAGTTCTTCAACTAATGGCCTTAGGTACACATCAATGTCGTTGCCGGGTTGCTTCGGGCCTTGGATGAGCACTGGCATCATAATGAACTTCCGCTTCATGCACAACCAAGGAGGAAGGTTATACAAACATAGAGTCACAGGCCAGGTGCTATGGTTGCTGCTCTGCTCCTCAAAAGGATTAATGCCATCTGCGCTTAGACCAAACCATACGCTCCTTGCGTCATCTGCAAATTCCTTCCCGTACTTTCTTTCGATTTTTCTCCACTGCGACCCATCAGCGGGTACTCTCAACTTTCCGTCTTTCTTACGGTCTTCTTTGTGCCATCGCATCACCTTGGCATGCTCTTTGTTTTGGAACAAATGTTTCAACCGTGGTATTATAGGAGCATACCACATCACCTTGGCAGGAATCTTCTTCCTGGGGCGCCGGCCCTCGACATCACCAGTGTCATCGCGGCAGATCTTATAGCGCAATGCACCACATACCGGGCAAGCGTTCAAATCCTTGTACTCACTGCGGTAGAGGATGCAATCATTAGGGCATGCATGTATCTTCTGCACCTCTAACCCTAGAGGGTAGACAACCTTCTTTGCTTCGTATGTACTCTCGGGCAATTCGTTGTCCTCTGGAAGCATATCCTTTATCATTACCAGCAACTTTCCAAATCCCTTGTCAGATACACCATTCTCTGCCTTCCATTGCAGCAATTCCAGTGTGGTGCCCAGCTTTTTCTTGTCGCCTACGCAATTCGGGTACAACAATTCTTTGTGATCCTCTAACATGCGCTGCAACTTCTTCTTCTCCAAATCACTTGCGCAGTTTCTCTTTGCATCAGCAATGGCCCGACCTAGATCATCAACGGGCTCATATGATGCCTCTTCTTCAGCTTCTTCCCGCATTGCTGGCTCAGCTTCTTCCCGCATTACCGGCTCAGCTTCTTCCCCCATTGTTGTATCATCGTATTCAGGGAACCCATGGCCAGGATAGCTGTCGTCGTCCTCTTCTTCTTCATTGTCTTCCATCATAACCCCTCTTTCTCCGTGCTTGGTCCAAACATTATAATGGGGCATGAAACCGGTCTTAAACAGGTGGACGTGAATGGTTCTTGACGTAGAGTAATTGTGACCATTCTTACAATGAGCACATGGACAAGGCATAAAACCATCCGCCCGCTTGTTTGCCTCAGCCGCAAGCAGAAAAGTACGCACGCCCTCAACGAACTGGGGAGAGCATCGGTCATCATACATCCATTGCCGGCTCATCTTCATTACACAACACCGAATAGACCAAATTAATACAAGTTCATACATAAAGTTCATACAACACTTAAATGCAACAAACAAATAACTCTCTAGCTAAAGCACTTAAATGCAACAACAAATACGATCAAGATCGCAACTAAGGTAACAATGGATCCAACAGCATAATGATACCAAGCCTCACTATCGATGGCATATTTTCTAATCTTTCTAATCTTCAAGCGCATTTTCTCCATCTTGATTTTGTGATCATCGACGACATCGGCAACATGCAACTCCAATTCCATCTTCTCCCCCTCAATTCTTTTCAATTTTTCTTTCAAGTACTCGTTTTCTCTTTCAACTAAATTTAACCTCTCGGCAATAGGGTCGGTTGGAATTTCAGGTTCAGATACCTCCTAGAAAAAATTTCTATGTCAACTTGATGGGCATAATTTGTCATAAACACGAAATGCAACTAGTTTTAAAAGAGAATATACATACCACATCCGAATCATAACAAGGACTAGGGCCGACGGGGACGGATATCAAAACCATGGCACTATATGTATAACAAACAACGTACGGGTAAGATAATTATACGAGTAACTATATATCCAAATCACAAACATCAATTTTTATATAAAATTTCATGAACAAGAGGCTCACCACAAGGTGGTCCCGGCGACGGGACGGTGCGGGCGATCGACGGTGGCTACGATGGAGATTTAGAAGGCACTAAGTAAACCACACCTACATATGCAAACTAAGTGTTATTTTTGACCTCAAATTGCATATAAATCAAATACTAGCACACATATATATATATATATCCTCCCAAATTACTAAACTCACAAATTAATCACTATATAAACCAATGCAAGAGCTAATCTAGCAATGAGAGATGAAAGGACAAAGTTGCTAACCTTTGTGATCATTTGAATGGATGAGGGCCTTCAAATCTTGACAAATTTTGGGAAAATTTTGTGATGAACTCGAGAGGAAGAAGGGAAGAACAGAGGAGAGGGCCGGAGAGGGGAAAGGGGGAAGAACAAAGTGCTGGTGGACGAAGGGTTTATATAGGACGAACTTTAGTACCGGTTCGTGGCACGAACCGGTACTAAAGGTGCTGGAGGGGCCCCACTCTGGCAACATCCTGCCACCACTCTCATTAGTACCGGTTCGTGGCACAAACCGGTGCTAAAGGTTAGCCACGAACCGGTACTAATGAAAGCGGCCTGGCTAGCCGTTGGAACCGGCACTAATATATACATTAGTGCCGGCTCAAATACAAACCGGCACTAATGTGCTTCACGATTGACCCTTTTTCTACTAGTGAGTGGAGTATTGATATGGTGAATATGTGGACTCGTGTGCGTCTTCTCACCTCAAAGAAGTTTCTGATACTCGTAGTATAGGCTAGCCACTGAGTCAAAGCTGGCTTGCTGCTGTTAACTCCACCACCCCCTTTGTTGATAATGTTGCATATGTAGATAGTTCTGATGTAAGACTTGCTGAGTACCTTTGTACTCACATTTGCTTATTTATGTTTTGCAGTTGGTTATGCTAGTGACTTCGACGAGTAGCTTGTATCCCAGCTACGATATTGTACCCTTGGGAGGGTCGTGTATAGTCAGGCTTCTTAGTCTTTTCCTTTTGTAGTTGTCTGTACTCAGACATGTAATGCTTCCGTTGCTTGTATGCTCTGAATGATGGGTCATGAGACCCCTGTTTGTATTGATGCTATGTGGCTCTTTTGGGCCTTTATCTATATGAGTTTGAGTTATGTTGTGATGCCATGTTGTATAACACATACTTGCATGTTATGCGTACGTGTAACGTGTATTGCTATGTGTGGGATCCATCAACCTAGTTGTTTACCTCTGGTAGCCTCTCTTATGGGGAAATGTAGTCTTGTGCTTCCATGTGCCATAGTAGTCCGCTACAGCTCGGTTCACCGGACTCCTGCTAGCCCAGCACTACTGCTCCGGAACACTTGACTGGCCGGCATGTGATTCACTTTGTTCCTGTGTCTGTCCCTTCGGGGAAATGTCACGCAGTAACATCCGGAGTCCTGCCTAGCCTGCTACAGCCCGGGTTCCCGGAGTCCTGTTAGCCTAGTGCTACAGCCCGGATTAATATGCTGTTGACCGACATGCTCGAGGTTGATTCATGTATGCCTGTCCCCGTAAGTTAGTGCTACTTTGGGTTCACGACTAGTCATGTTGACCCGGGTTCTCTGTCATATAGATGCTAGCGACACTATCATATACGTGAGCCAAAAGGCGCAAACGGTCCCGGGCCAGGTAAGGTGGCACCCATGGGAATACCGTGCGTGAAGCCGCAAAGATACGAAGTGTTACATGCTAGATCGGTGTGACCTAGGATCGGGATCCCGACAAGTTTCACCCAAAGTAAGATGGCTGTTGATGTTTACAACAAAGTGTTTGAGAACCTTGCTCGCTATTCTATAGAAGAAGTGTCCACAGACGCCAAGAAGCAGGCTAGGTTCCGGAAGGGTCTCAACCACAAGTTGCGTCGCGATCTCCACTTGCACCATTGCAATACATTCCAGGCTCTTGTGAACAAGGCCATTAATGCGGAGACAGCTCAGCTCACTTACGAGGAGTCTCGTAAGCACACCTGTGATTTCGTTTCTTTCTCCGGTTCTAGTTCGCAGAAGCGCCGGATTTGGGTTCCGAACTCCGCACTTCCACCCGGATATTCACCGAGGACATCTTATGTGGTGCCTCACCCAGTTCCGTTACATACTCCACTCAGGCCTGCTGGTAGACCGCTTGTCAAAGAGGGTCCACGTCCTACCTCAGGGACTTGCTTCACATGCGGAGAGCCAGGACACTATGCACGTGACTGCTCTCAAACCAACTATGCTCCACCCCAGCCTGAGAAGTCTGTTGGCCGTGGTAAGCCATCAAGCAAGATGATTAGTGTCAGGTCAGCTCCCACTGAACGTGGATGTGTGCATCATGTCTCAGCTAAAGACACTCATGATGATCCGGATGTCGTTCTTGGTACACTCCTTGTCAACTATCGTCCAGCTTTGGTTCTGTTTGATACCGGAGCATCTCATTCCTTCATTTCCGAAAGTTATGCCAGCTTGCACAACATATCCTTTTGTGATATGCCCTCTCCACTAGTAATTCAAACTCCTGGATCCAAATGGCAAACTTCTAGTGTAAGCCATGGTAATGAAATCCTTGTCGACAGACTTGTATTCCTTGCGTCACTTATAGCCCTCAAGTCTACAGATATTAACATCATCTTGGGTATGGACTGGATGAAAGCTCATCATGCCAAGATTGATTGTTACACAAGGTCTGTTCAGCTTACACACCCATCTGGCAAGATAGTCAATGTCTCCACTAGGGTTGCAAAGCGTCAGCTCTATTCTCTTAATGCCAACCCTCTTCCTGACCTTGAAGATATCCCGGTAGTCCGTGACTTTCCGGATGTCTTTCCAGAGGAACTGCCAGGTATTCCACCTGACAGAGATGTAGAATTTGTCATAGATCTTATCCCAGGAACCGCTCCAATCTCTAGGAGACCTTACAAGATGGCACCCTTAGAACTAGCTGAGCTGAAGAAACAACTTGATGAATCCTTGCAAAAGGGTTTCATCCATCCTAGTTCTTCTCCCTGGGCTTGCCCCGTCCTCTTCATTAAGAAGAAGGATGGTACGGACCGGATGGTTGTAGATTATCACCCCGTTAATTTGGTCACGATAAAGAACAAGTATCCGCTCCCCAGGATCAACGATTTGTATGATCAGCTCGCTGGATCCTCAGTCTTTTCAAAGATGGATCTGAGGTTAGGCTACCACCAAATCAAGATCAGAAATGGGGACATTCCTAAGACGGCTTTTGTCACTCGTTATGGTCAGTACGAGTACACCGTCATGTCCTTTGGTCTAACCAACGCTCCAGCTACTTTCTCTCGCTTGATGAACTCGATCTTCATGGAGTACTTAGATAAGTTCGTCGTGGTTTACCTCGATGATATTCTTATTTACTCGAAGAATGAGGAAGATCATGCCGAACATCTTAGACTTGTGCTAGAAAAACTCAGAGAGCACCGCCTTTATGCCAAGTTCTCCAAGTGTGAATTTTGGTTGCCAGAGGTGACCTATCTTGGCCATGTAATCTCTGGTAAGGGCATTGCTGTCAATCCCGAAAGAGTTCAGGCCATTCTTGATTGGACTCCGCCTGAAACAGTTAAGCAAGTTAGGAGTTTCCTTGGCCTAGCCAGTTATTGTCGCCGCTTCGTTGAGAACTTCTCCAAAGTGGCCAAACCACTCACAGAACTTCTCAAGAAAGATAAAAAGTTTGAGTGGTCCCCACAGTGTGAGTACAGTTTTCAGGAACTGGAAAGACGCCTGACCTCTGCTCCCATACTTGTGCCACCGGATTTCACTAAGGACTTTGTTATCTATTGTGATGCCTCACGACAGGGACTAGGTTGCATTCTTATGCAGGATCGCCATGTGATTGCCTATGCATCTCGACAGTTGCATCCACATGAGGAGAACTATCCTACACATGATCTAGAGCTTGCAGCCGTAGTCTATGCACTTAAGACATGGCGACATTACCTTCTCGGTAAACGTTGCGAGATTTACACCGACCACCAGCGTCTCAAGTATATCTTCACCCAACCAGATTTGAACCTTAGGCAAAGACATTGGTTGGAGTTGATCTCAGATTACGACTTAGGGATTACCTACACCCCAGGCAAGGGGAATGTCATGGCTGATGCGCTAAGTCGTAAGTCCTATTGCAACAATCTCATGTTGCAGCAGGGCCAACCACTTCTCCATGAGGAATTATGTAAACTTAACCTTCACCTTGCTCCTCACGGATTCCTTTCTACCTTGGTGGCAAAACCTACTCTTGTGGATCAAATCATCTCTGCTCAGAAGCAGGATACGGGAATTTCCAGGATCAAGAGAAACATTAACAAAGGAGTTGGTCGTAGTTTCTCTATAGATGATCGTGGTGTTGTTTTCCTTGAGAGTCGCTTGGTGGTTCCCAAGAATCAACATCTTCAACAATTAATCCTTAAGGAGGCACATGAATCTCCTCTCATGATTCATCCCGGTAGTACTAAGATGTATCAGGACCTACGCCAGAGGTTCTGGTGGACTAGGATGAAGAGAGAAATTGCTCAATTTATTGCTAACTATGACATTTTCATCGCGTGAAGACAGAGCATCAGAGACCTGCTAGCACCCTTCAACCTTTAGCTATTCCTGAGTGGAAATGGGATAAAGTTGGTATGGACTTCATCACCGGCTTTCCCAGGACCAAGAGAGGGAATAATGCTATCTTCATAGTCATTGATCGTCTTTCCAAAGTGGCTCACTTCCTACCTGTTCGAGAGAGTATCACTGCTAGTCAGCTCGCTGACTTATATATTTCTCGAATAGTGTCACTTCATGGTGTTCCACTAGAGATCAATTCAGACCGTGGTAGTCTTTTCACTTCTCATTTCTGGGAGAGTTTCCAAACTTCCATGGGCACCCATCTTTCCTTCAGTACCGCTTTCCACCCTCAATCAAGTGGTCAGGTGGAAAGGGTCAACCAAATTCTCGAAGACATGCTTAGAGCTTGTGTTATCTCATTTGGTATGGATTGGGAGAAGTGTCTTCCCTTTGCGGAGTTTGATTATAACAACAGCTACCAATCCAGCCTCAAGAAAGCTCCTTTTGAGGTTCTGTATGGATGAAGATGTCGAACACCTTTGAACTATTCAGAAAACGGTGAAAGACAATTCTTTAGACCGGATATGATCCAGGAGGCAGAAGAGCAAGTTTGCATCATTCGTGAGAATTTGAAAACATCCCAATCTCATCAAAAGAGCCAGTATGACCGTAGTCATAAGGAAGTGGCTTATGAAATTGGCGACAAAGCTTACCTTCGGGTTACCCCTTTGAAGGGTACCCATCGATTCAGTATCAAGGGCAAGTTGGCTCCTCATTACATTGGTCCCTTTCTCATTCTCGCTAAACAAGGAGAGGTTGCCTACCAGTTGGAACTACCACCACATCTTTCTCGAGTTCATGATGTCTGCCACGTCTCTCAACTCAGGCGTTGCTTCTCGGATCCCATCCGCGGAGTGGACCACGAAACGCTTGATCTTCAAGATAACCTCACTTATCGAGAGTACCCTGTCTGCATCCTTGATCAAGCAGAGCGTGTCACCCGACATCATAACATCAAGTTTCTCAGGGTTTAGTGGTCTCATCATTCCGAGGGAGAAGCTACTTGGGAGCGTGAAGATTGTCTTCGACTTGAGTACCCCACTTTATTTCCGCCGACTCCTGAATCTCGGGACGAGATTCTTCCAAGTGGGGGCGAGTTGTCACATCCCTAGTTCTGGTATGACCTAGACCAGCTAGCCATTTGTGCATCATGTTTAAATTCCATTTAAATTTGAAATGGGGATTTGTGAAACCCTCAGAATCATTTCTGGAAATAATCCAGATAAAAATTTCTCCAAAAAGGTCCGAGAAAATGTTCATGTTACTCTCTGAAAATATTGGCCAGAGGTAAAAATCAAACCAATATTTTAAGGAACTCATAAATATTTATTTTGGACTTTTGGAGTTAATCCAGTAATTATTTGCGTTGGATAAATATTTTTATATATATGAAATATTGTCCAATAATTCTGAATTTTGGTGAGGGGCTTTGGAATAATCCCTTAGGCCCCTGCAAAAATTGTCAGAATTAAATAAAATGATTTGGTATTTTTATCAAATCAAAACAAATGTCAGAAAAATAGAAAAGAGAAATAAGAGAGAAGGAGAGAAGTACCTGGGCCTTACCTGGCAGCCCAACGGCCCAGCAGGCCAGCCCAGCCAGCTGGCCGAGGCCAGTCGTCACCTACCTCCTGCCAGGAGGACGGCGCGCGTGTGCCCGACGCACGCGAGCACACGCCGGCCACCTCCTGCTTCCCCGCTCGCCGCTAGAGGCACCCAACGATGCCACGCACTTCCCCGAACCTCTCTCCCTCTCTCAAGTGGCCTCCCCTCCTCTCTCTCACCCTTCACCGCGAACGCCCGAGCGCTGCCATCGCTGCCGCTCGCCATAGCCGTGCCCACTATGCCCCCCTCGCATCGCTGCTGTGTCCTAGAGCTCCGCCCTGTCGCCTTCTTCGTCTTCGTCAAGCCACGCAGCTGGGGACGCCCTACCTCGACCTCGTTGCCGCCGTTTTCTACCGTGAGCGCCCGAGATCGCCGGCGCCCGTACGTCGCCGTCTGGCCTTCCCCGAGCCTGCTTCGACACCCTGTGCGACCGCTGTGAGCTCCATCATCGTTTGCCCCTCTTCCCCTTGCCTCTCGATCACCGCAGCCGCCGTTTCGACCGAAGCCGTAGCACCTCGCCGCCGGCCATGGCGCCACCATGGCCAGGGGCCGAGCCAGCCGGACCCGCGCATGTCACCATGCTCCTGGTGTCGCCAGGAGGCCGTAGAGCCTCTTCGCTCGCCTGCCCATGCGCCGCAGCCCTCGCCCACACTTGGCCGTGCTCCGGCCGCCACCGCGAGCCTTGCTCCGGCGAGCTCCGGCCACCCCTCCTCCTCCTATCTACCCCACTAGATGCGGGAGAGCACGGGCTACGCCCCGGTGCTCTCCGCCGTCCTTTTGTTCACCGGAACAGTGATCCCGAGCCCCTCCGCCGCGTTCGGCCTCGCCGGTGGCTAAACGCCGGTGGGGTTGACCGGGTCTAACCCCCCCAGTAGACCCAGGTTTGACCCGTGTGGGTCAGTGATAGATGGGCCCTGGCGCCCCCTAATTTGTAGTTAGGATTAATTAACCCTCTGTTAATTAACCATGACACTGACGTGTGGCCCCGCACACGTCAGATTTGATCTGGACAACCACATTGACCTGCTGATGTAGTGATGACATCATGCTGACGCAGTTATTCTTTTTCTGGAATTAGTTTTAAACAGGAAATTCCAGAAAAGGTCTAAAACTTCTAAAAATCATAGAAAAATTCAACCGTAACTCCAAATGAAATAATTTATATATGAAAACTTATTAGAAAAAATCAATCTATCCACATGTACCAGTTTCATGCATGAAAAACCAAGTTATACCTGTTGTATAGGTGAAAACACATGAATGGCACTTATAAGAGCTTATGTTAAAGATGCATTTGATTCTTTGGTTCAAATGGACTTTAACCAAATGAATGCTAGTTGCATTAGCTCAAACAACATCACATGTTCATTCCATGATCATGCATCATATTGTTGCATATGCTTGTGTTTGATTTCCGTCACCGTTTCTCGATAGGTCCTGCTCCGGAGAGTGTTCGAGAGTACCCGTCAGAGGAGCAGTGCCCTCCTGTTGATCTACCAGGCAAGCAACCCCCCTTGTTCATTCCGATACAATCCTACTCTCTCGCTCCTGCTCTCATTTATTGCATTATGACAACAACGATTCAACCGCTACTTTATGCTGCGGTAGTTGAACCCATTCCTCTGCCTGACCTGTCATTGCCACAGTAAATAGTTAAAACCCACTAGCATGTGTAGGATTTGTTTGAGCCATGTTGTGTTCCTACTGTGCCATTCCTGCTATTGCTTAGAGTTGTGTCAGGTCTGATTCATCGGGAATGAATTGGAGTGTTATGATATGTTCTGGTGCAGAGAGTTAAGTGTGTGAACACGATTTGGTAAAGGTAGCGGTGAGAGGCCATGTAGGAGTACATGGTGGGTTGTCTCATTGGGACCGTCCTTAAGAAATGAGTTTTGTGCAAGTTGTCCAATGACTAGCTACTACCACACATTGGGCTCCGGGTGCTCCAAGCTCTCTCGGCTTATTAACCGCCTTGATCTCTGTCCAGGAGTTGCAAATAGTTTCTGGTGTTTGTAGGTAGTGCTATTTTTCTACCGAGTGGCACCCGGTAGGGTGGTCTCGGGACAGACTAGGCACAGGTGGCATGGTGTACCAAGTGGCACCCGGATGGTGGGCTTGGGAACCCTGCTCACATCGTTTGGGGCCGTGAGCGACACCTCGGCCGGATCTCCTTGCGGATGGAACCCAAATAGGTGATAAACCTGGACTAGCGTCTTGGGTGGTTAGTCAGGTCGTGGCCGACACGCTCGCCAGGCTTCCGCTTGAAGGTTGCCGAGATACAAGACGTGTATATTGTGATAAGTGGTGAGAGCGTGTGTGAAGAAGTACACCCCTACAGGGTTATCATGATCTATTCGAATAGTCGTGTCCTCGGTTATGGACTTCTTGGATGCTTACATGGTACATAGAAAACTTAAAGTGGATACTCTAAAATGCTCAAGACAAGTGTGAGTGCTATGGATGGCCTTCTCGTAGGAGAGACGGGGATGAATCCATAGTGGTGTATTGATGTGGTGATTAGTGGACTCGTGAGCGCTGCCTCATCTCAAAGAAGTTTCTCATTGTCGTAGAACAGGATAGCCACTGGGTCAAAGCTGGCTTGCTGCAACTAAACCCCACATTACCTTCTTGATACAAATGCATGTATGATAGTATCTGATGTAAGTCTTGCTGAGTACCTTTGTACTCACGTTGCTTTATTTATGTTTTTGCAGCTGAGACATCTGTCTCACTAGTAGTATCGCTTGGACTTCGACGAGTAGCTTGTTACCTCAACTATGATCTTGTACCTTGGAGGGACTTCTAGATAGTCAGGCCTCTCGGTCTTTTTCTTTTGTAGTGTCTGTACTCAGACATGTAATGCTTCCGTTGCTTGTATGCTCTGAATGATGGGTCATGTGACCCCTATTTGTATTTATGCTATGTGGCTCTTCTGAGCCTTTATCTATATGAGTTGCGTTATGTTGTGATACCATGTTGTACAGCACATACTTGCATGTTATGCGTACATGTGGCGTGTATTGCTATGTGTGGTATCCGACAATCTAGTTGTTTGTCCTTGGCAGCCTCTCTTATGGGGAAATGTAGTCTAGTGCTTCCTTGAGCCATAGTAGTCCGCTACAGCCCGGTTCACCGGAGTCGTGCTAGCCCAGTACTACTGCTCAGAACACTTGACTGGCCGGCATGTGTTCCACTTCGTTCCTATGTCTGTCCCTTCGGGGAAATGTCACGCGGAGACATCCAGAGTCCTGTTAGCCCAGTGCTACAGCCCGGATTCATACGTTGTTGACCGACATGCTCGATGTGATTCATGTATGCCTGTCTCCATAGGTCGGTGCCGCTTTGGGTTCACGACTAGCCATGTCGGCCCGGGTTCTCTGTCATATGGATGCTAGCGACGCTATTATATACGTGAGCCAAAAGGCGCAAACGGTTCCGGGCCATGGTAAGGCGACACCCGTGGGGATACCGTGCGTGAGGCCACAAAGTGATATGAGGTGTTACATGCTAGATCGGTGTGACTTAGAATCGGGGTCCCGACAGATGCGGCCGCTCTAAAGGCGGTCGAAGAGCTGAGGGCCGAACAGGCTGCACATTGCCAAAGCAAGGAAAAAATAGCCAAGATGGTCATTGAGTTGAAAGATGCCGTCGACCGTTACCATCTTCTTGAAAAAGAAAGCTGCGCGAAGGCGGCGGACCTGGAGAAGGCCATGGTAGCAGCCAAGGAAGCCCACTCTAAAATCAGAGCGGCGAAGGATGAGCTGCGTCAAGCTGGAGATATCGCGGCTAGGAAGCCCTTTTTGTTGCGGACGAAGTTCGGAGATCCAAAGTATGCCCCTCTTGATCAACTATGGAGTTCTGCAGACGCATACGTGGATTTGGCAGCCAGTGCTGCTGATGCATCTGAGTACTTCAAGGATCAAAAATATTGTGAAGTGGAAAGGCTATTCTGGTCACACACTACTAGAAAAAGGGCTATAGATGGGATTGACAGTAATGGCGCACCAAACAAGCGGTGCGCCATTAGTATATACTAATGGCGCACCACATTCTGGTACGCCATTAGAGTTGAAACTACTAATGGCGCACCTGGCCCAGGGTGCGCCATTAGTATCCAATTTTTTTTAACTAGTGCGCCTGTCCAAACATACTTATGGCGCATCCAGACACAGTGCGCCATTACTAGTTGTAACTAGTAATGGCGCACCTGCCGGAAAGTGCGCCACTAATGTTGTTTTTTTTATTATATTTTTTATTCCCTTTTTTGCAAAACTACTAATGGTGCACTGTTCCACCGTGCGCCATTACTAGTTTAAACTAGTAATGGTGCACTGTGGGACAGTGCGCCATTAGTATGTTTTTTTGCAAAACTACTAATGGCGCACCACCAGAAGGTGCGCCATTAGTAACCTGGATTACTAATGGCGCATTTAGAGTTGGTGCGCCATTAGTAAGTGGGCAGCAACAAGATATTTTGGACAGCCTCTCCTACCCACACTCACTTTCTCCCCACTTCATTCTCTCCACCTCCTCCTTGTCTCGGGTGCCTCCTCTTTTTCACCTCATTTCCACCATAGATTCATTCAATTTAAGTGGTTAAATTACCTTGTTTTGATAGGTAAGTAAGGGGGGAAGCTATATTTATGTTGTTCTCCCTACAACAATGTGCACATGCACTTTTTATGGCCTAGCTAGATCTATGTATGTTTGTGGTGTTGCATATGTTTGTGGTGTTGCACATGTGTTTGTGTTTGGAGGTGTACCGGTATTTTAAATGCGATAGTTGCCAATATTTTGCCGGAATGTTGATTCATTTCCGTTTCGGCGAGAATTTTGGCATTAAGCATTCTTTTTGGTCCTATTTTTAGGGAAAGTCATGCCAACTTTTTTCTTGGTTCTAAAATATCATTTTGCTCTACCCCGCAGGCGACCATGGTCCGCATGATGACCGAAGGCATCATGAATAGGTTTTTGAGGTCCGCGAAGGGCCTTATTGCGGACCCGGAATCCGGGCAGGTGCGGGACCACCTGCTCTTGCATGGTTTCATGGATGGCTATCGGTGGCAAGGTGATGAAGATGACTACGAAGTCGTCCATGGGGGCCGGGCAAGAAATGAGGAAGGGCAGCAAGACAACCACCGCGGCTCGGGCGGGCAAGAAGACGAAGAATCCCCAGGAGATGATCACGACGGTGATGGTGTACATAGTCAACATGTAGAAGATGCAGGACATGATGATGAGGAAGATGCCGGAGCAGACGACGGGCATGATCATGAAGATGATGATGCCGGCGGAGCAGACGACGCTGGACCATCGATGAGCTGGGTGCAGGACCCTCATATTCAAGAGCTGCTTCTCAAGCAGACGGATAACGCAAGAGCTGCCGCCAGAGAGAAAGCCAAGATGGATCAACTTGAGTTAGACGCGGTTACTCCATTGTATGAAGGATGCAGGCCCGAGGATACCTGCTTGAAAGTAACGGTCATGGCTCTGGAGATGAAGGTAAAACACAAAATGACCGACGCATGCTTCGACGAGAACATGTCATTCTGGCACGAACGTCTACCCAAGGGGAACAAGTGCCCGACCAGTTTGGAGGAGGCGAAGAAAATCGTGTGTCCTCTGGATTTACCGCATGTGAAATACCATGTGTGCATGAACAATTGCATCATTTATCGGGACGAGCACGCGGAGTCTACCATATGTCCGGTGTGCGGCGTCACTCGATACAAGAAGAGGAAGAAAGCTCCTCGAAAAGTGGTGTGGTACTTTCCGATCACTCCTCGTCTGCAGCGGTATTTCGTGGACCCTAAGGTAGCAAAGCTCCTGCGTTGGCACGCGGATAGGGAGGAGAAGAAGCGAGAATATGACGCAATTGATCCGGAGATAGATAAAAAGACAAGATGCTAAGTCACCCTAAGGATCCGAGCCAGTGGCAAGCGTTGAACTTCGAAGACCCAGAATTTGGGAACGATCCAAGGAACATCGTGCTGGGCGCGAGCACCGAAGGAGTCAATCCGTTTGGCAGCCAGAGAAGCACACATAACACCTGGCCTGTGTTTCTGTGGATGTACAACCTTCCCCCCTAGTTGTGCATGAAGAGGAAGTACATTCACATGAGTATGCTAACTGAAGGACCGAACAACCAGGGAACGACATCAATCTATATCTGGGGCTGCTGAAAGAGGACCTTGACACGCTGTGGAAAACGCCAGCCAATACGTGGGATGCCGCAGAGAAAGAATATTTCCCTATGAGAGCCGCGCTGCTCACGACGGTGCACGACTATCTCGGTTACGGATATGTCGCGGGGCAGGTGGTCCACGGATTTTCTGGATGCGTCAGGTGCATGGATGACACAACGTATCGCCAGCTAGATAGAGATCCCGGGTCTTCGAAAACCGTGTTCATGGCACATCGAAGGTGGCTTCGCGACGATGACCCATGGAGAAAACGTAAGGATCTGTTCGATGGTGAAACCGAACCTCGAGGACGCCCGCGTACGAGGAGCAGCGAGGAAATAAACGAGCTGTTGAAAAATTGGAAAGACTGCCCACTGCCGAGAAAGAAGCAAAAGGCGCCAGAGCCGCGAAAGAAGTGAATGGCGCCAGAGCCGCTGCTGAAGGTATGAAAAACGAGGTCTGTTTTCTGGGACTTGCCGTACTGGAAGATCCACCGTGCGCCTCACAGCCTTGATGTCATGCATATCACGAAGAACGTGTGCGAGAGTCTGCTTGGTACCCTGCTCAACATGCCAGAGAGGACCAAAGATGGGCCGAAAGCAAGGGCAGACTTGAAATCAATGGGCATCAGGCAGGAGCTTCACGCTATATATGATGATCATGATGATGATGATGATGATGAGGCGAAGCAGGACACGGAAAGTCGTCACAAAGGCAAAAAGGCCAAGAAGACCGGAAATGACTACCCTCCCGCGTGCTTCACTCTAAGTCAGGACGAGATCGAGCAGTTTTTCACCTGCCTCGTAGGAGTAAAACTTCCTTACGGTTACGCGGGGAAGATAAGCAGATACCTAGACCCAGCGAAGCTGAAGTTCAGCGGGATGAAGTCTCACGACTGTCACGTCCTGATGACGCAGATACTTCCAGTTGCAATCCGTGGGATCATGTACGCGCACGTCCGTGAAACCCTATTTGTCCTATGCAACTTTTTCGACGTCATCTCTCGGAAGTCTGTTGGCGTGAGGCAACTTAGAAGGCTACAGGAAGAGATCGTGGTGATACTATGCGAGCTTGAGATGTACTTCCCGCCCGCATTCTTCGACGTTATGGTGCATCTGCTGGTCCATATCATGGACGATATCATCCAACTCGGGCCGACGTTCCTGCACAGCATGATGCCGTTCGAAAGGATGAATGGTGTCATCAAAGGATACGTTCGCAACATGTCACGTCCAGAGGGAAGCATAGCCAGGGGCTTTCTGACCGAAGAGTGCATCTCCTACTGCATGAATTATCTAGGCATCGAGAACCCCGGTGGTCTGCCCGTCAACAGGCACCTCGGCAGGCTCGCTGGATGGGGTCACCGTGAGGGTCGTCGCGAAATGCATGTCGACTTCGAGGGTCGACTCGCTGACTTTGAAAGAGCAAACCTAGTCGCGCCACAACACATAGACGTGGTCGATCCTTGGGTGGTACAGCACAAAACCTTTATTAAGAAGACGTACAATGACCGAGGCCAACAGAGGACGGACGGAGATATACTCAAAGAGCACAACTCATGTTTCACGCGTTGGTTCAAGCAGAAGCTTTTGTCGTACCCTTTACATGAGGATTCTTCCGCGGAAGAACAACTCATATTCGCCTTGTCACAGGGCGCCGAGCACAACCTGATGACCTATGAGGCGTACGATATCAACGGCAACACATTCTACACCGAGGCCAAGGACATAAAGAGCGATGGTTATCAGAACTCCGGGGTAACGATGGAATCCTACACCGGTAACGACAAGGACAGATACTACGGAAGGATTGAGGAGATCTGGGAGCTGAGCTACGCTGGAGAGAAGGTCCCGATGTTCCATGTCAGATGGGCCAAGAGCGTCCTAAAAGAAGACCGGTATTTCACCACCATGGTTATACCCGAAGCCAAATCCAAGACCGCGGGCGCAAACTTCACCGCGAAAAAGAAGCAGGACCACCCTACCTAAAGGACGTCCGTTCCACAGAAGAACTCCATTTGCGAAAAAGAAGGGCAAGAAGATTGTGAACAGATAGCTAGCTAAGATCGATTGTATTTAAATCGTAGCCTTCATTTCTCGATTGTATTTCATGGGCACTTTTTGAACTATCATGAATATTTTTAAATTTCATGGACACTCGATCTCGATCCCCCTCCATCTCGACCGCTATCCCACCTCGCCAGATCCGGTCCCCCTTGCCGCCGAGCACCCCCCGGTCCACCGGCCGCCGCCGCCGACCCCCCACACCCCTCCCCTACTCAACCGCCGCCGCCGACCCCCCGCACCCCGCGCACCCTCCCCCGCTCCACCAGCATTACTGTTTGATGATATTTTTAAAAAAATTATTACTGTCTTATAAAAAAATATTACTATTATGATTTAAACAAGTTTGAACATATTTAAACACAAATAAGTATCAAACAACATTTTAAATGCATAAAAAATTTTTTGTAGAGCCTAGGAATCGAACCCAGGACCTCCTGGTGTGAGAACTGGTTGCTAACCAGTTGAGCTAGTAGAGGGAACTTGGTGTGGATCAGGTCAGGTGGAAGATAACCTGTTGGCTCGAGCAGAAATCAAAAAAATACTAATGGCGCACCTAGGGGTGGTACGCCATTAGTATTGTGCCATTAGTATTCGCCCGATCCCCCCTTCCCTCTCCCCCTCGCTAATTCCCTCTCCCTCGATCCACCGCGCTGCTCCTTCCCTCGTCCCTCCCTCCACCACGCCGCCACCGCCGCTGCCCCGACCCACTGCGCCGCAGCCGCCCACGCGCCCCCGCCGCCTCCCTCTCCCCTTCCTCCCCCTCGAGCCCGCGACCTCCTCGGACGGACGGCATCGCGAGCCTCCTAGGTCGTCCCCGTGACCGCTCTCCACTGCCGACACCGCATCGTCCCCGCGACCACCGGCCCTCCTCCGCCGCGACGACCAGGCACCGTCGTCCGCGGACTGCCTCGAGCTCTGTCCCCGTCCGCGTGAAGATCCCCTCCACTCCGCGGGCAGGGGCTCTTCTCCTGCCGCTGCAGCTACAAGAGGAGAGGAGCACCGGCCAGCCACCACCGACGAACGCCTTAGTTTGGTACGACCTCGACCCCTTCACTGTTTTCTACTTCAAAAGTAAGTTTGTAGAGCCAATAGGCATAGTATCCATTAACTGGAATTGAGCTAATTTTAATGGTATATTCGAAGTTAATATTTCGTTTAATCTAGTCTACGTGTTTGGTTTTTCTAACTGATACGAATGCCATGATTTCCAAGAACGAGATAGGATTGATGGGCCCCTGAAGCGGTTGCCATTAACCTTGCAGTGCATATTTGCAACAAGGTATTTTAGCATTTACACATTTACTATATTTTTAGCATTGTTTCTCAGTTTGGCACACTACACATTATAGCAAAGATTCTCTATCTGGCACACTACACATTTTAGCATACTACACATTTTAGCACTGTTTTGGCAATGCACTGATTTGGAGTGATATCATTGGCTCATTGCTGCCTTTGTGCAATGCAGAACTGTTAAGAGTGATCTAGAGCAGGAGGGCGACGCTGACCTCGGTTGGGGCCTCCTCGGCGACCGCTGCGGCGAGGTCTGTGCACTCAGTCTCTGCAATAGTATACTTGACTGAATTTAAACACTTGTAGTATTACTTTGACGAGTCTACGTGATCAACTAAATTTAAACACTTACAGTCTTTCTACTGCTGCTTGATCAACTGGAGTACTCTGGTACTTGATCAGTAGCTGTTTTGGTGTAGCAAGTGCAGCAGCTGTAGTACTCCATTTGGTACTCCATCTATAGACTTTAACTGGATCAGATTAGGTACTCCATTTGCTGTAGTACTCTAGTTAACTAAAACTAGTGACATCACTTGAAGCAACTTAAGTCTGAATAATCAAATTCATCACACACTATTACTTGAATAAAAGATTATGTGCTTGCAGTGGAGTGCATGTGTTTTGGAGTAGCATCAGTAGCTACTGTTACTTTTCCACATGAAGTACATTACTGGAGTAGAAAGTGTACCCGTATTATTGGAGTAAAAAATCCAGTTAAGTTGTGCAGTAGTGTGCTCCTGCTTGCTCTTCTCTGAATCTTTTAAGTTAAATGAAACCTTTTTACTCTAGTAGAATTAGATGAATTTCGTCAGTACTGTGTATTTAAATGAATCTTTTGCTGTGTATTTAAATGAAAGGGGAGTATAAATATTGTTTGGTTAAAACCAAGATTCAGTATCTTGAACTACTCTAGTTGTTTAAATTTGACTTGGTGTAGTAATCCAATACTCCAAACTGTTGATGGACAGATGGCCATTAGTTGGTGTAGTACTGCTTGGAGTAGCTTGCTGTAGAGATTTGTGTATTCTGCAGTTGAGTGCCAAAATAAACCTTGCTACGTGAATCTTGTTTGCATTAGGAGTAATCGCTGGAAATTTACTGAATTTTGTTTCCAGTAGATGTATTATTGGAGTATTGGATTACTGCCTCTATTTTTAGTTAACCACTACTAGAAAAAGGGCTATAGATGGGAGCTCTGTCAGTAGCTAACTGCATCATGTTTTGCTCTGTGAACTGCTATGTGCTGCTGCTCATGGATGATGGTAGGAATTTATGCAAACTCAGTGATTGTTGCAGCCAAGAAATGCCTAACAACTATTCTGCTCATGATCTTATTTTTATTTCTTTGATGAAAGTTGGTTCTTTTCTTCCCAAGTTCACAAAAAATCTTTTACATTTCTGTTATGGTTTTGTGGACAGTATTTGACCTTATGGTAACTAGTTGGGGTCAGGTTTTGGGGTTTTGATTATTGGTATGAAGTACTGACAGAGGATCTTATTCACACCAAGTTTTAGTTAAACACTGGTACTAGAATGATTTTGTGCTACTTCTGTTGACAGAGAATGGCATGTTAATACCATATAGGTACCCAATGTATTTTCCATGTTGTGATGGAGGCCTTTTTTGCCTTGTCCACCCGAGAGGCCCTTGAGTTTGCTGGAATGTCGATTAACTTCCGTTCCGGCAAATTCGGGTACTCCATATGTCCTATTTTCAGCAAAGGTCATGCTGAAATTTTCCGTGAATTTTAGCATGACTTTGCTAAAAATAGGACATATGGGGTACTTGTGACTAATGCATGGGCCGGGGTATCTTAGTAGTTAATTAAGTAGGATCAAGTGCCCCGGCGTACTTGTGACTAATGCATGGCTTTTAGGGTGCCTCGGTGTCGATAAAAACCGAAATGATGAAAGCTTAGGCTTTTAGGGTGCCTCGGCGTCGAAAAACCCTCAATGATAAAAGCTTAGCTTTTAGGATGCCTCGGTGTCGACAAACCCTAAATGATGAGACCATGATCTTGTTCCTTGACAATAACCAACTTTTTGACCAAACTTTGTTCCTATTTAGAGAGAAACATGGCCAACAACGATGAGGCCGGGGGTTCGGGCGGCAAGGCATTCTGGGAGTTGTCCCGGGAGATGGAGGAACAACCTCACTTGTATGAGGATGCCGCCTTCCCCACCGATCCTGAGAACACTGATGGTACCGCCGAGGATGACCCCACTGATGCCACCACTTATGGTGCCGCCGAGGATGCCACCACTGATGATGGCGGCGCACGCACAGATGGCAGCCAACCGAAGAGGCAACGGAAGGACCGGCGCCCGACCGTGCTCCGCACCCTCAAGGAGGAAGTTACTGAAGTGGACTCTGACGGGAATCCAACAGTGCCCGAACGAATAGTCAAGGGGTACTCGCTTCAGCTCGGGTGCATTCTCCGGAGCACCGTCTCGATCAACACCGAGAACCTGAGGCATCCTGACCGAGGGAATTTGCGCAACCTCCTCTTCACGAAGCTGCATGAACGATACAAGTTCCCCGCTGAATTTGAAAACACAAGCCTCAAAGGGAATAAAGTGAACAATGCTGCCCTCATGAAGATGAGCAAGGCCCTGTCTACATGGAAAAGCAATGTGAAGAGAATGATCGAGAAAGGTGAGAGTTATGATAAGATCAAGGAGAAAAATCCTTCGATCACCGAAGATGACTACAACGACTTCAAGATCAATTGCTCGAGCACCGCAAACTCCGAATCAAGTAAGTGGGGGAAAGAAATGCGGGAGCTGAACGTAGAGGAACACACACTCCGTCCCGGCGGTTATAGAGTGGCGGAGCCTATATGGGACAAGGAGGAGGCGGACCGTGCCGAGCAAGGCCTACCGCCCCTCTTCGATAAATATGGTGATAAGCAAACCAGGAACTTTGTCAGGGCCCGGTACAAGAAGGACCCGAAAACAAAGGAGCTTACCATGGATCCGAAGACCAGGGCGCTTGAGCTTGTTCTGGTAAGGAATACACCCCCGCGTTATTAGCTCCATATGGTTGCATTCTAATTAATGAAGCCAAATTTCTAAATGGTTCACATTCCTTCCGCAGGCGACTGAAAGCAGTAGAGCGGGGTCGACTAAGAGCAACCCTTGGGACACCACTCTAAATAGGGCGTTGAATGTAATGAAGAACAAGGATAAGCTCAGTAAACCGACGTCAGCTGGTCGTGTGGCCTGCAAAGGCTTGTCGACAAAATGGTTGTCATACTATAACACTGGTGGGCGAAAGGAGAAAAAGACCAGCTCGGAAAGCCAGGCGCGCGAAGTTCAAGAACTCAAGGCACAGGTGGCGCGGATTCCGGAGATTGTCCAAGAGCAAGTGCAACAACAACTCGGAGCGACGATCACCGCCATTGTGCCTACCTTGATCCAGGGGATTAGTGCATGGATTGCGGGCGACCAACAGGGGCCGCCCCCGATTCCTAGCTTCACGGCCAGCAACTCGCAGAACGTGATGGCGGGGCCATTGGTGTCTCCGACGGAGGAGGCATTGGTGTCTCCGACGCCGGAACGGGAGCTTAATGCACCCGGGTGTACGTCGGCCGGCACCTCTGCAGCAAGCGGCCCCTCCGTCAACAGCACGCCCGCTGTTGGCGGTGCCTCGACATTAGCCGAGCTCGATGCCATCATCACGGTAACTAATTAAGCCTCTCTCGGCCGAGGACTTCATCTCCTTGCCTCTGACTGGGCATCCCTGACGCCCTACATGTTTTCGCAGGGCGCCGCCAATGTACTGTGCACTCTCCTGCACTTCGTGAACAACGAGTTGGTCGATGTCGCCAAGGGCAAAATCATTCAACCGGGCAACCCCTTGTTCCACGGTACCCAGATGCCACCCAACTTGTTTAGGGTTCAACTGGTTCGGGTGCTGCTAGGCTGCGATGAGTTGTTACCTCCGATTCGACCCATAGGGGCCGACGATGATGATGTGATGACCCTCAGCGCCTGCCTGAGCTGGCCCCTGCTTTGGCCGAAGAGCCAGATTCGGTTGGGGGTGGGGGACACCACCCCAAAGACAACACCGCCAGTCGTTCCGGCGCCAAGTCGGCCCCATGGCAAGACCGCCGCAACGGCGTCGGACATCCCTATGCCACTGGATCCAAACATGCATATGGCACAGGATCAGAACAACGACGACGACGATACATTTGCCAAAGTCGATCAGTACTTTGCCGATCATGGGTACGGTGGTGACTTCATGGGGCCTCCTTCTCAAGAACCCAACCCAACAAAAGACGTGCGCGATCTAGCTGGTACCGCGGAGAAGCCAAGTTGCAACAGGCGTCGTCTGCCGTTCAGCTCTCAGGAGATGCCTCCAGCTGCCGGCTTCACCGAGCCTCAGATAGGCGAGGTGCGAAATATTATCAGCCCCAACACACTCAAGAAGGCGGTCTGTGAGCAGAACTTGGTCCCATTACAGGAGAAGAAGAAGGCACACAAAAGAAAGACTAACAAGGGTGCGGGCTAGCCGGCACCGAGTACGATCCGTGCTCAGGACGGGCCACCTTCACCTGAGGATATCTCGAGGAGGGTGCATGTGGCGGGTAGGCCGATGCTACCGAGAAATATGCTCGATGCTGCAACCGGTGCTATGCGGAGTCTGCATGACAGTGTTCTTTCTTTGGAGAAGCGGCGTCTCGGAGAGAAGGATGTGGCATACCCGGTTTTCGCGGCCAAGGTGCCAGAGGGCAAGGGCTTTGTGGATAACTCCATCGGGGGTACAATCGTCCTGCGGTTTGATGACATCCACGCTATGTTGAACCTTCATCCGCTGCACTACGCCTTCGTTCGGCTATTTTCGCTGAGTATGGAGATGCGGATCATTCGCGACAAGACCCCGGACATCGTGATAGTCGACCCCTTCTACATGCGTGCCAAGATCTTGGGCAGCGCTGGGGACCGGCAAGTCGCGAGTTCTTACCTCGAAGGCGTCATTCTGGCAAACCAAGATAAGGATAACTTCCTCGTGCCTTACTTTCCCGAGTAAGTCCTCCCCTCAACCGCCCCGTAACATATGAATTCTTAGATTTCGATCGTTTTTCTTTTAACATTCCATGTTTTCTGAAGTGACACACATTGCACGCTCATCCTCCTAAGCCCCAAATATTCCATGGCCACGTATTTCGACCTGGACCGTCAGTCGAACGTAGACTACACAAATGTCAAGAAGGTTCTTGATGATGTTCTCCCCGGCTACATCAAATCTGGAGGCACCTTCACCAGGCCTATTCGTAAGTACAGCAAGCACGTGTTCTCCCACAATACGATGTTCTGCTGCGTCAAGAGCCGCCTGGCGGTCAGAAGGGTTCCTACTACACCATCCATCACATGCGGGCGATCGTACGGGACCATCATCAACTTCTGCTACCGAGTAGACTCAAAGATTGGGCCGCGAGCATGTCGGCAATCCAGGACGCGGACATCAGACAAGAATTCTTTCGCATCCAGTCAGAGTTTGCGGAAATCATCCATCAAGATGTCCTTCATACCTCGGGGCAGTTCTACCTCAGAAATCAACCGTCCAACAGTGACATCGACACAATCCTACAAATGCAGGCTGACAACGCCCGTTGTTTCATGACTCCCACGATAGACGGCGGCTTCATCCACGCTCTGGTCCCTTGAGTCGAGTCAAAAGCAGTGATGCTGTGTCTAGTTTTGAAACATCGATTGGCTCATGTTGTAATTAAACTTTAATGAACTTGTAGTATGTCTCTTTGGTTTCGAGAGTCGTTCAACTTAGATGTAATCGATGCTATTAATGTCTTGCTTTTCTCTTCCGATCGTTCTGTTGCATACTTATATATTGCTTATGTATTGTCTGTGAATTGGTACTAACGTTTCATTTGGCTACTGTATAGCGATGCCGTGGTATGTCATGTACAAGGGTAAGGTTCCCGGAGTCTACGACGACTGGGAGGAGTGTCGGAGACAGGTTCACCGATTCAGCGGTAACAGTTACAAAGGGTACGCCACTAGGGCCGAGGCCGAATCTAGATACGCCCGCTATCTAGCGGGAGAGGGGAGGGAGCGTTGGAGGAACCGGATGAAGACGAGTTTCATCGTGATGACCGCAGCTCTCTTCTATGTGATGGTAGTTTAGATGATCGATATCAACTTGTAATGTGAAGACAAACTCGCGGTCTCGAGACTTGTAATATAATGTTCTATCTTTGTTCGGTCTTTTCAATTCGGAGACTAATATGATGAATTGTATTCGGAGACTAAAATGATGAATTGTATTCAGAGACTAATCTTCTATTGTATTCGATGAATCCGTTGTTGATGTGTGCTGTCTATATTTTGTCCAATTATACATTTTGTAACCTGTGCAAAAAACAGAAATTAAAAAATAAAAAAAACCTAATATTCATACTAATGGCGCATCACATCATAGTGACATTTCTATTAATTGGTAGGCCTTTTCCTAGTAGTGACAGTTCCATGTTCCTATGCGCCCGCTGCTGTTGAATGAGCGAATGGCCGAGCGGGCCGAGCTCCATAGGTTGTCCGGGCTTGCCATGAGGTCTGTTGTGGATCATCTGTGGCCGGAAGGGCCAAGGCCAAATAGTTATTTTAGTTTAGCGCAACAGTTCATTGGTGTTGTGCCGCGTATCGACGCTATGAAGAGGTCGGCGTGCATAGAGGGTGCACGTATGGCACTTGCCCGTGTCAAGACATACTGGGTAGAGATGGAGGCCACCGCTATTGCAACCTAGAGTTCGGGCGTAGGCCGAGTATCTGTCGAGCACTACGTTGAAGAAGTCCTTGAAGGCGCTTGTTCTATAGAGGCTCAATGCTCGAAGAATATTATGTTCTAGTGACATTTATTCCCATTGTAAAAACAATGTTTTATTGAATTATAAAGGCTGGGTTTATACTTTTGCCTGAAAGTACTATGATGCCTCCTATGCGGCCGTTTATGTATATATGTATATAACCTAAAAGTTTGCAGTCGTCGGCTTCAGCCCCCACGCATATAATGCGGGGGTGGTATTCACAAAAAACGCGTATTTGCACTTGATCCAACGTCTTGGTCCATTAAGGAGGTGGTGGCGCAGTGAACGAGGCAATCAGACTATATTGCTTTAACACTTTCACTTAGCCATAGGAGTTTGACGGTGGGACTACTATATAGCCCTTGGTACCTCCACGCTCGTCCGAATACGGTGCACGTACGTACATGACCGGGAAACGACCCTTCGTTAATGCGGAGGAATCCCCAAGATTCCGCTAAGTCCTCGAGTTGTTGACCAGTCTCGCGCTTTATCATGACAGTCAGTTTTCGGCTTTCTCTACTGAGGTGCTCATCCGGATGAACCAGGGCACAATCGCAGTAGTTCTCCCGGTGCCGCCTTAGCTGATAAAGCGGAACATAAGGTAGCAAAACACGAGAGCCGGGAAAACCCAACATTTGACCAAAGACATGATTCAGAGCTGATGCATATAAGGCGAAACTCACGACGCCGAACACTCCCTAAGGTATTCGGTCTTTATAACATATTCTGGGCTAAACAATGCCCTTGATAATAAACCCCGAGTGTCTAGGTATGTGCAATATTCTGACGTGGTGAAATGCCAATAACGCCAGCATCCTTCTCGGTTGTATTGAGTATCCGGAGGATGTGAACAACAAGAGGCAGTAAAAAAGGTTTATGCAGGGTCTTAATCTGAAAAGAAACCTTTGAGCAAGTCCCTGCTACACGTCTGCGCCTGTGTCTCCGTTGTGCCGTGTCCTGGAGGGGTGTAGCACGATTTTCATCTATAAAAGAGAAGAACTTAGGTGAAAGTTGTCTTCCGAAAAAATTGGTTATTCTCGATAAACCATTAAAATTCGAGATAAGTCAAGTTGAGCCGAACTAGCCCTGACTACATGCGAGAAGCCCCTGGTACTGTCGATGAGGGTTTAACCATCAAACCAATCTCAGGTATATCTAGTGATGCACCGGACTCGTCTAAATGTGTCCGCGGTCTTGACGACCTGTCATTTATTCTGGTTGGTGAGGCCGTCTAGTGCTCGGCTATTAAAGCCGCCGCACGTTCTTCCGCGCGTAGAGAACGCTCAATATTTCCAATAACTGTGATGGTGCCACGTGGACTGATGACCCACAAGTATAGGGGATCTATCATAGTCCTGTCGATAAGTAAGAGTGTCAAACCCAACTAGGAGCAGAAGGAAATGATAAGCAGTTTTTAGCAAGGTATTCTCCACAAGTACTGAAATAAGTGGTAACAGATAGTTTTTTGGTAAGATAATTTTTAACGAGCAACAAGTAACAAAAGTAAATAAAGTGCAGCAAGGTGGCCCAATCCTTTTTGTAGCAAAGGACAAGCCTGGACAAACTCTTATATAAGGAAAAGCGCTCCCGAGGACACATGGGAATATCGTCAAGCTAGTTTTCATCACGTTCATATGATTCGCGTTCGGTACTTTGATAATTTGACATGTGGGTGGACCGGTGCTTGGCTGCTGTTCTTACTTGAACAAGCATCCCACTTATGATTAACTTCCATAGCAAGGATCTGCAACTACAACAAAAGTATTAAGGTAAACCTAACCATAGCATGAAACATATGGATCCAAATCAGCCCCTGACGAAGCAACGTATAAACTGGGGTTCAAGCTTCTGTCACTCTAGCAACCCATCATCTACTTATTACTTCCCAATGCCTTCCTCTCGGCCCAAATAATGGTGAAGTGTTATGTAGTCGACGTTCACATAACACCACTAGAGGCTAGACAACATAAATCTCATCAAAATATCGAACGAATACCAAATTCACATGACTACTAATAGCAAGACTTCTCCCTTGTCCTCGGGAACAAACGTAACTACTCGCAAAGCATATTCATGTTCATAATAAGAGGGGTAATAATATGCATAAAGGATCTGAACATATGATCTTCCACCAATTACACCAACTAGCATCAACTACAAGGAGTAATTAACACTACTAGCAACCAACTAGCACCAATCTTGGGCTTGGAGACAAGAATTGGATACAAGAGATGAACTAGGGTTTTTGAGATGAGATGGTGCTGATGAAGATGTTGATGGAGATTTCCCTCTCCCGATGAGAGGAGCATTGGTGATGACGATGGCGATGATTTCCCCCTCCGGGAGGGAAGTTTCCCCGGCAGAACAGCTCTGCCGGAGCTCTAGATTGGATCCGCCAAGGTTCCGCCTCATGGCGGCGGAGTTTCGTCCCGAAAGGTTGCTTCTTGTTTTTTTCTCGATGAAAGACATCATATAGCAGAAGATGGTCATCGGAGAGCCACCAAGGGACCCACGAGGTAGGGGGCGCGCCCTAGGGGGGCGCCCCCCACCCTCGTGGAAAGGGTGTGGGCCCCCTGGTCTTCATCTTTGGCGAGGATTTTTCATTATTTATTATAATGTATTCCATGGAGTTTCGGGACTTTTGGAGTTTTGCAAAATAGGTCTCTAATATTTGCTCCTTTTCTAGCCAAGAATTCTAGCTACCGGCATTCTCCCTCCTTTATGTAAACCATATAAAATAAGAAAGAATAGCCATAAGTATTGTGACATAATGTGAAATAACAACCCATAATGCAATAAATATCGATATAAAAGTATGATGCAAAATGGACGTATCAACTCCCCCAAGCTTAGACCTCGCTTGTCCTCAAGCGAAAGTCGATAACAATAAATATGTCCTCATGTTTAGAGGTAGAGGTGTCGATAAAAATAAAATACGAACATGAGGGCATCATGATTATTCTCATAACAGCAACATACATAGATATTGTCATATGATTACTTATGTTCAAGTGATGATCTATTCACAATACAAAAGTATGAATCATAAACATTATTGAGAACCAACAAACTATAACCTCAGTCATTGAAGCAATTGCAATTTATCATAACATCAGAAAGAGTCTACGTCAGAGCTAAAAAGCAAGTCCACATACTCAACTATCATCTAGTCCTTCATAATTGACAACACTCGCGCAATACTTGTGGTTACAGAGTTTTAATCAGACACAGAGAAAGATAGGGGCTAATAGTTTTGCCCCACAACCTTTTACCTCAAGGGTAATGTCAACA
>NC_041392.1:63697293-63760088 GCF_002162155.2 Triticum dicoccoides | reverse complement strand
AAAGGGAGTGGTGAAGATCACCATGACACTTGCATAAGGTAGAAGATAATAATAAAAGATAGGCCCTTTGCAGAGGGAAGCAGAGCTTGCCATGCGCTTTTATGGTTGGATGCACAAAATCTTAATGCGAAAGAACGTCACTTTATATTGCCCCTTGTGATATGAACCTTTATTATGCAGTCCGTCGCTTCTATTACTTCCACATCACAAGATCGTATAAAGCTTATTTCTCCCACACTAATCATACATATTTGGAGCAATTTTTATTGCTTTCCACCGATGACAAATTATTTGAAGGAGCTTACTCAATCTGTAGGTAGATATGGTGGACTCTCATGGCAAAACTGGTTTAAGGGTATTTGGAAGCACAAGTAGTATCTCTACTTGGTGCTGAGAATTTGGCTAGCATGAGGGGGAAAGGCAAGCTCAACATGTTGGATGATCCATGACAACATACTTTATCTCAGATATAAGAAAACATAACCCATTACATTGTCTTCCTTGTCCAACATCAACTCTTTAGCATGTCATATTTTGATGTGTGCTCCCAATCATAAAAGATGTCAATAATAGTATATTTATATGTGAAACCTCTCTTTCCTTATTACTTCCTATTAATTGCAACGATGACCAAAGCTATGTCTACCAACTCCCAACAACTTTTAATCATCACACTCTTTCTATGTGAAGTCATTACTGTCAATAAGATCAATATGATCTTTTGTTTCTTCTTATTCTTTTTCTCTTTTCCTTTATTCACCCAAGATCATAGCAAGAAAATCAAGACCTTGACTCAACACTAATCTTTATTATATAGCTCACAGACTCGTGTACATAGAGAGATCATAAGGCAAAATTCAAAACTAGATCATGCCATAAACTTTATTCTACTAGATCAAAATACAACTAATAGGATCGAACTAAGGAAAACGGTAAAGATAGGAGTTGTGATTGTGATATGATACCTGGGCACCTCCCCCAAGAATTGCGGTTGCCAAGGGGAGTGCCCATACCCATGTTATTATATCTCCTTCTTTGTTGTTGGTGAAATATTCTTGGTGATGATTCCTCTCAGGATACGATTCTCCTCCTCGAACTTGTTGACTTGCTGCTTGAGGTCCATTGTTTCCTTACGAAGCTTTCCCATGAAGGCTAAAGCTCCTTGCACCCAAGGGTGTTTCATAGGTGCGGGAGAACAAGTGACACTCCTCTTCATATTTTCATAAGAAAGAAATCTAACATTGGAAGGGATAACCGAGTTTGGAATAGCTGAGCTCTATAGTTCCCCCATCGTGAACCCAGCTCGGAAGCGAGAGGTGCCTTCTTGATCCTCCATGGCATCTACCCTCATTAAGTCAGCCTCCATCTCTGCCTCCGTTGCTGGCCCAAAGTGGTCAGGGTCGCTGTTTGCCCTTGGTTCCGGTGCCGGATTAGATACCCAGCTCTCCTTGACTGACTCTTGAGAAGACATCTTGCTCTAATCTGCAGCAGCAACAGCTCGAAACAAAAACAAAGGATATTTGCGTGATACGGGAGTCAAAACCTTCGGGAGAATATATAGTGAATTTTTACCGACCAAAATACGTATCGTGCAAGAAAAAAAAGTCTAAAAGGCACACGAGGAGCTCACGAGGTAGGGGGCGCGCCCAGGGGGTAGGGCGCGCCCTCCACCCTCGTGGGGCCCTCGTGTCCTTCCCGGACTGCTACTTAATTTTCTATTTTTCTAAATATTCCAAAACGGAGAAATATTGCCTTAAAATTTGTTTTGGAGTCGGTTTACTTACCCTACCACATACCTATTCCTTTTCGGAGTCTGAAACATTCTGGAAAGTGTCCCTTATGTATTCCTCTGAGGTTACGGTTTCAATAATATTGGTTTCAATATTTACGGGATTACCTGAGATATAATGTTTAATTCTCTGACCGTTTACTACCTTCGGATTTGTGCCTTCAAAGTTGTTGATTTTGATGGCACCGGAATGATAAACCTCCTCGATAACATAGGGGCCTTCCCATTTAGAGAGAAGTTTTTTCCTGCAAAAACTCTTAAACGAGAGTTGTATAGCAATACATAATCACCTACATTAAACTCACGCTTTTGTATCCTTTTGTCATGCCATCTTTTAACCTTTTCTTTAAACAACTTGGCATTTTCATAAGCTTGGGTTCTTCATTCATCAAGTGAGCTAATATCAAATAACCTCTTTTCATCGGCAAGTTTAAAATCATAGTTGAGCTCTTTAATAGCCCAATATGCCTTATGTTCTAGTTCGAGAGGTAAGTGACATGCTTTTCCATAAACCTTTTTATATGGAGACATACCCATAGGATTTTTATATGCAGTTCTATAGGCCCATAATGCATCATCAAGTTTCTTGGACCAATTCTTTCTAGACCTATTGACAGTCTTTTGCAAAATTAATTTGAGTTCTCTATTACTCAATTCTACTTGACCACTAGACTGTGGGTGATACGGAGATGCAATTCTATGATTGACGTCATATTTAGCAAGCATTTTACAGAAAGCACCATGAATAAAATGTGAACCACCATCAGTCATTAAATATCTAGGGACTCCAAACCTCAGAAAAATAACTTCTTTAAGCATTTTAATAGAAGTGTTACGATCATCACTACTAGTTGGAATAGCTTCTACCCACTTAATCAACAACAACTAAAATATGTGTATATCCATTAGAGGCAGGAAAAGGTCCCATATAATCAAAGCCCCAAACATCAAACGGTTCAATAACAAGTGAATAATTCATAGGCATTTCTTGACGTCTACTAATATTACCAATTCTTTGACATTCATCACAAGATAGGACAAACTTACGGGCATCCTTGAAGAGAGTAGGCCAATAAAAACCGGATTGCAATACCTTATGTGCAGTTCTATCCCCCGCGTGGTGTCCTCCATAAGTTTCGGAGTGGCACTTCTGTAGGATCTGTTCCTGTTCATGCTCAGGTACACAATGTCTAATTACACCATCTACTCCTTCTTTATAAAGATGTGGGTCATCCCAAAAGTAATGTCTCAAATCATAGAAGAACTTTTTCTTTTGTTGGTATGTGAAGCTAGGTGGTATAAATTTAGCAACTATGTAAATAGCATAATCAGCATACCAAGGGGTACTACGAGAAGAACTTATGACATTTAATTGTTCATCAGGAAAGCTATCATCAATAGGTAGTGGGTCATCAAGAACATTCTCTAACCTAGATAAGTTGTCTACAACGGGGTTCTCAGCTCCTTTTCTATCAACAATATGCAAATCAAATTCCTGTAGCAAGAGAACCCATCTAATAAGTCTAGGTTTAGCATCTTTCTTCTCCATAAGATATTTAATAGCAGCATGATCAGTGTGGATAGTTACTTTAGAATCAACAATATAAGGTCTGAACTTATCACAAGCAAATACAACTGCTAAAAATTCTTTTCAGTAGTAGCATAATTTCTTTGAGAATTGTCTAGGGTCTTACTAGCATAATGGATAAGATTTAATTTCTTATCAACTCTTTGCCCTAGAACAGCACCTACAGCATAATCGCTAGCATCAGACATAATTTCAAAGGGTAAATTCCAATCAGGTGGCTGAATAACAGGTGCAGAGACTAATTCTTTCTTAAGTATTTCATCAAAGACAAATGGTATATCTTTTCGTAATAAATTAGTCAGAGGCCGAGAAATTTTTGAGAAGTCCTTAATGAACCTCCTATAAAATCCGGTGTGACCAAGGAAACTTCTTATACCTTTAATGGCATTGGGACATATGGCATCTTTTCAATAGCATCAACCTTGGCTTTATCAACTTCAATACCTCTTTCATAAACTTTATGCCCCAAGACAATACCATCATTAACCATAAAGTGGCAATTTTCCCAATTCAAGACAAGATTAGTTTCTTCACATCTCTACAAAACATGATCAACATTGCTCAAGCAATCATCAAAATAAGATCCATAGACGGAAAAGTCGTCCATGAAAACCTCACGAATCTTTTCACAAAAGCCAGAGAATATAGCAATCATGCATCTTTGAAAGGTAGCAGGTGCATTACATAAACCAAAAGGCATACATCTATAAGCAAAAGTACCAAAAGGGCATGTAAAAATAGTCTTTGATTGATCTTTAGCCGACACAGGTATTTGAGAGAAACCAGAATAACCATCTAGAAAGCATTAATGTGTATGCTTGCATAATCTTTCTAGCATTTGATCGATAAAAGCTAAGGGGTAATGATCTTTTTTGTAGCCTTATTTAATTTGCGGAAATCAATTACCATCCTATAACCTATAATAATTCTTTGTAGAATCAATTCATCTTTATCATTAGCAACAACAGTAATACCTCCCCTCTTAGGGACACAATGAACAGGACTTACCCACTGACTATCAGCAACGGGATAAATTATACCTGCCTCCAGAAGCTTTAGTATTTCTTTTATTACCACTTCTTTCATTTTAGGATTCAGACGTTGTTGAGGGATCACGAACTAGTTTGGCATCTGCTTCCATATTTATTTTATGTTGACATAGAGTGGGACTAATGCCCTTAAGATAATCAAGGGTATATCCAATAGCAGCACGGTGCTTCTTCAGAGTTTTCAATAATCTTTCTTCTTCATGATCTGAAAGTTTAGCACTAATAATAACAGGATATATCTTCTTTTCATCAAGATAAGCATATTTAAGATTATCAGGCAACGGTTTAAGCTCAAACACGGGATCACCCTTAGGTGGAGGGGGATCCCCTAGGATTTCAATAGGCAAATTGTGTTTCATAATAGGTTCCTGTTTAAAGAATACTTCATCTATTTCCCTTCTTTCATTCATAAACATATCATTCTCATGGTCTAGCAAATATTGTTCTAAAGGATCACTAGGAGGTACGGCAATAGAAGCAAGACCAATAATTTCATCCTTACTAGGCAATTCTTCTTCACAGTGTTGTTTACTAAATTTAGAGAAATTAAACTCATGAGTCATATCATCTAAGCCGACAGTAACAACATCCCTTGTGCAATCTATGGTAGCGTTAACAGTATTTAAGAAGGGTCTACCAAATATAATGGGACAAAAGCTATCTTGTGGGGAACCGAGATCAAGAAAATCAGCAGGATATTTAGTTTTCCCACACAGTTCAACATCCCTAACAATTCCCATTGGTGAAATAGTATCTCTATTAGCCAGTTTAATAGTAACATCAATTTCTTCTAAATCAACAGGTGCAATGCCATGCATAATTTCTTTGTATAAGTCAATAGGTATTGCACTAGCCCTAGCACCCATATCACATAAGCCATGATAACAATGATCTCCTATTTTAACAGAAATAACAGGCATGCCTACCACAGGTCTATTTTTATCTTTAGCACAAGGTTTAGCAATTCTAGCAGTTTCACCGCAGAACTGAATAACATGCCCATCAATATTATCAGACAAAAGATCTTTAACAATAGCAATATTTGGTTCAACTTTAACTTGCTCAGGAGGTGTATATGTTTTAATATTGCTTTTACGAACCACGGTTGAAGCTTTAGCATGATCCTTTATCCTAACTGGGAAAGGTGGTTTCTCAACATAACAAGTAGGAACAATAGGTGCAGCTAGTTTTACTTCTATGGGAGGATGATATTTAAACCACTTCTCCTTAGGGAGATCAACATAAGTAGCCAAAGATTCAAAGAAAGAAGCTACTATCTCAGAATCAAGTCCATATTTAGTGCTAAACTTACGGAACATATCGGTATCCATAAAAGATTTAACACAATCAAAACTAGGTGTCATACCGGACTCCTTACCATTATCGAGGTCCCAATCTTCAGAGTTGCGTTTAATTCTATCCAATAAATCCCATCTAAATCCAATAGTCTTCATCATAAAAGAGCCAGCACAAGAAGTATTGATCATGGTGCGATTATTTTCAGAAAGCCGAGCATAAATTTTTTGAAGAATTGTTTCTCTTGGAAGGTCATGATTGGGGCATGAATATAACATTCATTTAAGCCTCGCCCAAGCTTGAGCGATGCTTTCTCCTTCGCGGGGCCAAAAATTATATCTATAATTGCGGTCATGCTGAACAAGATGCATAGGGTAATACTTTTGATGAAATTCCAATTTCAATCTTCTATAGTTCCATGACCTCGTATCAGCACGTAACCTATACCATGTCAATGCGTCTCTCTTCAAAGATAAAGGGAAGACCTTCTTCTTAGTAACATCATCGGGGATACCTGGAAGCTTAAATAATCCACAAACTTCATCCACATATATTAGGTGTTCATCAGGATGCTTTGTTCCATCTCCTGTAAAAGGATTAGCTAGCAGTTTTTCTATCATACCCGAAGGATACTCATAAGGAATTTCATTTTCAATAGGTTCAGTAGGTTGAGGAGCAACTCTTTGCTCTACTGGTCGGGGTGAAGATACCCCGAACAAGCCCCTCAGAGGATTACTTTCCATAGTAACAAGTGACAGTAAATTTCAACACACTATATAAATTTTTCCTTACCAAATTCCACCTACCAAAGGCGCTTCACTCAACGGCAACGACGCCAGAAAAGAGTCTTGATGACCCACAAGTATAGGGAATCTATCATAGTCCTTTCGATAAGTAAGGGTGTCGAACCCAACGAGGAGCAGAAGGAAATGATAAGCGGTTTTCAACAAGGTATTCTCTGCAAGTACTAAAATAAGTGGTAACAGATAGTTTTGTGGTAAGATAATTTGTAATGCGCAACAAGTAACAAAAGTAAAAAAAGTGCAGCAAGGTGGCCCAATCCTTTTTGTATCAAAGGACAAGCCTGGACAAACTCTTATATAAGGAAAAGCGCTCCCGAGGACACATGGGAATATCGTCAAGCTAGTTTTCATCATGTTCATATGATTTGCGTTCGGTACTTTGATAATTTGACATGTGGGTGGACCGGTGCTTGGGTGCTGTTCTTAGTTGAACAAGCATCCCACTTATGATTAACCTCTATTGCAAGCATCCGCAACTACAACAAAAGTATTAAGGTGTAACACCCACGATGCGGCTATATCTCCCACGTGTCGGAGCACGACTTAGAGGCATAACCGCATTGTAGGCAATGTCGCAAGAGGGGTAATCTTTACACATCCCATGTACTGAATAAGAAAAGAGGTACATAGTTGGCTTACAATCGCCACTTCACACAATATCATAAATATAGCATTACAATCATCAAGATACAATCAAGGTCCGACTACAGAACCAAAATAAAGACAACCCCAAATGCATAATGTCCCCAATTGCCCCAACTGGGCTCCACTACTGATCGTCTGGAAAGGAAACGTAGTATCATCCTGAGTCCTCATCAAACTCCCACTTGAGCTCAGTCGAATCTCCTGGAACGGTATCATCGGCACCTGCATCTCGTTTTTTGGAAGTAATCTGTGAGTCACAGGGACTCAGCAATCTCACACCCTCGCGAGCAAGACTATTTAAGCTTATGGGTAGGTAAAAGGTATGAGGTGGAGCTGCAGCAAGCACTAGCATATATTTAAGCTTATACGTTTTGAGAAACTATGATCAAGAAGTGATCCTAGAAATACTTACGTTCAAGCATAACACGAGACCGTGTTCTCTTCCCGGACTCCGCCGAAAAGAGATCATCACGGCTACACACGCTGTTGATCCATTTTAATTAAGTTAAGTTTCAGGTTTTCTACAACCGGACATTAACAAATTCCCATCTGCACATAACCGCGGGCACGACTTTCGAAAGTTCAAATCCCTGCAGGGGTGTCCCAACTTAGCCCATCACAAGCTCTCACGGTCAACGAAGGATATTCCTTCTCCCAGGACGACACGATCAGACTCGGAATCCAGGTTACAATACATCTCGACAATGGTAAAACTAAACCAGCAAAGCCGCCCGAATGTGCCAACAAATCCCGATAGGAGCTGCACATATCTCGTTCTCAGGGCACACCGGATGAGCTAGACGTCAGGTTGGCATAGACCCTGGTTCCCTAGGGGGCGCCGGACATCGCTCAGGTTGGACCAACACTTAGAGAAGTACTGGCCCGGGGGGGTTTAAAATAAAGATGACCCTTGAGTCCGCGAAACCCAAGGGAAAAAGGCTAGGTGGCAAATGGTAAAACCAAGGTGAACTGTCAAGGGGTTTTATTCAAGGAGAACTATCAAGGGGTTTTATTCAAGGCGAACTGTCAAGGGGTTCCCATTATAACCCAACCGTGTAAGGAACGCAAAATCAAGGAACATAAAACTGGTATGACGGAAACTAGGGCGGCAAGAGTGGAACAAAACACCAGGCATAAGGCCGAGCCTTCCACCGTTTACCAAGTATATAGATGCATCAAAGTAAACAAGTTATAATAACGATATCCCAACAATAATCATGTTCCAACAAGGAACAAACTCCAATCTTTACCTGCAACTAGCAACGCTATAAGAGGGGCTGAGCAAAGCGGTAACATAGCCAAACAACGGTTTGCTAGGACAAGGTGGGTTAGAGGTTTGACATGGCAATATGGGAGGCATGATAAAGCATGTGGTAGGTATCGTAGCATAGGCATAGCAATAGAGGGAGCAACTAGCAAGCAAAGATAGAAGTGATTCCGAGGGTATGGTCATCTTGCCTGCAAAGTTCTCCGAGTTGACGAAAGCTTGATCCTCGTAAGCGTACTCAACGGGTTCCTAGATCGCGTACTCGTCTCTCGGCTCTACCCAAAGAAAGAACACAAGCAAAGGGAACCACGATCAACCATGGTGCAATGCGCAAGCAACATGATGCAAAACATGGCATGATATGCGGGATGTGATATACAATTAGGGCTAGATTAACGAGTTGCTTGGCTCGTTCGGCTCGTTATCATTAAGCTCGTTATCATTAAGCTCGTTATCAATAAGCTCGTTAATATTAACAAACTAAAATATCTATTCAGCTCGGTTCGTTATGAGCTCGTTATGCTCGCGAACGTTCACGAGTGCTCGTTAAGGTAATAAAGAATATAGAAGAATCCCATGTTCCCACTGAAATTTCACAAATCACAATGGCATATATTACACAAAAGAATCTCATGATCCCATCAAAAATTCACAATGGCATAAATTAAACATAGACGTTAAGGTATCATTTGAATTTTAAAAATAATAGCAAGCTACAGCCAAAGTGCCAAACCCCACACAGAAGGTTTCCATCACAATTTCACAATAGCAATATAGCATGAATTAAAAGAAGGGCGTTCGAGTCAAAATGGGAGCAAGACTAGTACGTAGCAGCACTAATAGCACAAAGTAGCAACACTAATACGCAGCGGCAAACACCAACAAGTCTGGTGCACCTATCACCTTGCATAATTTAAACTTTTAAGATAGTAGCAACATGCTACATCCAGCAGTAAAAGAATGGTCCAGGAGTAGCAAAACGCTACATCCACTAGTAAAAGAATGGTCCAGGAGCCCTTCCACCTTGCTGCCTGGGCCTTCAAGAACTTGCAGAGTTTTCCTTTTCCTACATGCAAATTGTCAAAAAAAGAAAGTAAACTTTCAGGTTTCACTTATAGTAGTGTAGTAGACCTTAAATAGGAGAAGGTTTAATTGACAAAAGAGGCATTGCGCTATAAACAGTACAAGAGAAAGAAAATTAAGTTGCAAAATAAAAATTGCAAGTCTAAACGAGTAGCCAAGCACCAACCTGTTCGTTGCTTTCCACCATAGATTCAGGAAGTGGCATGAACTCAACATCATCATCAATGTCATCTTCCTACAAAGGGAAATCCAATTTCAGTTAGACGGTCAATTTGGAAATAGTATGTCAAAGCTTAAAAGTAATAGACGGGAAACAACAACTATATATTACCACTATGATTGTAGACCTAATGTGGTTTTCTTTTGATCCTTTGATGAAGCTAGAAGCACAAACAAGTGCCTCAACCATGCTTGGGGTTAGAGAACTACAGTAGTCATCGAGAACTCTACCGCCTGTAGAGAATGTCGACTCTGATGAGACACTAGTAGCTGGTACAGTCAAGAACTTCTTTGCCATTTTTGTCCCAATAGGATATCTATGACCATTCAACCTCCACTAGTCAAGTAATGTGAAATTTGGATCATTAATGGGATGAGTCTTGTCTTCAAGATAACTAGTCAATTCAGATTTGCATGGCTTAGAATTTGTCTCCTCGAGGAAGGATTGAAACCCACTCGACAATGTGGTCATAGATGTAGATGCTTGCCTACTCGAAGTTGAACTTTGCTCATTGATGTTAGAATTCTCATTTTGACAATTTTCCATCTCATATGTGGCATACAGATCAAAGAACTCTGTTTTGATATCTTCCACCTCAATACTGCCCTTCTCTTTACCATACATTTTCTTGAAACAATAGTCCACAAGTTTCATCTTAAATCTAGGATCAAGAATCGTGGCAATCACCATAACACTATTCTTTACCTTTTTTATCTTTCCGATTTTTGTTTTCTGGCACAACAGTGCTATCCCAATATTTATCAAACTTATCAAGCATTTCTTCCCCCATCATTTGCAAATTGTCATCTCGAGAGAAAGCATGCTCTACTATAGCAATCTTAACATTCATGATGTATGGATAAAAAATGTTGGTAGTGGGGTAAGTAGATCCTGATAGTATAGTAGTTACCCCAGCAAACGATTTCAGGATCGGTTGAATTTTGCCATATAACACCCAATCTTCATCATCAGGCTGCCACTCATAGTTAGAATCTGATTGTGCATACTCATTGAAAGCTTCCTTATACAAAGTGCAAGTGTCTACCATTCTGTATGTAGAACTCCATCTAGTCGCTACATCTAGGCATAATCCTTTTCCAACCTTAATATTGAGAGACTTGCAATCTGACAAGAAGTTCGACATGTGCGATGGAGATTTTTTCAAGTACTTGACAGTTTCTCTAAGCTTGCATATCAAAGGTTGCAATGGTTCCATGCCATCATTGACTATCAAATTTACTATGTGTGCACAACAACGAACATGAAAGTACTTAGGTATGAATTTTGCTGATTTCCTAGCAGTGAACTTGTCCATCAATTTCTTAGCAGCAGAGTCATTCGGGGCAGCATTATCCATGGTCATTGTCATGATCTTATCTTCTATTTTCCATTCTTGGCAGCATTCAAAAACAGCTTGAGCTATGACAAAGCCTGAGTGAGGTGGGTCTAACTCTATCAAGTTTAAAACACGACATTGCATAACCCAATCATCATCTATGTAGTGAGCAACAACAGTTAGGTAGGAAAGATTCTGGTTGGAAGTCCATATATCACTTGTCAAACTAATGCTCTCAACAGACCTTAGTTCCTTCTTAAGGATTTCTTTCTCATAAAGATACACCTTCATGCATTCGGCTCTAATTTTCTTCCTACCAATGAACTTGTATGATGCATTCATATATCTCATGAGGATATTAAACCAAGCATGCTCTACCATCCTAAAAGGATATTCATGCACAATTATCATCTTTGCTATGATTTTAACAACTTATGGATGATTGTATTCATGATTCACTACAAGAGATGCACCTGGCTTTTCAGGATCCAAATTGATTGTACCTTGTCGTTGTTGTCTTCCCTTCTTGTTCAAATAGACCGCACAAACATCTGTATGCTGATTTAGACTAGTAGTTGGCCCCCCTGGAGTATAAGAAAACAAGTTACAAAAATGCAAGCATTTTGCCTTCGTGACAACTGCCCCTGGTTTCTTCTTGCATACAACGTTGACCTCCTTGAAATGCTGCCAACATGGTGCACGCTTAACTCTAGTTTTCCTCACCTTAACCTTATTACCAACTTCAATTGTTGCATTTTTCCCTTTCCCTCTCTTTGTTTTATCAGTGTCATTGACCTCACCTTCTACTTCATTTTCTTTGCCACCCAATCCTAGAGAAGGATCTGACATATCATCATCCATGTCATACGCATCTGCCTCATCAACCTCGGCCCATTCCTCTACATCACCAGCCTATGCAAAAATAAATACCACGATTTAGATAATCAAAATTAACAAGTCATCATTGCATGATTGATTAGGAATATGAATAATGAAGTCCTATTAATCTGTATTGTAACTAGAGTTCTGTACAAATATAGCAAAAAATTCAATGTACGAAACTATAACTAGAGTTCTATACCAAAATTGCAATCAGAAAAATATTTGCATCGCTCCTAATCTGGCATCATCAACATCAATGCGTCAATAAACAAATTTGCAATCGGAACACAGTACACAGAAGTAAAAATTAGTACTTTATGATGCATTTAAATAGTAACAAGTAGGCAAAAACAATGCACCAAAACACATGCGCATGGTCTGAATTGTTCAAATTTAACCATCTAAACACATGAGCACAAAAGGAAATTACCTCTCCTGATCTGAATTGTTCACACAAGTAGGCAAAAACATATCATATGATCTGATGGAGTTCAAACAAGTAGCCACACATCGCTACTAATGGAGTACACATTCATATGATCTGAATTGTTTAGATTTAACCATCTAAACACATGAGCACAAAAGGAAATTACCTCTCCTGATCTGGCATCATCAACATCAGACATTGGTGCATCCACTCTTGCCCTTTTCCGTGCTTGTGGTCGAAGACGAGGAGTAGGTTGTGCTGCGATGGAGGGAGACTCCCGTGATGCACAATCAGAGGCAGCCGGTCTCTTCCACGACTCCATGCTTGCAGTTGTAGCAGAAGGTGATGGCCGCTGGTGTCCATCCATTCTATCACTGGGCTCGCAGATGGGGATTGGGGGAGTGAGAGACGACGGAGGAAAGAGGTCGGGACTGGGGGAATGGAGATGGCAGAGTTGAGAGGTGAACGGGGACGGAGATACCATGGATCTGGACGCCGGAAAGCCTGGAAGGTCGATGGCCGACGCCGTACTGCCCTCGCTTGGGTGCGCTGTTTGTTCCTGGCGGCTGGCTCGGGAAGAGGAGGAGAGGAGTCGTGGTTGACTGGAGTCTGGAGCCTCTAGGTCTTCTGAGTTCTGGCAATGTGGGGATCTCCTGGGCGTCTAGGCCTGGCGACTGGTGGGGGGCTGCGGGCCGAAGTACGCTACCCAGCTGGGCTGATTTGAAGTAGTTTAGGCAAAAAAACTATTGCAAATTATCGAGCTAAACGAGTTAGCTCACGAAACTCGTTTGCTCGATCGTTAAGCTCGTTAATCTTAACGAGCAAAAAACACTGTTCAGCTTGGTTCATTATCTAACGAGCACCAGCCGAAACGAGCAGAACAATCGAGCGCTCATTATGCTCACGAGCTTCGAGCTTTTCGTCCAGCCCTATATGCAATGCATATGCATGCTTCGGAAAAGAAAGATTGAACCAGGCCTCAACTTGTAAAAGCAAGAGTGCTGCTGGAAAGTTGAGTTGATTTTGGTCGAAATCGATATAAAGATCACCAGAATCGGATGCACGGTTTGCAAATGGCAAGCAAAACAATAATGGCACAAAGCTGCGATTAACAGCACGATGCCATCTAAATGCATCAAGCAAAATAAGCTACTGCCCTCTAACATCGCAAAAAAGCACATGGCAGTGATCCACTCAAGATGCTTGACAAAATAAACACTGATCTACGGCTAATTCACACAATAGTAGGTTCAAACAAGCATGGAAAAAGTGCAAAAGATATCAGGTTCACAGACTTAGTGAAAATAACAACATGCTAAGATTTAACATCAGGAAGCAATGTTTAGAGCAAGATAACAACATGCTACAGGGACATATCATGGCAAAGCAAGGCATGGCATGAAACTACTCAAAGCATATAATAAAAGTCCCTTACTGACCATAAGCCAAAAAGGATCAGAAAATACAATGGCACCCATGTAAACATAGCAAGTTTCGTTAACAGATTCCGACTTAGCAGAAAACTGGAACATGGTAAAATAGAGTTACATAGGCATGTTTACAAGCTCGATGCACTCACCACAAGGCATTGCATGACAAACTAAGCATACACCCAGCAAGAAGACATGATCAATAAGCTAACCATGGTAAGAACACTCTCATAGCATGCACGGATCAACTACGACAACCTCGGCAAAATTGATTAACATGTAAACAATCTTCCAGGAACATTTTATAGCAAAAGTAGAGCAAGATTGAGTCATGCTAGGGTGCTCCATAATTGCAAACAAAGACATGGATGGATAAAGCATAACAATATATCAAAATCATCCTTACTGAACATGCTCAAAAGAGGCATGGATCACTCTATAGCAACATGAATACATGGCATAAAAATATTATCAGGGAAAAGACTTAGAAGAATTGTAAGTCCCTGAAATCAGCAACATCACGAGAGCTACTTTGCGTGCTTGCGCTAGTCACCACATTGATCACACAAATACATGGCATACACCCCTGTAAAGATGGCATGGCATATAACAAAACACATGTAGGGCTCAAGTTCATAGGAGGCACACATTAAACATTGCAAAAATGACAAATGTCCATATTCTGATAAGAGACAGACACTAACCTCACATAGCACTCTTGCAACAGCATTTAGGGCATCAAGCTGAACTCAAATGAACATGGTGCAATGGAATGAAATGAAGTGCACATCCAGACGAACAATTTGATATGCTACACCCCCAAAACGGAGCCACGGATGCAAAGATATGACATGATGAAATATGCTAAACATATTAGGAACTTAGGGGAGAAACGAGGTCAACCCTAATATTTCGGATCTGGATTTGAGACACACTTCCCGAGGTCCACCGGAATCTCGACGGGACAGTGTGAGGCAGTGGTCAGAGGGGTCGAGGATGGTGCCGGAGTGGGGCTCAACGGGATCCGTGTCAGGAGCCCGATTCCAAGTCACATCGATCTAGCCGGTAACACCTCATATCACTTTGCGGCCTCACGCACGGTATTCCCACGGGTGTCGCCTTACCATGGACCAGGACCATTTGCGCCTTTTGGCTCACGTATATGATAGGTGTCGCTAGCATCCATATGACAGAGAACCCGGGCCGACATGACTAGTCGTGAACCCAAAGTGGCACTAACTTACCGGGACAGGCATACATGAATCAACATCGAGCATGTCAGTCAGCAGCGTGCGAATACGGGCTGTAGCACTGGGCTAATAGGACTCCAGGAACCCGGGCTGTAGCAGGCTAGGCAGGACTCCGGATGTCACTGCGTGACATTTCCCCGAAGGGACAGACACAGGAACGAAGTGAATCACATGCCGGCCAGTCAAGTGTTCCGGAGCAGTAGTGCTGGGCTAGCAGGAATCCGGTGAACTGGGCTGTAGCGGACTACTATGGCTCATGGACGCACAAGACTACATTTCCCCATAAGAGAGGCTACCAAGGATAAACAACTAGGTTGTTGGATCCCACACATACCAAGCATTTCAATCATACCTACAATATGCTCGATATGTGTAAATACAACATGGCATCACAACAAAATGCTACGACTCAATGTATTTATTAATTAGGCTCCGAGGAGCCAAGCATTACAAACATGGGTCTCATGACCCCAACATACAGAGCATACAAGCAACAAGCACATGCGGAAGCTTAACTCGTTTGAGTACAGACAACTACAAATGAAAAAGGCTGAGAAGCCTGACTATCTACTAGATCCTGCCGAGGCCACAAGATCGTAGCTGAGGTAACAAGCTAAACGTCGAAGTCCACGCAGAACTACTAGTGAGACTGACGTCTCTCTGCAAAAACATAAAATAGGCAAATGTGAGTACAAATGTACTCAGCAAGACTTACATCAGAACTAACTCCATATGCATCAGTATCAACAAAAGGGGGTAGTGGGGTTTAACTAGAGCAAGCCAACTTTGACTCGGTGGCTATCCTGAACTACGACTACAAGTAACTCTTTGAGGTAGCGCACACGAGTCCACATAATCACCATATCAATACACCACTATGGATCCGCTCCAGTCTACATACGAGAACGCCATCCATAGCACCCACACTTATCTTGTGAGTTTTAGACTATGCATTTCAAGTTATCTATGAACTGTTATAGATAACCCAGAAGTCCTTTACCGCAGACATGGCTATTCGAATAGATCATTTATAACCCTACAAGGGTGTACTTCTTCGCACATGTTTAGCGTCTGCACACAACATGTGCTCGACAGACTTCAAGCGAAAGCCGACGTGGGTGTAGACCCCGACCTAACTAACCACACGAGTCTCTAGTCCAGGTTTATCGCCTATTCGGGTTCCATCTACGAGGAGATCCGGCCGGGGTTTCGCTCACAGCCCCAAACGATGTGTGCAGGGTTCCCGAGACACCAAACGGGCGACTCGGTACACCGTGCCACGGTGTATCTACCGCATCATAGCCCACCCCTGGGGTCAGTGCTACGCACGGCCGCCAACACATATCCTACAAACACCAGAAACTAGTTGCAACTCCTGACAAGAGGACAAGGGCGGTTAATAAGTCAAGCGGGGTCATATTTCAGGGCCCAACGTGTGGTAGTAGTTGTTTCATGGATCACAAACACATAACTCAGTTCCTGAGGACGGTTTCAGTGAGACAACCCACAATGTACTCCTACATGGCCTGTCACCGCTACCTTTACCAAATCGTGTTCACACACTTAGCTCACACACAGTAGGACATGTTCATCACCATTCCAATTCATTCCCGATGAATCAGACCTGACTCAACTCTAAGCACTAGCAGGCATGAAAACAAGCATGAATGAGTAGGCACATCAGGGCTCAAACAACTCCTACTCATGCTAGTGGGTTTCATCTATTTACTGTGGCAATGACAGGTCATGCAGAGGAAAAGGGGTTCAGCTACCGCAGCATGTAACAGTTGAATCGTTGTTGTCCTAGTGCAGTAAAATAGAGCAGGAGTGAGAGAGTGGGATTGTATCGGTGTCATGGATCACATCGTCGAAACATACATCTACCGAGGGGGAACAATCACCGGCAAACATAGAAAGAATACAATCAATGCAATGCATAATATGATGCATGATCATGACATGTCAATATGCTGTGATTTGAGCTAATGCAGCTAAGAACAGAAGGGTTTGAGTTGATTTGAACTCAAGGTTCAAATTCAGATTCAAACTATGAATTCAAATAGTGCATGATCATGTTTTGAACTAAACAGCAAGGTTAATTTGTTTAAACATGCATGGAAATGCTACAGATGGATAGATTGGATTATTCTGATCATTTTTCATATATAATTTGTTTCATTTGGAGTTATGGTTGAATTTCTATGATTTTTAGAAGATTATACTATTTTCTGGAATTTCTTGGTTATTAATAAATCCATAAAATGTAATACTGCGTCAGCATTAGGTCATGCTGACGTCAGCAGGTCAACAGGCGCCGTCCAGGTCAAACCTGACCTGTGGGCTCCACTGGTTAGTGACTCAGTTAGTTAACTGGGTTAATTAGAGTTAGACTAATTCTAACAAGAATGTCAGCAGGGCTGGGCCCACATGTCAGTGGCTCAGGGTTAGTTTAGTGAGGGGATTAGCACCTGGAAGCGGTGACTAGCACTAACTAACACCTAACTAATCCAGTTAGCTCGGCCCCACGTGTCAGTGACTCTGGGAGGGGCCCAGCCAGAGTCAAAGTCGGTCAACCCACCGGTGACTCGACGCCGGCGAGGCCCGAGACTGTGGCGTGGCTCGGAAAACGTCCACAAGGCATGGGCGAAGCCGTTCTTGGGCTCGTTGAAGAGCTCTTGCAGGCACGCGTCGAGTGGTGGTGGAGGCCGGGCCTATGGTGGCCGGAGCCGACGACGGCGGGCTCCAAGGCGGCAGCCGGAGTTCGGGCAATGATGGGTTCGGCACTACGGTGCATGGAAGGAGGAGCTGTTGGGCGCTACAGACTCCTGGGGGTGCACTGAGTGCAGTGACGCGCTCGGTTTGCACGGAGGCGAACCAAAATGACGACGGCGAGAAGTCTGGCGCCGGTGAGGTCTCGGTCTCGATGAAAATGAGGGCTACGATGAACTAATGGACATGGGAGTAGGGGGATCGGTAGAGGATCTCACGGCGAGTGCAGAGGTGGCCTCGGCGTGCTCGGGGAAGCACCGGAGTGAGCGGGGTGGCGAGAGGCATCTCCGGTGGCCAGCGACGAAGACGATGAAGATGGCGTCGATGCAAGTCCTCCGGCGAGGCGTCGCTGGACGGAGAGGACGAGGGAGGCGTGGCGATGCTCGTGGACACATCGGGGAGCTGAGGGGAGCACGGAGGCCGCGTCTATGGCGTACGGCTGCGACGAGCTCCGCTCGGGCAGAGAGGGAGAGAGAGCAGAGGAGGGGGAAGAGGTCGGGAGAGAGTGAGAGAGTTCCAGGGGGTGGTGTGGCGCTGCGAGAGACGTCCAGGGGGAGGAGCAGGCAGCCAGGCAGGGAGGAGGTGGCCGGCGTGTGGCTGCGCGCGCCGGGCACGCGCCCCTGCCTACTGGCGCGAGGAGGAAGGCGACAGAGGTGCTGCGGTGGTGGGCTAGGCCGGCCACTTGAGCCGCCAGGTAAGCCCAGGTGAGGTTCCTCTCTCTCACCTTCCTATTTTCTATTTTCTGTTTTTCTATTTTTGCTATTATGTTTTGATTTAGTTCAAAAGACCAAACCATTTTCAAAATTCATGAAAATAATTGTGTGAACTAAATGGACTTATCCAAAGCTACACAACAATTTCCAGAATTATTGAACATATATTTATTATATAACAAATATAGATCCAATTCAAATATTTATTGGATTAATTAAATGGCCCAAAATAATTGTTTCTGAGATTCTAGAAATATTGGTTTGAAATTTATCCCTTGCCAACATTTCCAGAGATTAATAGGAACATTTTCTTGGGTTCATTTGATGAGATTTAAAGGTTGGTTATTTTTAGAGGTCTTCTGAGGCTTTTGAAAATTCCTCAATTCTATTTTCATTCGAATTTAAACATGATGCTCACATGAAGGGCTAGACTAGTGTATACCAGAACTAGGGATGTGATAATCTGGGTCGTCGGAGGGCGGCGGAGCTCGTCGGGGTCCGGCGAGTTGCGGGCGGTGGCAGCGATGAGGCGGCGGGGCGGCGGCAGATGAGGTGGCCGGAGATGGCGTCGAACGCCTGCGAGGGCGGACGGCGGTAAACCAAGGCCGCTCGGCAAGTCTTGGTCCAACCCGAGAACGGTTAACACCCGCACACGAAAATAGACAAAAGGGGACACCGGAGGACATAGGAGCGCCGGAATGCAAAACGGACAATGGGGAAAAATGATCGGATGCATGAGACGAGTACGTATGCAAATGCGATGCAGATGATGACATCATATGAGATGCATGACAAGATAAAATGCAAAACGAAGACGAAACCCAACAACGAGGAAATATCATAACTTAGTTCCGGAAATGGCAAGAGTTGGAATGCAAATATGGCAAGTTACATATGGGGCGTTACATAATGTAAATGTCGGTGTCAAAACCGGCGAATCTCGGGTAGGGGGTCCCGAACTGTGCGTCTAAGTAGGATGGTAACAGGAAGCAGAGGACACGATGTTTTACCCAGGTTCGGGCCCTCTTGATGGAGGTAAAACCCTACATCTTGCTTGATTTATTCTTGATGATATGAGTATTACAAGAGTTGATCTACCACGAGATCGGAGAGGCTAAACCCTAGAAGATAGCCTACGGTATGATTGTATGTTGTCCTATGGACTAAAACCCTCCGGTTTATATAGACACCAGAAAGGGCTAGGGTTTCACAAGGTCGGTTACAAAGGAGGAGATATACATAACCATATTTCCTAGCTTGCCTTCCACGCCAAGTAGAGTCCCATCCAGACATGAGACAAAGTCTTCAATCTTGTATCTTCATAGTCTAACAGTCCGGCCAAAGGATATAGTCCGGCTGTCCGGAGACCCCCTAATCCCGGACTCCCTCAGTAGCCCCTGAACCAGGCTTCAATGACGATGAGTCTGGCGTGCAGTATTGTGTTCGGCATTGCAAGGCGGGTTCCTCCTCCGAATACACCACAGAAGAATTTGAATACAAGGATGGTGTCCGACCCTGCAAAAATAAGTTCCACATACCGCCATAGAGAGAATAATATTTCCACAAATCTAATCTGCTGACACGTTTTGGCAACATGACATTATGCCATGGCCCGGTGATTATTCAAACCGTTTCCTTTAACTAGCCCCGCACATAACGCGAGGCAGTTTTTTGAGACGTCTTGTCAAAACAGAGATCGCGTCCCCCTTATTACGGGATTCTCATCAATACGGGCATGGGTAACCCAACCGCGCCATCGATTATGGTGCTTGGGGGATAAGCAAGTTTTACCAGGCTAGTGGGGGCGCATAGTTTCGGACGCCCTTATAAAGGGACAAGGTTTAACCTTTTTCTACCCATGCCTTCTACCTCCTTGCTCATCCACTCTTGCGCACTCGAGCTCCAATGCCCAAGCCCACATCCTTCCCCTCAACCTTCTCCAATCATGTCCGGAGCGGGAGGCAAATGGATGGCCTCCTCTGTTACGGAGGGACACATCAAGAAGTTGCGCGGAGCCGGATACTTGGCCGTGAATATCGCGCATCAACTGCCCGCTGCGGGGCAGATCGTTCCTACCCCTGAACCTCACAAGAGGGTAGTTTTCCTCCACCACTTCCTCCGCGGACTGGGGTTTCCCCTCCATCCATTCGTCCGTGGTCTCATGTTCTCCTCCCCTGGATCTCTCCCTCTCCTAGCGACCGAGCACGTTCGTCGCCGCTGTTCGCCGTTGCCGCGGCCACCATCACTGCCTCGCCTCTCCGACAAACCCGTTAGCTCCGCTAGATCACCGCCGTCAAATTCGTCGCCGTTGGTCCTCCCCCGAGCTCTCTGACGCCTCCACCGGATCCGCGGTGAGCCCTGCCACCGTTCCCCCCTCTCCGCTTAGTCACTCGCGTGCCGTAGCATCATTCCCCCACCATGGCCGTAGCACTTCGCCGCCGTCCATGTCGCCGTCGTCGTCTCGGCCAGCCTCCGCCTAAATCGAGCACCCCATCATGCTCCTGGTGCCACGAGGGTGCCGCAGAGCCCCTCGGGTGGCCTCCCCGTGCCCCGCAGCCTGCTCCGGCTCGAAGCTGAACTCCGGCCGCCCCGCCTCTCCCACTTGCTTCGATCAATGCGGACGAGCATGGGCTTCGCCTCTGTGGTCTCCGTCGTCCATTGGGTCGCCGGAACGGCGATGCCGAGCCCCTCCGCCGCGTTCGCCCTTGCCGGCGACTAATCGTCGGTCAAAACCGGGTCAACCCCGCTAATTAACCCCCCTCTCTGACACTGACAGTGGGCCCCAACGCCCTAATCTGTTAATTAGATTAGAAATAACCCCCTCTGTTAATTAACCTATGAAACTAACGTGTGGACCCCATACGTCAGGTTTGACCCAGTCAGCGCTGTTGACTTGCTGACGCAAGCATGACGCAGTGCTGACGCAATATATCATTTTCTGGTTTTAAAATAAATCTGGAAATTCCAGAATATATTCAAAACTTCAAAATTCATATAAATTCAACCGTAGCTCAGATTGAAATAATTTATATATGAAAAATCATCAGAAAAATTCAATCTATCCATATGTACCATTTTCATGCATGACAAACCAACTTATACATGTTGTATATGAGGAAACACATGAATGGCACTTATAAAGGCTTATTTTGGACTTGCATTTGAAACTTTGTTTCAAATGGACTTCATGCGAATAAATGCTAGTTGCATTAACTCAAAAAACATCACATCCTCATGCCATGTTCATGCATCATATTGTTGCATATGCTTGTGTATTGATTTCCGACACTGTTCCCTCTCGACGGGTCCCGCTCTGGAGAGTGCTCCAGAGTACCTGTCTGAGGAGCAGTGACCCCCTGTTGATCTACAAGGCAAGAAACCCCCCTTGTTCATTCCGATACAATCCTACTCTCTCGCTCCTGCTCTCATTTATTGCATTAGGACAACAACAATTCAACTACTACTTTATGCTGCGGTAGTTGAACCCATTCCTCTGCATGACCTGTCATTGCCACAGTAAATAGTTAAAACTCACTAGCATGTGTAGGAGTGGATTGAGCCATGTTGTGTTCCTACCATGCTTTGCCAGCTATTGCTTAAAGTATGTTAGGTCTGATTCATTGGAAATGAATTGGAGTAAGTGCTATGTTCTGATGTTGAGAGTTAAGTGTGTGAACACGATTTGGTGAAGGTAGCGGTGAGAGGCCATGTAGGAGTACATGGTGGGTTGTCTCACTGGAACCGTCCCTAAGAACTGAGTTCTGTGTATGTTGTCCAAGGACTAGCTACTACCACACATTGGGTTCCGGTAACTTGACCCCTCTCGACTTATTAGCCAACTTGATCTCTGTCCAGGAGTTGCAAATAGTTTTTGGTGTTTATAGGTAGTGCTATTTTTCTACCGAGTGGCTCCCGGCAGGGTGGACTTGGGACAGACTAGGCACACGTGGCCCGGTGTACCGAGTGGCACCCGGATGGTGGGCTCGGGAACCCTGTACACATCGTTTGGGGCCATGAGCGAAACCCCGGCTGGATCTCCTTGCGGATGGAACCCGAATAGGCGATAAACCTGGACTAGAGCCTTGAGTGGTTAGTCAGGTCGTGGCCAACACCCTCGCCAGGCTTCCGCTTGAAGGTTGCCGAGATACATGACGTGTATATGGTGATAAGTGGTGAGAGCGTGTGTGAAGAAGTACACCCCTGCAGGGTTATCATGATCTATTCGAATAGCCGTGTCCTTAGTTATGGACTTCTTGGCTGCTTAGGTGGTACATAGACAACATGAAGTAGATACTCTAAAATGCTCAAGACAAGTGTGAGTGCTATGGATGGCCTCATCGTGGAGAGACGGGGATGAATCCATAGTACTGTATTGATGTGGTGATTAGCGGACTCGTGTGCGCTGTCTCACCTCAAAGAAGTTTCTCGTTGTCGTAGAACGGGATAGCCACTGAGTCAAAGCTGGCTTGCTGCAACTAAACCCCACATTACCTTCTTGATACAAATGCCTGTATGATAGGATCTGATGTAAGTCTTGCTGAGTACCTTTGTACTCACGTTTGCTTTATTTATGTTTTGTAGGTGAGACATCTGTCTCACTAGTAGTACCACTTGGACTTCGACGAGTAGCTTGTTACCTCAGCTACGATCTTGTACCCTTGGGAGGGACTTGTAGATAGTCAGGCTTCTCGGCCTTTTTCTTTTGTAGTTGTCTGTACTCAGACATGTAATGCTTCCGTTGCTTGTATGCTCTGAATGATGGGTCATGTGACCCCTTTTTGTATTTAATGCTATGTCGCTCTTCTGGGCCTTTATCTATATGAGTTTGAGTTATGTTGTGATGCCATGTTGTACAACACATACTAGCATGTTATGCGTACGTGTGACGTGTATTGCTATGTGTGGGATCCGACAACCTAGTTGTTTATCCTTGGTAGCCTCTCTTATGGGGAAATGTAGTCTAGTGCTTCCACTGAGCCATGGTAGTCTGCTACAGCCCGGTTCACTGGTGTTCTTCTAGCCCAGCACTACTGCTCCGGAACACTTAGAATGGCCGACATGTGATTCACTTCGTTCCTGTGTCTGTCCCTTCGGGGAAATGTCACGCGGTGACATCCGGAGTGCTGCCTAGCCTGCTACAGCCCGGTTCACCGGAGTCGCATGCTGCTGATCGACATTCTCGATGTTGATTCATGTATGCCTATCCCCGTAATTTAGTGCCACTTTGGGTTCACAACTAGTCATGTCGGCCCGGGTTCTCTGTCATATGGATGCTAGCTATACTATCATATACATGAGCCAAATGGCGCAAACGGTTCCGGGCCATGGGAAGGCGACACCCGTGGGAATACCATGCGTGAGGCTGCAAAGTGATATGAGGTGTTACATGCTCGATAGGTGTGACTTAGAATCGGGGTCCCAAGAGCTTTGGTATCAGAGCCTGACTGCCTGTAGGATTACCAAGCCAACCTGGTCGAAGTTGAGTCTAGAAATTCTTTATCTATATAGGGGAATTGATTGTGGAAGGGAGCGTAAGGCTCTTTTTACTCCTGTTACCTCATGCCTTCTAATCTGAGTCATCCTATCTTTCCTACGGGGTTAAGGAACTAGGATTTCTCTTCTGTCTATTAGGATCACGTGTTACTACTCCGTAGTCGCTTAGGATTGGTTGATCTGAGTCATATCTCCAGTGTAGCCTGTTTAGTAATATCTCAGAACCTTGAGTGATGATGTTGAGTTTGGTGCTACCCCATCATTTGCAGGATGTCTCATTTTGAGCATTTTACTGTTGTTATGCTGCCGGAATTGTCCTAGGAGTTCAACAGATAGTATTTTACTCATACTATATTCGACATCCTTATGATGATGCTGAATCCATCCTTTGTTTGCTTGGTTGGTTCTTCAGGATGTCATAAGTTAACCGAAGTTCTGTTGCTCGTAGCCGGAACCACGAAGATGGTAGGGATGAGGATCCTCCCGACCAGTCTTCATTGGCAGAGTTTATGATGGAGATGGAGAAGAACAAGCGAGAGTCTAACCGCTTGTTAGGACGTATAGAGGAGAACACCACACCCCAGTGCAAAGAGTCAGCGACCATCTATGATTTCATTGGTCTGAAACCACCTACCTTCCATCATTCCATTGAACCGCTCGATGCAGATGACTGGCTCCGTAGTATCACACACAAGCTGCGTTCTACGAACGTAGCTGAAGGTGACAAGGTCACTTATGCTACTTATCACCTGGAAGGTCCTGCTAGTATTTGGTGGCAGAACTATGAGGCTATGCTTCCAGCTGGCCAGATAACCACCTGGAGAGATTTCACTGATGCTTTTCGCGAGCGTCACATTCCTCAGGCTCTCATTGACCGCAAGAGAGAAGAGTTCTGTAGTTTCACCCAGAGTAAGATGGCTGTTGATGCTTACAGTAGAGAGTTTGAGAACCTCGCCCGCTATGCTACAGAAGAGGTGTCCACAGACGCCAAGAAGCAGGCTAGGTTCCGGAAGGGTCTCAACCCCAAGTTGCGTCGTGATCTCAACTTGCATCATTGCAATACATTCCAGGCTCTTGTGAACAAGGCCATTAACGCAGAGACGGCTCAGATCAATTACGAGGAGTCTCGTAAGCACACCCGTGATTTGGGTTCTTCCTCCGGTTCTACTTCGTAGAAGCGCTGGATTTGGGTTCCGAACTCCGCTCTTCCACCCGGTTATACACCGAGGCCTTCTTGTGTGGCACCTCACCCAATTCTGTTACATGCTCCACCCAGGCCTATTGGTAGACCGCTTGTCAAAGCGGTCCACGTCCTACTTCAGGGACTTGTTTCACATGCGGAGAGCCAGAACACTATGCACGTGACTGCTCTCAAACCAACTATGCTCCACCCTTGCCTGAGAAGTCTATTGGCCGCGGTAAGCCACCATGCAAGATGATTCGTGTCAAGTCAGCTCCCACTGAATGTGGACGTGTGCATCACGTCTCAGCTAAAGACGCTCATGATGATCCGGATGTTGTTCTTGGTACACTCCTTGTCAACTATCACCAGCTTCGGTTCTGTTCGATACCGGAGCATCTCACTCCTTCATCTCTGAAGGCTATGCTCGTTTGCACGACATGTCATTTTGTGATATGCCAACTCCACTTGAAATCCAAACTCCAGGGTCTAGATGGCAAACTACTAGGATAAGCCATGGTAATGAAATCCTTGTTGACAAACTTGTATTCCTTGCATCACTTGTAGCCCTAAAGTCTTCAGATATTAACATCATCTTGGGTATGGACTGGATGACAGCTCATCATGCCAAGATTGATTGTTTCACCAGGTCTGTTCAGCTTACACACCCATCTGGCAAGATAGTCACTGTCTCCACTAGAGTTGCAAAGCGCCAACTCTATTCTCTTAATGCAACCCTCTTCCAGACCTTGAAGATATCCCGGTAGTCCGTGACTTTCCGGATGTCTTTCCAGAGGAACTGCCAGGTATTCCACCTGACAGAGATGTAGAGTTTGTCATAGATCTTATCCCAGGAACCGCTCCAATCTCTAGGAGACCTTACAGGATGGCACCCTTAGAACTAGCTGAGCTTAAGAAACAGCTTGATGAATCCTTGCAAAAGGGTTTCATCCGTCCTAGTTCTTCTCCCTGGGCTTGCCCCATCCTCTTCGTCAAGAAGAAGGATGGTATGGACGGAATGGTTGTAGATTATAGTCCCGTTAATTTGGTCACGATAAAGAACAAGTATCTGCTCCTCAGGATCAACGACCTGTATGATCAGCTCGCTGGATCCTCAGTCTTTTCCAAGATGGTTTTGAGGTTAGGCTACCACCAAATCAAGATCAGAAATGGGGACATTCCTAAGACGGCTTTTGTCACTCGTTATGGCCAGTACGAGTACACCGTCATGTCCTTCGGTCTAACCAATGCTCCAGCTACATTCTCCCGCTTGATGAACTCGATCTTCATGCATTACTTAGATAAGTTCATCCTGGTTTACCTCGATGATATCCTTATTTACTCAAAGAATGAGGAAGAGCATGCCGAACATCTTAGAGTTGTGTTAGAAAAACTCAGAGAGCACCGCCTTTATGCCAAGTTCTCCAAGTGCGAGTTTTGGTTGCCAGAAGTGACCTATCTCGGCCACGTAATCTCTGGTAAGGGCATTGCTGTCAATCCCGAGAGAGTTCAGGCCGTTCTTGATTGGACTCCGCCTGAAACAGCTAAACAAGTTAGGAGTTTCCTTGGCCTAGCCAGTTATTGTCGCCGCTTCATTGAGAACTTCTCCAAAGTGGCCAAACCTCTCACGGAACTTCTCAAGAAAGATAAAAAGTTTGAGTGGTCCCCATAGTGTGAGTACAGTTTTCAGGAACTGAAAAGACGCCTGACCTCTGCTCCCATACTTGTGCCACCAGATTTCACTAAAGACTTTGTTATCTACTGCGACGCCTCACGACAGGGACTAGGTTGCATTCTTATGCAAGATCGCCATGTGATTGCCTATGCATCTCGACGGTTGCATCCACATGAGGAGAATTATCCTACACATGATCTAGAGCTTGCAGCCATAGTCTATGCACTTAAGACGTGGCGACATTACCTTCTTGGTAAGCGTTGCGAGATTTACACCGATCACCAGAGTCTCAAGTATATCTTCACCCAACCAGATTTGAACCTTAGGCAAAGCGTTGATTGGAGTTGATCTCAGATTACGACTTAGGGATTACCTACACCCCAGGCAAGGGAAATGTCATGGCTGATGCGCTAAGTCGTAAGTCCTATTGCAACAATCTCATGTTGCAGCAGGGCCAACCACTTCTCCATGAGGAATTATGTAAGATCAACCTTCACATTGCTCCTCACGGATTCCTTTCTACCTTGGTGGCGAAACCTACTCTTGTGGATCATATCATAGAAGCTCAGAAGCATGATACAGGGATTACCCGGATCAAGAGAAACATTGCCAAGGGCATTGCTAGTAGTTTCTCTATAGATGATCGAGGTGTTGTTTTCTTCGGGAATCGCCTGGTGGTCCCCAAGAAGCAGCATCTTCGGCAACTAATCCTTAAGGAGGCCCATGAACCTCCTCTAACGATTCATCCCAGTAGTACTAAAATGTATCAGGACCTATGCCAGAGGTTTTGGTGGACTAGGATGAAGAGAGAAATCGCTCAGTTTATTGCTAACTGTGACGTGTGTCGTCGCGTGAAGGCAGAGCATCAGAGACCTTCTAGCACCCTTCAGCCTTTAGCTATTCCTGAATGGAAATGGGATAAAGTTGGTATGGACTTCATCACCGGCTTTCCCAGGACCAAGAAAGGGAATAATGCTTCGTAGTCATTGACCGTCCTTCCAAAGTGGCTCACTTCCTACTTGTTCGAGAGAGTATCACTGCTAGTCAGCTCGCTGACTTATATATTTCTTGAATAGTTTCACTTCATGGTTGAGGGAGTCCTGGATTAGGGGGTGTTCGGATAGCCGGACTATACCTTCAGCCGGACTCCTGGACTATGAAGATATAAGATTGAAGACTTCGTCCCGTGTCCGGATGGGTCTTTCCTTGGCGTGGAAGGCAAGCTTGGTGATGCGATATTCAAGATCTCCAACCATTGTAACCGACTCTGTGTAACCCTAACCCTATCCGGTGTCTATATAAACCGGAGGGTTGTAGCCCGTAGAGGATCAACTCCATACACAATCATACCATAGGCTAGCTTCTAGGGTTTAGCCTCCTTGATCTCGTGGTAGATCTACTCTTGTACTACCCATATCTTCAATATTAATCAAGCAGGAGTAGGGTTTTACCTCCATCGAGAGGGCCCGAACCTGGGTAAAACAAAGTGTCCCCAGTCTCCTGTTACCATCCGTCCTAGACGCACAGTTCGGGACCACCTACCCAAGATCCGCCGGTTTTGACACCGACATTGGTGCTTTCATTGAGAGTTCCTCTGTGTCGTCGCCTTTAGGCCCAATGGCTCCTTCGATCTTCAACAACGATGCGGTCTGGGGTGAGACTTTCCTCCCCGGACAGATCTTCGTCTTCGGCGGCTTCGCACTGCGGACCAATTCGCTTGGCCACCTTGAGCAGATCGGAAGTTACGCCCCTGGCCATCAGGTCAGGTTTGGAAGCCTAAACTACACGGCTGACATCCGTGGAGACTTGATCTTCGACGGATTCGAGCCACAGCCAAGCGTGCCGCACTGTCTCGATGGGCACGATATAGCTCTGCCGCCAAACAGCGCCTTGGAGGCCGCACACGCATCGGTTTCGACCATTGATTCGGAACCTACTGCGCCGATCGAGGATCAGCGGTTGGACGCTGCCTCAGGGGCTGCGATCTCAGAGGCGATCGAGCCGAACTCCAGCCCCGCACTCCGCATGGCCCGTGACTCCGAGGAGCCGGATCCCTCTCCGAACTCCGAGCCCCCCGCGCCCCTGCCAATCGAATCCGAGTGGGCGCCGGTAATGGAGTTCACCGCAGCGGACATCTTTCAGCATTCGCCTTTCGGCGACATCCTGAATTCTCTTAAGTCTCTCTCTTTATCAGGAGAGCCCTGGCCGGACTACGTTCAGCAAGGGTGGGATACGGACGGTGAGGAAATTCAAAACCCACCCACCACCCACTTCGTAGCCACTGTCGACGATCTAACCGACATGCCTGACTTCGGCTCCGAGGACATCGACAGCATGGATGACGATGGAGGAGATATCAACGAACCAACGCCCATAGGGCATTGGACAGCCACCCCATCTCACGATGTGTACATGGTGGACACCCCTAAGGGAAACGACAACGAGGAAAAAGGGGATAGGACGAGTGATCGACCCCCCAAAACGCAATCAAGGCGTCGGCGCAAACGCCGGCCCAAGCCCCGCCTCGAGAAAAACCCAACCATAGAGCAGGACGAGCCGGTCGACGACGAACAAGCCTTAGAGCAACTGTCCGAATAGGGCAACACGGATAGAAAAACCGAACATCCCTCCCCCGGCGAAAACGGCATTCCGAACGACCGCACGCCAAATAAACCAATGAAGCAGAAGAATCTCCATGAGAGGCTCGTTGCAACTGCAGGCAGCCTAAAAAAGCAGAAGCGGAAGCTAAAAACAGCGGAAGATGCACTCCGGATCAGATGGAGCAAGGTAATCAATGCCACAGATAAGTACGGCGACACTCGCCGCCCTAAAAGCTACCCGAAAAGAAAGCTACTGCCTGAATTCGACAAAGAGGCCTCAGAGCCCTCATATTCAAAAAATGAAAAAGCCACACGGTCGGATAGACGACCCCATAAGGCAACAAGCGGCGCCGCACCTAAATCGGCATGAGACCCTCCTAAGGATTCGCACCATGGCCCAGTCAGGTCCATTTATGGGCCAAGAAAGCAAGATCTTGTAAGCAACGCTACAAAGCCATCATCAGAATCCGGCATACCCAAATACAGGGGTGCCGCACACCCCCTATGTTTTACCGTTGAGGTCCTAGACTATGAATTCCCAGAGGGATTCAAGCCCGTAAACATAGAGGCATACGATGGAACAACAGACCCTGGAGTCTGGATCGAGGATTATATCCTCCACATTCACATGGCTAGAGGAGATGATCTCCACGCCATAAAATATCTACCACTTAAGCTTAAAGGGCCAGCCCGGCATTGGCTTAAAAGCCTTCCCGAAAACTCAATTGGAAGCTGGGAAGAGCTCGAGGATGCTTTCCGAGCAAACTTTCATGGGACCAATGTCCGCTCCCCGGATGCAGACGACCTTAGTCACATAACTCAACAACCCGGAGAATCAGCTCGGCAATTCTGGAATAGATTCCTCACTAAAAAGAATCAGATAGTCGACTGTCCGGAGGCCGAAGCCTTAGCATCTTTTAGACATAACGTCCGAGACGAATGGCTCGCCAGACACCTCGGCCAAGAAAAGCCATGCACAATGGCCGCACTAACAAGCCTCATGACCCGCTTTTGTGCAGGGGAGGACAGCTGGTTGGCAAGGTGCAGCCCCAGAGACCCAAGTACATCCGAAACCAGGGATGAAAATGGAAGACCGCGACGCAACAAAGACCATCGCCGGACTAAGGACAAAAGTCCGAAGAGCACGGCAGTCAACGCCGGATTCAAAGGCTCATGACAAAATCAGGAAAAATCGCCCCCCCAGAATAACAGGGATGATCCATCCAACTTAAATAAAATCCTGGACAGGATATGTCAGATACACAGTACTCCTGGGAAGCCTACTAACCATACCCACAAAGACTGTTGGGTCTTCAAACAATCCGGCAGACTCAATGCCGAACACAAGGGGCTCGACACACCAAGCGAAGGCGAGGACGAACCCCAACAGCAGAGCTCCAGGAAACAAAAGAACTTCCCACAAGAAGTAAAAACAGTGAACTCACTTCACATAACAAAACGTGCGGTGCACGTAAAGGTACGCACCACACGGCCCATCCCCAAAGGATCCTGCCACTGGTTGTCAAAACCGATCACCTTCGATCAGCTAGATTATTCTAGGAATACCTGGAATGTAGGATGGACTGCCTTGATCCTTGATCCAATAATTGGCGGACTTAAGTTTTCAAATGTCCTTATGGACGGCAGAAGCGGACTAAACCTGATATATCAGGATACAATACAACACATGCGGATAAACCCAGCAAGAATCCACCGCAGCAAAACCTCCTTTCAAGGGGTAATACCTGGCCCGGACACCCATTGCACGGGTTTTCTTCGGCTCACAGTGACATTCGGCTCTACCGATAACCTCCGCCGCGAAAAGCTGACCTTCCACATCGTCCCGTTCTCAAGTCGCTATCAAGCACTACTGGGACGTGAAGCTTTCGCTCGATTTAACGCAATACCACATTATGCATGTCTTACGCTTAAGATGCTCGGTCCACGAGGCATCATCTCTTTGATGGGGAAGTACTAAAGTGCGCCTCCCCAAGCAGAGGATAGTGCGGCAGCTTTAACAGCCCCACCGCAAAATGGCCTCACCGGCCAAAAAACTTCAAAATAGGTCATTTAAAGACCACGAACGCGGATAGACGAGTTCGTTGCAAAATCATCATTGATGCAGGCCTACAAGCCATATACCCCCGCACAAGGGGCTCCACGCATACACAAATAAGAGACAATAAAGCTCAAACTTACATATCTTACCTTATACTTTGCTTCTTTTAAAAAAAAAATTCCAGCATGACCTGTTTTTCAGCTCAGTTCCTGTCTTTTACAGATGAAGGTCGTGCGGCGCCCGTCCAGGATACGGCACAATGGAGACACAGGCGCAGACGTGCAGTAGGGACCCGTCCTAAAGGATTCTTTTTAGATTAAGACCCTGCGTAAACCTTTTTTTACTGTCTCTTGTTGCTATACATCCCCTGGTTTTTCTTCCTAATATAACCAAGGAGGAGGCTGGCGTCTTGGCATGTGGCCACGTCAGAATTTTTGCACGTACCTGGACACTAGGGGCTTTTTCAATAAAGAGTGCTGTTTGGCCCGCACTCATAAAGACCGAACACCTTAGGGAATGTTCGGCGTCGCGAGTTTTGGCATTATAAGCATCAGCTCCGAATCATGTCTTTGGTCAAATGTTGGGTTGCCTGGCTCCTGAGTTCGGCCACCTTACGTTCCGCTCTATCGGCTAACGTAGCACCGGGAGAACTACTGCGATTGTGCCCCTGGTTCGGCCAGGGTGAGCACCTCAGTATAGAAAGCCAAAAACTGACTGTCATGATGTAGCGTGAGATTGATCAGCCACTCGATGACCGATCGGACTCTATCAGATTCCTCCGCCTTGACGAAGGACCGCTTCTCGGTCAGGCACATACGCAGCCTGAATTCGGACGAGCGCAGTGGCCACCAAGGAGCTACCTAAAGAGTCTCATTTTCAAACTCCTATGGCTAAGTGAAAGTGTTAAAGCATTATAGTCCGGTTGCCTGGCCCGCTGTGCTATCACCTCCTTTGTAGGACCAAGACGTTGGGTTAAGTGTGAGAATGCGTCTTCCGCGAGCACCCCCGCACTATGTGCGTGGGGGCTGAAGCCAACGACTGCCATCTTTCAGATTCTATACATATAGATATATATATATATATCTTAAAACGGCCGATTAGAAGGTGTTTACAATACTTGGAGGCACAAGTATAAAATCAGCCACTACACTTTATCAAAATATTAATTACATATGCTATCATAACATAGCATCTTTCGGGCACTGCGTCTCTATTACACGAGCGCCTTCAAGAACTTCCTGAAAATAGTGCTCGGAAGGTACTCGGCTTTGGTCCGAATCTCGGGACGCAACAATGGTGGTCTCCATCTCTGCCCAGTATGTCTTAACACGGGCTAGAGCCATCCTAGCGCCCTCTATGCATGCTGACCTCTTAATTGCATCTATACGCGGCACCGCGTCAAGAAATTGCTGCACCAAGATGAAATAACTCTTCGGCCCCGATCTCCTCAGCCACAGATGATCCATGACGTACTTCATGGCGATTCCGGACAACCTATTCAGTTCGGCCCACTGAGCCAAACGATCGTCCACTGCCAGTGGACGCTGTGGATTATGAAACTGCGACCAGAAAAGCTCTTCCACTTCGCAATCTTTCTGACATCAAAAGTGTTCGGTCGCATCAGCGGCACTCGTTGCCAAGTCCAGATAGGTGTCCTTCACACTCCACATCCGGTCCAACGGAGCAAACTTCGGATCACAAAACTTCCTCCGCAGCATAAAGGGCTTTCCAGCCGCAATCTGTTCGGCCTGACGCAGCTCCTCTTTCACAGCTCTCATCGCAGAGCGAGCGTCCTTGGCATCGGCAATGGCCTTTTCTAAATCAGTTTGTCTCGCCCGGTCTTCTTTCTCAAGAAGTTCGCAACGGTCTGCAGCGCTCTTTAACTTCTCGGCCATCTCGGCCATCTCCTCTTTGCTTCGGCAGCGAGCAGCCTGTTCGGCTCTCAGCTCTTCAAGGGCCTTCTTGGCAGCCGCATCACTTTTTCTGGCTTGCTCCTTAACTCGGGCAAGTTCTGCCCTAAGATTCTCCATGGCGACAGTACCATCTGCATCAAGCACACACATTGTAAGACACTGGCATGAAGCTCCTCTTACCTGATGCCGCCTGAAGAATTACATACCTTGAACCTCATCAAGCCGCTTGTTGACAAGCGCGATGTCGGCATCTGCCACGTCCAGTTGCCGCTTTAGTTTGGCCAAATCATTAGTCTGGTTTGATTCCGGACACCTCGCCACCTACATTCAAAGGCGACATCTGAGACCTGGGATTACGATCCTCTACGTGCCGTAATTTCTTGACAACACGCAGAGTCTCAGGGGCTACTATCTACACAGGGCGCATCTTATTTATGCGCAACTGACAAAAGTGTACATTATCTAACGTACCTCAAAACCCGTTAGTAAACTTTTGACGGCCTCTTGCAATCCGCTTTCTGCGGATGAAATCCTTTCAATCACCGTGCCCATCAAGGCACGGTGCTCTTCTGAGATAGAAGCTCGCCCCAGCAGAATCTTTAGTTCTTCTGGCCGAGCACCAGATGGTGCCGAACTTGTCCTATGGCCTCTTTCGAAGACCGAACACGGAGGACTTCAGGGGCCCGCACTGCCACCTCCCATCCCTGCCGGATTCGGAGAAACCCTCCGCGACGACACCTCAGGGTCGCCCGCCTCGCTGGGTGGCACGGCAGGGGGAGGTGTTCCGCTCTCCATCATCTCTGGAAGAAGATCCCCCTAAGACGAGCTCTGCTGTGAGGGGCTGAGGTCCGAGCTACAAGGTAAAATTTCGGCTAAATCTTCTCAGATGCAAAATCATGGATTTCTCTCATCCCTCAAAAGGAAAATCTTTTCTCCACTTACGGCTCGCTTGAGGGTTGATCCCCTTGAGGGCGTAGTCCGGCCAAGGAACTTCCTGGCGTCGGACCCTCTGACGAGGATTTTCTCCCCCATTTTGAGGCCATGGTTTCTGGGTCGTCAGAAGCGGGTCTCTTCTTCCCTTTAGGAGAGGAATTGTCGGTTCCTCCCTTCGGAGTAGCCTCCTTCGAGGAGGCCGTAACTTCCTTGTCCTCCCTCTCCAAAGGCATTATCTCCAGCATCCTGACTAGCACAGGATCCGGCCTGGTTTCAGGAAGGGGAGCCGGACACCTGATCAACTTCGCCTTCGCTATCCACTCCTGTTCAAAAAGACGGCTCTTTTAGGGGCAAGTTTATGACGATTATACGGATAGAAGGTCCGGGCACAAGGTTGCTTACTTGAGTATTCGGGCAATTGCAGCTTAAGCCTGCGTCCTCGGTTGAATCTGGGCACATCTCTTGTGATCCGAAGAACAGTTTATACATCTCCGCGGGCATTGCGCCCATAAAATTTTGGAGAGCTCGCGGCCCCTCTGGATTAAACTCCCACAGGCGAAGGGGGCGACGTTTGCCGGGAAATATTCGGCGAATCAGCATGACCTGCATCACCTTGACCAAACTGAGGTATCCTTCCTAGAGATCTTTAATTCGGCCCTGTAACAGGGGCACGTCTTTGGGCAAACCCCAATCCAATCCTTTGTTGACCCATGATGCTAGCCGTGATGGGGGACCTGAGTGAAAGGCAGGAGGCACCGCCCACTTGGCGCTCCTGGGAGCGGTGATATAGAACCATTCTCGTTGCCACAAGCCGAGCTCCTCTTGAAAGAAGCCCTCGGGCCATGGAGCATCATCATTCATACTTATGACGGCACCTCCGCACTCTGCGTGTCGTCCCTCGATCATCTTCAGCTCCACTCCAAAAATCTTGAGCCATAAAACGAAGTGAGGAGTAACACGGAGGAACGCTTCGCACACAGCGATGAATGAGGAAATTTGGAGGATGGACTCCGGAGCTAAGTCATGAAATTCCAGACCGTAATAGAATAGTAGCCCCCTCACGAAGGGATCCATCGGGAAGCCTAACCCCCGAAGGAAGTGAGACATGAACACTACGCTCTCACCGGGCTGGGGATTGGGAATAGCTTGTCCTTGAGCAGGCAACCTATGCGGAATTTTGGCGGTCAGGAACTTAGCCTCTCTCAACTTTAGCACATCCTCCTCCGTGACGGAGGAGGGCATCCATCGGCCTTGAAGGTCGGAACTGGACATTGTCGAAGGTCCGAAGCGCCTGGAATCTGAAGCCTAGGGTGTTGGAACTCGAGGCGACGGGCGAACTCGTTTGAGGTTGGAAAAAGGAGTAAGGCCTTGGTCTCTTTATAAGAGGTTGAATACCAAGAGCCCTCCCCATAACCGTTTGGGACTCGCCTTTAATCGAGAAAACATGCTAACGGGCACGATTGGGTTACCCACATCCGTATTAATGAGAATCCCGTAAAAAGGGCACACGATCTCTGCTTTGACAAGGCGTGCCAAGGAAACCACCTCGCAAAACATGCTGAGTTGGGGAAGTAAAAACGATTCGAGTAGAGGACTTGGCTGCAGAGTGATGGTGTACTGCAGAATACGTCAGCAGATTTTGATTTGTGTTAATATTATTCTCTCTATAGCAATATGTGGAAACTTATTTTACAGAGCCGGACACTACTCTTGGTGATTACAATCTTCTATGAAGGACTTGGAGGAGGAACCGGCCTTGCAATGCCGAAGACAATTTGCACGCCGGACTCGTCGTCATTGAAGCCTGGTTCAGGGGCTACTGAGGGAGTCCTGGATTAGGGGTTGTTCGGATAGCCGGACTATACCTTCAGCCGGACACCTGGACTATGAAGATATAAGATTGAAGACTTCGTCCCGTGTCTGGATGGGACTTTCCTTGGCGTGGAAGGCAAGCTTGGCGATGTGATATTCAAGATCTCCTACCATTGTAACCGACTCTGTGTAACCCTAACCCTATCCAGTGTCTATATAAACCGGAGGGTTGTAGCCAGTAGAGGATCAACTCCATACACAATCATACCATAGGCTAGCTTCTAGGGTTTAGCCTCCTCGATCTCGTGGTAGATCTACTCTTGTACTACCCATATCTTCAATATTAATCAAGCAGGAGTAGGGTTTTACCTCCATCGAGAGGGCCCGAACCTGGGTAAAACAAAGTGTCCCCAGTCTCGTGTTACCATCCGGCCTAGACGCACAGTTCGGGACCCCCTACCCGAGATCCGCCGGTTTTGACACCGACAATGGTGTTCCACTAGAGATCAATTCAGACCGTGGTTGTCTCTTCACTTCTCATTTCTGGGAGAGTTTCCAAACTGCCATGGGCACCCATCTCTCCTTCATTACCGCTTTCCACCCTCAATCAAGTGGTCGGGTGGAAATGGTCAACCAAATTCTTGAAGACATGCTTACAGCTTGTGTTATCTCATTCGGTATGGATTGGGAGAAGTGTCTTCCCTTCGCCGAGTTTGCTTATAACAATAGCTACCAATCCAGCCTCAAGAAAGCTCCTTCTGAGGTTCTGTATGGACGAAGATACCGAACACCTTTGAACTAGTCAGAAACCGGTGAAAAATTCTTTGGACCGGATATGATCCAGGAGGCAGAAGAACAAGTTCGCATCATTCATGAGAATTTGAAAACAGCCCAATCTCGTCAAAAGAGCCAGTATGACTGTAGTCATAAGGAAGTGGCTTATGAGGTTGGCGACAAAGCCTACCTTCAGGTTACCCCTTTCAAGGGTACCCATCGATTCGGTATCAAGGGAAAGTTGGCTCCTCGTTATATTGGTCCCTTTGCCATTCTCGCTAAACGAGAAGAGGTTGCCTACCAGTTGGAACTACCCCCACATCTTTCTCGGGTACATGATGTCTTCCACGTCTCTCAACTCAGGCGTTGCTTCTCGGATCCCATCCGCAGAGTGGACCATGAAACGCTTGATCTCCAAGATAACCTCACATATCGAGAGTACCCTATTCGCATTCTTGATCAAGCAGAGCGTGTTACTCGACGTCAGAACATCAAGTTTCTCAAAGTTCAGTGGTCTCATCATTCGGAGAGAGAAGCTACCTGGGAGCAAGAAGATCGTCTTCGACTGGAGTACCCCACCCTCTTTTCGTCGACACCTGAATCTCGGGATGAGATTCTTTCAAGTGGGGGCGAGTTGTCACATTCCTAGTTCTGGTATGACCTGGACTAGCTGGTCATGTGTGCATCATGTTTATATTTCTTTTAAATTTGAATTGGGGATTTGTGAAACCCTCAGAAATTATTTCTGGAAATAACCCAGATAAAAATTGCTCCAAAAGGGTCCAAGAAAATGTTCATGTTGCTCTCTGAAATCATTGGTCATAGGTAAAATTCTAACAAATATTTTCAGGAGCGCATAAATATTTATTTTGGCCATTTGGAAATAATGCATAATTATTTGCTTTGGATATGTATATGTTATATAAATAATATATGTCCAAAAATTATGCTAGTTGTTGTGGAGCTCTGGAATAATACCATTAGCTCCTACGAAAATTGGCAAAAGGAAATAAATTATTTTAGTATTATTTTAAAAGCAGAAACAAATGTCAGAAAATAGAAAAGAAAACAAAAGTGGAAAAACGCTTACCTGCACTTATCTCCCTGTGCAGCCCGTCACTGTGCCGCCTGGTCTGGCCCAGTGGCCCAACAGGCCGGCCCAGCCGACTGGCAGTGCCAGTTGTCATCCTCCTGGCGCTAGGAGGACGAGAGGCACGCGCTCGCCGCCCACGAGCATGGGCGCCACGCCTCCTGCCTGCCTATCTTCCCCCCCCCCCGTCGCTTGGATGCCTCGCTTGACGCCACGCACCGCCCCACACCTCTCTCTCGCTCTGCCGTGGTCTCCCCTCTTCCCCTGGATCTCTCCCTCTCCCAGCGACCGAGCGCGTTCATCACCGCTGTTCGTCGTTGCCGCGGCCACCGTCACTGCCTCGCCTCTCCGACAAGCCCATTAGCTCCGCGCTGTCCCCCTCGACCTCTTCGACGACTCACGCAAGCCGGGACGCCCTGCAGAGCTGCCCTCGACATCGTCTTCCTCGTCGATGCCGCAGATCACCGCCGTTAAAATTCGTCGCCGTTGGACCTCCCCCGAGCTCTCTGACGCCTCCACCGGATCCACGGTGAGCCCCGGCACCGTTCCCCCCTCTCCGCTTAGTCGCTCGCGTGCCGTAGCATCGTTCCCCCGCCATGGCCGTAGCGCTTCGCAGCCGTCCATGTCGCCGTCATCGTCTCGGCCCGCCTTCGCCCAAACCGAGCACCCCATCGCGCTACTGGTGGCACGAGGGTGCCGCTGAGCCCCTCGGGTGGCTTCCCCATGCCCCGCAGCCAGCTCCCGCTTGAAGCCGAACTCCGGCCGCCGCCCCGAGCTTCGCTCCTGCAAGCTCCGGCCGCCCCCACCTCTCCCACTTGCTCCAATCAGTGCGGACGAGCGCGTGCTTCGCCTCTGTGGTCTCCGCCGTCCATTTGGTCGCCGGAACGGCCATCCCGAGCCCCTCCGCCGCATTCTCCCTCGCCGGCAACTAATCGCCGGTCAAAACTGGGTCAACCCCGCAAATTAACCCCCCTCTAGGACACTTACAGTGGGCCCCGAAGCCCTAATCTGTTAATTAGATTAGAAATAACCCCCTCTATTAATTAACCTATGAAACTGACATGTGGACCCCACACGTCAGGTTTGACCCAGTCAGCGCTGTTGACTTGCTGACGCAAGCATGACGCAGTGCTGACATAATATATCATTTTCTGGTTATAAAATAAATCAGGAAATTCCAGAATATATTCAAAACTTCAAAAATTCATATAAATTCAACCGTAGCTCAGATTGAAATAATTTATATATGAAAAATCATCAGAAAAATTCAAACTATCCATCTGTACCATTTTCGTGCATGACAAACCAACATTTACAGGCTGTATATGAGGAAACACATGAATGGCACTTATAAAGGTTTATTTTGGAGTTGCATTTGAAACGTTGTTTCAAATGGACTTCATGCAAATAAATGCTAGTTGCATTAACTCAAACAACATCACATCCTCATGTCATGTTCATGCATCATATTATTGCATATGCTTGTGTATTGATTTCCGACACCGTTCCCTCTCGACAGGTCCCGCTCTGGAGAGTGCTCCAGAGTACCTGTCTGAGGAGCAGTGACCCCCTCTTGATCTACCAGGCAAGCAACCCCCCTTGTTCATTCTGATACAATCCTACTCTCTCGCTCCTCCTCTCATTTATTGCATTAGGACAACAACGATTCAACTGCTACTTTTAGCTATGGTAGTTGAACCCATTCATCTGCATGACCTGTCATTGCCATAGTAAATAGTTAAAACCCACTAGCACGTGTAGGAGTTGATTGAGCCATGTTGTGTTCCTACCATGCTTTGCCTGCTATTGCTTAGAGTATGTCAGGTCTGATTCATTGGAAATGAATTGGAGTACAGTGCTATATTCTGATGTTGAGACTTAAGTGTGTGAGCACGATTTGGTAAAGGTAGCGGTGAGAGGCCATGTAGGAGTACATGGTGGGTTGTCTCACTGGAACCATCCCTAAGGAATGATTTCTGTGTATGTTGTCCAAGGACTAGCTACTACCACACATTGGGTTCCGGTAACTCGACCCCTCTCGACTTATTAGCCAACTTGATCTCTATCCAGGAGTTGCAAATAGTTTCTGGTGTTTATAGGTAGTGCTATTTTTCTACCGAGTGGCACCCGGCAGGGTGGACTTGGGATAGACTAGGCACACGTGGCCCGGTGTACCGAGTGGCACCCGGATGGTGTGCTCGGGAACCCTGTACACATCGTTTGGGGCCGTGAGCGAAACCCCGGCCGGATCTCCTTGCGGATGGAACCCGAATAGGCGATAAACCTGGACTAGAATCTTGAGTGGTTAGTCAGGTCGTGGGCGACACCCTCACCAGGCTTCTGCTTGAAGGTTGTCGAGATACATGACATGTATACAATGATAAGTGGTGAGAGCGTGTGTGTGAAGAAGTACACCCCTTCAGGGTTATCATGATCTATTCGAATAGTCGTGTCCTCGGTTATGGACTTCTTGGATGCTTACATGGTACATAGACAACATGAAGCGGACACTCTAAAATGCTCAAGACAAGTGTGAGTGCTATGGATGGCCTTCTCGTGGAGAGACGGGGATGAATCCATAGTAGTGTATTGATGTGGTGATTAGTGGACTCGTGTGCGCTGTCTCACCTCAAAGAAGTTTCTCATTGTTGTAGAACAGGATAGCCACTGAGTCAAAGCTGGCTTGCTGCAACTAAAACCCACATTACCTTCTTGATACAAATGCATGTATGATAGGATCTGATGTAAATCTTGCTGAGTACCTTTGTACTCACGTTTGCTTTATTTATGTTTTGCAGGTGAGACATTTGTCTCACTAGTAGTACCACTTGGACTTCGACGAGTAGCTTGTTACCTTAGCTACGATCTTCTACCCTTGGGAGGGACTTGTAGATAGTGAGGCTTCTCGGCCTTTTTCTTTTGTAGTTGTCTGTACTCAGACATGTAATGCTTTCGTTGCTTGTATGCTCTGAATGATGGGTCATGTGACCCCTGTTTGTATTTAATGCTATGTGGCTCTTTTCGGCCTTTATCTATAGGAGTTTGAGTTATGTTGTGATGCCATGTTGTACAACACATACTTGCATGTTATGCGTACATGTGACGTGTATTACTATGTGTGGGATCCGACAACCTAGTTGTTTATCCTTGATAGCCTCTCTTATGGGGAAATGTAGTCTAGTGCTTCCACTGAGCCATGGTAGTCTGCTACAGCTCGGTTCACCAGAGTCCTGCTAGCCCAGCACTACTACTCCGGAACACTTAGACTGGCCGGCATGTTATTCACTTCGTTCCTATGTCTGTCCATTCAGGGAAATGTCACGCGGTGACATCCGGAGTCCTGCCTAGCCTGCTACAGCCCGGTTCACCGGAGTCTTGTTAGCCCAGTGCTACAGCCCGGATTCGCACGCTGCTGACCGACATGCTCGATGTTGATTCATGTATGCCTATCCCCATATGTTATTGCCACTTTGGGTTCACGACTAGTCATGTCGGCCCGGGTTCTCTGTCATATGGATGCTAGCGATACTATCATATACGTGAGCCAAAGGCGCAAATGGTTCCGGGCCATGGTAAGGCGACACCCGTGGGAATACCGTGCGTGAGGCCGCAAAGTGATATGAGGTGTTACATGCTAGATCGTTGTGACTTAGAATCGGGGTCCCGACAGAGACAGTCTCGGAGGCGCCTCAAGGCGACCTTCCAGACTCCGGGAGCAGAGGGAGCAAGGCTCCTGAGGGCTCTGTGTTCGGCCCTCAGCCGAACACCGCGCCGGAACCCCCAGTGGTTCCGGATTCGGGCAGGCGGCCTCCTTCCAAAAGGGGCAACACACCTGTGCCGGTGACCTCTGTCCATGCAGAGGCACCTGACAATCTGCTGGGAGCGCTTCCATCGATGAAGAGCACCGCACTATTATTAGTGCGGTGGTCCAAAAGGTTCAGTACGCTCTGCACCTGACAATCTGCTGGGAGCGCTTCCATCGATGAAGAGCACCGCACTATTATGAGTGCGGTGGTCCAGAAGGTTCAGTCCGCCAAGAGCGTACTGACTGAAGCCTGTGCCAGCCTTCTAACAGGCTTTGAGGTAAGTTTTTGGAATATGGGGAAAAATATTACACCATAGACAGTAGCCCCTGGTGCTCTGTTCGTTGTTCACAAAGAAAAGCCGAACAGAGGATCAAACAATATTGCAGGAGTCTAATATAAGTAGGTCAATATGCGTATGCAGGCTTTGCTCCTGGCCTCTGCCGCACTAACTGCGGAGGTCGCCGCACTGAAGCAGGACCTTAAAGGGTCCAAGGAAGAGCTCGGCCTTGCCAAGAGGCAGCTCGAGGAGAACAAAGGTAAGTAGTACCTAGTATATGGATATGTATAAAAAGAATGCCTTTGCAAAATGACAGGATCATCGTAAATTTGCCAGGGGCCACGACCGAGGTGGCGACCCTGAAGCAAGCGCTATCTGAGGCCGAAAACAAAGAGGCCACGGAGCGGGAAAGGCATGAGGCTCGAGTGGGCGAGGTGCAGCACGAGCTCCACGCTCTCATGACGAAGCACGGGGCGTTGGAGCATGACTTGAAGACGCGAGAGTCTGAGCTTACCACGTCCCTCGAGAGCGCAAAGAGTGCCAAGGCCGAAGCCCAAAAGGCCCTCCAGGAGATTGATGGGATGAAGAAGATAGCAGCGGGTGAGGCATTCTATATGCAAAGCAAGCATGTGAAAGTAAATTACCTGTTACTTACCCGAATCTGGAGCTCTCCAGGAGCATTCGCAAATTTGCCCCGCAGCGTGTCGGATGCCGCATAGTTTTACCAGGCCGAGGAGGGAAGCTCAACGGAGAAGCTGTTCTGGACTCAGTATACTGGGACCGAACACCCGATGCCTCTGAGCGACCATCTGAAGCAACTAGTCGAGCTGCACAAGGCGGCCGAACAGGCCATGAAGGGCTTTATAGTCCGGAGGTGGCCTGGCGACGCCCTTTCCAGCAGCTACTTCGGCCTGGTGAGGCGGCTTGTGGATGCCTGCCCACGGCTGGAAGTCATCAAGCGGTCCGTCTGCATCGAAGGTGCATGCCGGGCTTTCGCCCGTGTGAAGGTGCAATGGGCCAAGTTGGACGCCGTGAAGCTGATTAAGGAAGGGCCGCCGGAGGGCAAGGAGCATCGCCACCCCGAGATGTACTATGAGGGTGTCCTGAAGGGTGCTCGTCTCATAGCGGACGAGTGTACGAAAGATATAATATTCGAGTAAACTCGCTTGTGTAATCCTGTAGTTATGAAAACTTGTTCATATGCGCTATGCAACGCTTGTTTGAATTTAAAATATTACCTTCTGTTCGGCTGTTCATCAAATCTGAGAGATGGCTAGTCGTCGGCTTCTGCCCCCACGCCACGAGTGCTGGGGTGTTCGGGGTAAACCTAAGCACTCTTGTTCCCATTGTTGGGTCCTTCGAGGGAGGTGCTCGGCCCAACGAACAAGGCAATCGGACTATAATGCGTTATCACTCTCACTTAGCCATAGAATTCTATAATTTTAAATTTCAGAGAAGCCCCTAGTATTCGGAAGCCCGAATTCGGGGCGCGATACACGCCCAGACAGGGCCGACTCCTCGCTCTAAGCGACATAAGCCTTTAGGGACTCGCAACCTCTCGAACAGCGACCAGTCTCTCGCCTTATCATGACAGTCAGTTTTAGCTTTCTCTACTGAGGTGCTTAGCCTAGCAGAACCGGCGCATAATCGCAGTAGTTCTCCCAGTGCTACCTTAGCCGATATAGCGGAACGTAAGGTACCAAAACATGGGAGCCGGGCAAACCCAACTATTGCCCAAGACATGATTCGGAGCTGATGCATATAATGCTATAAGTTCGGGGTGCCGCACTGTCGAAAGTGTTCGGACTTCTCACGCCATATTATGGGTTATGCTTAAGCCCCTAGCGTATTGGCCGTACCAGAGTGTACGGGTGCTGGATGTCATAAATGAACATATATATAAAAAAAGAATAATGCAATAATAGTCTTAATGCTATGCATTTTTTATTCAAAAAGGTGCGTCAAAGCAGAATGATACAAGTAGTGCGATAAGAAAAAAATAGGACTGTTTGACATGTCCCTTCCAAGGGCAAGCTGAGGAATAGTATTAAAGGAAATATTTCACTCGTTATCTTAATCCACCTGGGAGTTCCGTGGTGTGATGTAGCTTTCTGCCTCCTTGGATGCTGCATCATGTGTTCGACAATCATGCTGCCAGATAGGGTTTCCAGAGATTGAAGTCCTGAAAGGGAAAAATTACAAAGCGGGAAGCACCTAGTGTGGTTTAAGACGCGACTTGGGGCGTGCCGCCGTCGTGCCCCCCTCCCTGCTTGTGCCCATGGTATTTTTAATGCGTAATTATGTACGCATGGCATGGATTTCACCGTTTGGCTGGGGCCGGGGTGGGGGCCGCATTGCTATGCGAGCTCGGAACGTGCCAGGCGGTCCTGTTGCCGATTACTCCGGGCGCGCTTTTAGGTGTCCGGGTCCTTAATCGCCGAACTAGTGGATTGCCTTAAGAGGCTGCTTTGTGCTTCTACTTCTAGGGCCGTAGTTTGCTCCTCCGTGCGGAGAGAGCGCTCTGTGTTTCCATTGGCTGTGATGACCCCCCGAGGTCCTGGCATCTTGAGCTTGAGATATGCATAATGCGGTACCGCGTTGAATCTTGCAAATGCGGTTCGCCCTAGCAGTGCATGATAGCCACTGCGGAACGGGACTATGTCGAAGATCAACTCTTTGCTTCGGAAGTTATCCGGAGATCCAAAGACCACTTCCAGTGTTACTGAGCCTGTGCAATGGGCCTCTACACCTGGTATGACGCCTTTAAAGGTCGTTTTGGTGGGTTTGATCCATGAGGGGTCTATACCCATTTTGCACACTGTGTCCTGATAAAGCAGGTTCAGGCTGCTGCTGCCATCCATTAGGATTCGAGTGAGGTGAAATCCATCAATGATTGGGTCGATGACCAATGCGTCGAATCCGCCATGACGGATACTAGTGAGGTGGTCCCTGCGATCGAAGGTGATCGGACAGGAAGACCATGGGTTGAACTTTGGGGCGACTGGCTCCAACGCATATACGTCCCTGAGCGCACGCTTCCGCTCCCACTTAGGGATGTGGGTTGCGTACATCATATTCACCATCCGCACTTGTGGGGGGAACCTCTTCTGTCCTCCGGTGTTCGGCTGCCGGGGCTCCTCCTCATCATCGCTATGTGACCCCTTATCTTTGTTTTGGGCATTTAACTTGCCGGCCTGCTTCAACACCCAACAGTCCCTGTTGGTGTGGTTGGCTGGCATGTCGGGGGTGCCGTGTATTTGACATGAGCGATCGAGTATATGGTCCAAACTGGACGGGCCCGGAGTGCTTCTCTTGAATGGCTTTTTCCGCTGACCGGGTTTAGAGCCTTTGAATCCGGCATTGACTGCCGTATCCTCGGTACTGTCGCTGTTAATGCGGCACTTATGCTTGTTGCGACGTGACCTGCCATTGCCGTCCTTGATATCCGAAGTACCATGGTTCTTTGATATGTTATTACTGCGAGCCAGCCAGCTGTCTTCTCCCATGCAAAAGCGGTTCATGAGTGTCGTGAGGGCTTCCATAGATTTCTGCTTTTTCTGGCCATGGTGCCGGGCTAGCCACTCATCGCGGATGTTGTGCTTGAAAGCTGCTAGGGCCTCTCCATCCGGACAGTCGACGATTTGATTTTTCTTTGTTAGGAACCGTGTCCAGAATTGCCTGGCCGATTCCTCTGGCTGCTGAATTATGTGGCTCAAGTCATTGGCATCTGGTGGTCGCACGTAAGTGCCCTGAAAGTTGTCGAGGAATGCGGCTTCCAGGTCTTCCCAAAAGCAAATGGACTCTGCTGGCAAGCGGTTAAGCCAATGCCGAGCTGGTCCTTTGAGTTTGAGTGGGAGGTATTTGTTGGCGTGTAGGTCATCACCGCGGGCCATTTGAATGTGTAGGAGGAAATCCACGATCCATACGCCATGATCTGTTGTGCTGTCGTATAATTCTATATTTACAGGTTTGAAACCCTCTAGGATTTGATGATCCATTAATTCGTCTGTGAAGCATAAGGGGTGGGCGGCGCCTCTGTACTGGGCTATATCGCGACGCAACTCGAATGAGTCTTGCCCGCTGTGTTCGGCCCGGCCGGACTTACTTTTACCATATCCGACTGACGATTATAGTCTCGCATAGTGGCGCGCCCTCGTGATCTGTAGATCGATCTTGCATGTTTTGCTATGTCCTCCAATATGTCTCGCAGGTCTGGCATATTTCCCCCTGCCTTTTTATTTGAATGACGTCGGGGTGCGAGCTAACCTTTTGGCTGGAATGTCTCTCTGTCACGGCCACGAGGTGGCCGATCAGCCGTGTCCTACGTCGGAGATGTAGGTTTCGGTGCTTCCTCCTCCAGTCGGGGTAGCAACCTGCACTTTGGGTAACTCTTGGAGGGGCGTTTGAGTTTTTACTCCTCGGCCGCCAAGACTTCAGTCCATCTGTCAACTAGCAAATCTTGATGAGCTTGAAGCTGCCGCTGCTTTTTGTTAAGGCCATTTGCCGTGGCTATAAGCCTGTGCTTGAAGTGCTCTTGTTCGACGGGATCCTCTGGCACGACGAATTCGTCATCGCCGAGGCTTGCCTCGTCTTCGAAGGGAGGCATGTAATTATCATCTTCCGCCTCTCCATCTGTCGCTCTCTCAGGAGGGTTGGCTCCTCCATCCTCCTGCTCCAAATCTTGCTGGAGGGATTGTTGTTGTTTTCGGCACTGCCCGAAGTGCTATTATCTCTGGTGCATGTATCACCACTTTTGCCTTGGCGGGACATAGAGCGGCGCCACTGACGCCGACGCTTGGGTTGCTTCTTGGAGGGGTCATCCTCCGTTGTCTCGTCGCAATTGCCTTCTTTGGGTGTGTCCACCATGTATATATCGTATGATGAGGTGGCTGTCCAGTGCCCTATGGGCAGTGATTCCTCTTCGACTCCCGCATCGTCGTCCATACCGCCGATGTCTTCGTAGTCCAAGTCGAGCATGTCGATTAAGTCATCGACAGTGTCTACTAAATGGGTGGTGGGTGGGCGGCGAATTTCTTCGTCATCCGTATCCCAATCCTGCCGGATGTAGTTCTGCCAGGATCCTCCTGACAAGGAGAGAGACCTTAATGAGTTCAGTATGTCGCCGAAGGGCGAGTGCTGGAAAATATCCGCGGAGGTAAACTCCATGATCGGCGCCCAATCGGATTCGATAGGAACAGGCACAGGCGGTTCGAAGTCCGTGGTCGGAGAAGGATCCGGCAGTTTGGCAGCACGGCTCTCGTGAAGGGTAAGGTCGATATTCGGCTCGATCGCCGCTGAGGGTACCTCCGTGATGGGTCCATCCACCCGTCCATGGATGGCGCAACTGTCTCCGAATTGAGGCTGAGAGCGGCTGCTGGGGCGATCTCCTGAATATGGTCTGATGGTAGAGCTAAATCGTACTCATCGTGACCGCGCGGCGCACAAGGCAGGGGCTCCAATCCGTCGAAGATCAAGTCTCCACGGATATTGGCCGTGTAGTTTAAGCTTCCAAACCTGACCTAGTGGCCAGGGGCGTAACTTTCGATCTGCTCCAGATGGCCAAGCGAGTTGGCCCGCAGTGCGAAGCCTCCAAGAACAAAGATCTGTCTGGGGAGAAAAGTCTCACCCTGGACTGCATCTTTATCGATGATCGTAGGAGCCATCAAGCCTAACGGCGACGACACAGAGGAACTCTCAATGAAAGCACCAATGTCAGTGTCAAAACCAGCGGATCTCGGGTAGGGGGTCCCGAACTGTGCGTCTAAGGCGGATGGTAACAGGAAGCAGGGGACACGATGTTTTACCTAGGTTCATGCCCTCTTGATGGAGGTAAAACCGTACGTCCTGCTTGATTTATTCTTGATGACATGAGTATTACAAGAGTTGATCTACCATGAGATCGGAGAGGCTAAACCCTAGAAGCTAGCCTATGGTATGATTGTATGTTGTCCTACGGACTAAAACCCTTCGGTTTATATAGACACCGGAAAGGGCTAGGGTTTCACAAGGTCGGTTACAAAGGAGGAGATATACATATCTGTATTGCCTAGCTTGCCTTCCACGCCAAGTAGAGTCCCATCCGGACACAAGACGAAGTCTTCAATCTTTTATCTTCATAGTCTAACAGCCTGGCCAAAGGATATAGTATGGCTATCCGGAGACCCCCTAATCCCGGACTCCCTCAGTAAACCTATCCATAACATGAAACATATGGATCCAAATCAGCCCCTTACGAAGCAACGCATAAACTAGGGTTTAAGCTTCTGTCACTCTAGCAACCCATCATCTACTTATTACTTCCCAATGCCTTCCTCTAGGCCCAAATAATGGTGAAGTGTTATGTAGTCGACGTTCACATAACACCACTAGAGGCTAGACAACATACATCTCATCAAAATATCAAACAAATACCAAATTCACATGACTAATAGCAGCAAGACTTCTCCGTTGTCCTCAGGAACAAACGTAACTACTCACAAAGCATATTCATGTTCATAATCAGTGGGGTAATAATATGCATAAAGAATCTGAACATATGATCTTCCACCAATTAAACCAACTAGCATCAACTACAAGGAGTAATTAACACTACTAGCAACCTACTAGCACCAATCCTGGGTTGGAGACAAGAATTGGATACAAGAGATGAACTAGGGTTTTGAGATGAGATGATGCTGATGAAGATGTTGATGTAGATTGCCCTCTCCCAATGAGAGGAGTGTTGGTGATGACGATGGCGATGATTTCCCCCTCCGGGAAGGAAGTTTCCCCGGCAGAACAGCTCTGCCGGAGCTCTAGATTGGATCTGCCAAGGTTCCGCCTCGTGGCAGCGGAGTTTCGTCCCAAAAGGTTCCTTCTTGTTTTTTTCTCTACGAAAGACTTCATATAGCACAAGATGGTCATCGGAGAGCCACCGGGGGGGCCACGAGGTAGGGGCGCGCACTAGGGGGGGCGCCCCCCACCCTCGTGGAAACCATGTGGGCCCCCTGGTCTTCATCTTTGGCGAGGATTTTTCATTATTTATTGTAAGGTATTCCGTGGAGTTTCAGGACTTTTGGAGTTGTGCAGAATAGGTCTCTCATATTTGCTCGTTTTCCAGCCCAGAATTCCAGCTGTCGGCATTCTCCCTCCTTTATGTAATCCTTATAAAATAATAGAGAATAGCCATAAGTATTGTGACATAATGTGAAATAACAGCCCATAATACAATAAATATCGATATAAAAGCATGATGCAAAATGGACGTATCATGGACAAGGCATTTTAAGCTTAAGAGAAGCGTAATTTGGTACTGCATTAAAACGAGTGAAAGTTGTTCTTCCGAGTAGTGCTTGATAGCCGCTTCGGAATGGAGCGATGTGAAAGTCTAACTTCTCACTTCGGTAGTTGTCGGATGAACCGAATACAACCTCTTGTATTAGAGAGCCCGTGGAGCGGGCCTCTCGGCCTGGTATTACTCCCTTGAAGGTAGTATTATTGTGGCTGATTTTTGTTGGGTCTATCCCCATTTTGTGGACTGTGTCCTGATATATCAGATTTAGACCACTGCCGCCGTCCATAAGGACTCGTGTGAGATGGTATCCGTTTAGTATTGGGTCTAACACCAAGGCAGCCAATCCTTCATGTCGGATTCTTGTCGGGTGATCCCTGCGATAAAAAGTGATCGGGCAGGCCAACCAGGGGTTGAACTTAGGGGTGACGGGCTCTACGGCGCGTAAGTCTCGTAGTGCATGTTTGCTTCTCCTCTTCGTCACGTGGATCATGTTTACTTTTTTAACCTTTGGTGGGAATTTTTTCTGTCCTCCAGTGCTTTGCTGGCGAGGTTCGTCCTCGTCTTCGCTTGGTGTCTCCCTCCCCTTGTGTTCGGCGTTTAGCTTACCGGCCTGCTTGAAGAACCAGCATTCTCTGTGGTTGTGATTTGTAGGTTTATCGGGGGTGCCATGAATCTGACATAGTTTTTCTAGAATTTTGTTTAGGTTGGACGGTCCATCTCTGCTGCCTTTGAAAGGCTTTTTTCCGCTGACCTGGTCGAGAGCCCCTGAATCCGGTGTTTACCGCTGTATTATCTGGGTTGTCTTCTTTATTTCGACACTTGCTTTTAGTGCGTCGTGGTTTTCCATTGCCATCCCTGACTTCGGATCTGCTTGGGTCGCTGGTGCTACTGCGGGCTAACCAGCTATCTTCGCCCACGCAAAAGCGGGTCATGAGGCTTGTCAGGGCTGCCATTGTTCTCGGTTTTTCTTGGCCGAGGTGTCTAATGAGCCATTCGTCTCGGACGCTGTGCTTGAAAGTTGCTAAGGCTTCGGCGTTCGGGCAGTCGACAATTTGGTTCTTCTTAGTCAGAAACCTATTCCAAAGCTTTCGGGCTGACTGTCCGTGCTATTGAATTATATGACTTAAATCATCAGCATCCAGAGGTCAGACATAGGTCCCTTGAAAGTTAGCCCGAAAAGCATCCTCGAGCTCCTCCCAACTTCCAATTGACTTTTCGGGGAAGCTTTTCAGCCAATGCCGAGCTGGTCCTTTAAGCTTGAGGGTAAGTCCTTGATGGCGTCAAGATCGTCTCCGCGAGCCATATGGATATGGAGGATAAAGTCCTCAATCTAGACCCCAGGGTTTGTGGTCCCGTCGTACGCCTCTATTTTCACTGGTTTGAATCCTTCTGAAATTCGTGGTCCAGCACCTCATCGGTGAAACATAGGGGGTGTGCGGCACCCTTGTATTTGGATGTATCATGGCGTTCAGACGGTTGTAGTATTCGGTTTTGATTTTGTGCCGGAGCGCGCTTCCTAGATCCATAGATGGATCTGGTCATGCTGGATTTTTGGTGCAAGTCCTCACGTAGATCGTGTGTTGACTTTTGTGCGGCCTTGTTAGCCGCTCTATCGCGGCCACAAGGTGGTTGATCCGGCCGGTTGGCCGTTTTATTTTTCGGTTGTGTGGGCTCTACGGCCTCATCGTCAAATTCAGGTAATAGCTTGCGCTTTGGATAGCTCTTTGTGTGGTAACTTCCACCATATTTTTCTTTGTTGTCGAGCACTTTGTTCCACCTGCTGTTGAGCGTATTTTGTGCAGCTGTAAGCCTTTTCTTCTGCTTCTTCAGACTCCTCGTTGTGGCAATAAGCCTTCTGCAGAGGTTCTCTTGTTCCAAGTGCCTTTCCAGGAGGATGTGCGTGTCTTTGTCCGGACTGTTTTCCTCCCTAGAGGGGGGTTGATGAGGCTTATCCTCGGCATCGCCGTGTTCGGACATCGGATCCGTACTATGTTCGTCGTTTGCAGTTTCATCGTGCTCTGCTGTTGGGTCAATGTGGTCGTCATTTCCTCTGGAGTCGACTGGAGTGTTATTTTCTCTTGCGCTGTTATCGCTGTTTTTGCCGAGGCGGGATTTCGAGCGGCGCCTATGCCGACGCTTTGCTTGCTTCTGAAGGGAGCTATTTTTCGCTGCATCCTGCCGTTATTCGTCATTGTTTTCTTTGGGTGTATCCACCATGTATATGTCATGTGGTGAAGTGGTCGTCCAGCGCCCTGTGGGAATGGGTTCCTGTTCCTCTCCTGCATCATCGTCCATGTCGTCGATGTCTTCGGAGTCAAAATCGAGCATGTCGGTTAAATCGTCGATAGAGTCTACTAAGCGGGTGGTGGGTGGGCAGCGAATTTCTTCGTCGTCCGCATCCCATTCTAGCCGAACATAGTTCGACCAAGGATCTCCTGACAAGGAGAGAGACCTTAATGAATTTAGCACGTCGCCGAAAGGTGAGTGCTGAAAGATATCCGCGGAGGTGAACTCCATGATCGGCGCCCAATCGGATTCAATAGGCACGGACACTGGCGGCTCGGAGTCCGTGGCCGGAGATGAATCCAGTGGTTCGGCAACATGGCTCTCATAAGGGGCGAAGTCAGTATCCGGCTCCATCTCCACTGAGAATGCGGCCTCCATGGCGGGGTCTATCCCCCCGTCCTAGGATGGCGCAATTTGCTCCAGATTGGGGGCCAGAGTAGTTGCAGGTGTGATCTCCCAAACACTATCCGACGGCAGAGTTACATCATGCTCGTCGTGATTGTGTGGCGCACCTGACATGGGCTCGAATCTGTCGAAGATCAAGTCTCCGCGGATGTCGGCAGTGTAGTTTAAGTTTCCGAACCTGACCTGATGGCCAGGAGCGTAGCTCTCGATCTGCTCTAGAAGGCCAAGCGAGTTGGCTCGTATTGCAAAGCCGCCGAATACGAAGATCTGTCCGGGGAGGAAAACCTCACCCTGGACCGCATCGTTACCGATGATCGAAGGGGCCATCAAGCCTTACGGTGACGGCACAGTGGAACTCTCAATGAAAGCACCAATGTCGGTGTCAAAACCGGCGGATCTCGGGTAGGGGGTCCCGAACTGTGCGTCTAAGGCGGATGGTAACAGGAGGCGGGGGACACAATGTTTACCAAGGTTCGGGCCCTCTCGATGGAGTTAATACCCTACGTCCTGCTTGATTGATCTTGAAGATATGAGTATTACAAGAGTTGATCTACCACGAGATTATAGAGGCTAAACCCTAGAAGCTAGCCAATGGTATGGTTGTTGTTGTCCTACGGACTAAACCCTCCAGTTTATATAGACACCGGAGGGGGCTAGGGTTACACAGAGTCGGCTACAATGAAGGAGATCTACATTTCCGTATTGCCAAGCTTGCCTTCCACGCCAAGGAGAGTCCCATCCGGACATGGGACGAAGTCTTCAATCTTGTATCTTCATAGTCCAATAGTCCGGCCAAAGGATATAGTCTGGCTGTCCGGAGACCCCCTAATCCAGGACTCCCTCATCTGCCAAGACTCTGCTCTGGATTGTCGAAGTACTTTCAAACTTCAACCCAAAGCTTGACAACTCCAAGGCCCACTCCACAATCCTTCCGGTTGCATCTGGGTTGTGCAGTATCCATTGCAACGGGAGGCGGGTGACGATAGTGATCTCATGGGCTTGGGAGTAATGATGCAGCTTCCTCGAGGCCATAAGGAGGCCGAAGAGCAATTTCTGCACACCGGAGTACCTTGACCTGGCTCCCTGCAAGAGGGAGCTGACAAATTAAACCGGGTGCTGCATCATCTTCTTCTTCTGCACCACTTCACTTGGCTGCGCGGGCCCTGTTCCGACAGCGTCAGGCTCTACCGGGGGCCTTGCCTTGCCGGCACCAGGCCCTGCCGGGGGAATCTCTGACTTGCCATCTGCCGGTCATGCCATTCGCACTGCCTCTTTGTTGACCTCCCTCTGTGCCACTAGTGCAGCGCTGACCACTTGATTCGTTGCCGACAGATACAGCAACAACGGCTCTTGTGGTTCACGCACAACCAATATTGGTGTAGACGAAAGGTATTTCTTCAGATCCTACAACTCCGCTTCGGCCTCTGGGGTCCACTCTATTGGGTCTGCCTTCTTCAAGATTTTGAAATAGGGAAGGGCACGCTCAGCGGACTTGGAGATGAATCTGCTCATGTCGGCAAGCCAGCCAGTGAGCCGGCGCACATCCTTGATCCGCTTGGGTGCCTCAATCCTCTCAATAGCCTTGATATTTTCTGGGTTTTCCTTGATCCCACGCTGCGACACAAAGAACCCGAGAAGTTTTCCTGACGGGACGCCAAAGACACACTTCTCAGGGATCAGCTTGAGGTTGATCTTGCATAGGTTGGCAAATGTCTCTTCTAAGTCTGGTATAAGGGTCGCCTTGTCCTTGGTTTTGACCACTATGTCATGCATATAAGCTTCCATGTTTCTATGTAGCTAGGGCTCAAAACCAATCCGGACCGCCCTTGCGAATGTCGAGTCAGCACTCATCAACCCGAAAGGCATCCGTAAAAAGCAATACGTACCACATGGGGTGATAAATGTTGTCTTTTCTTCATCTTCTCTTGTCATGAAAATCTGGTGGTAGCCCAAGTAGGCGTCAAGGAATGACAATAGATCACACCCAGCCGTGCAGTCAACAATTTGGCTGATGCGCGGCAATGGGAAGTGGTCCTTACGACCAGCCTTATTAACATCTGTGTAGTCAATACACAGCCTCCACTTCCCATTTGCCTTGCGCACCACCATCGGATTGGCCAACCACGCCGGATGGAGCACTCCTCTCACCAAACCTGCCGCTCCCAATTTCCTGATCTCCTCTGTGATGAAATCCTGTCATTCCAAAGCTTGCTTCCTGACCTTCTGCTTGACGGGTCGCGCATGGGGACAGACAGCAAGGTGGTGCTCAATCACTTCCCTGCGAACGCCGGGGATGTCGGATGCTTTCCACACAAACACATCGACATTCGCCCGCAGGAAAGTGACGAGCGTGCTTTCCTATTTGTTGTTGAGGGTGGAGCTTATGGTGAAAGCCCCTCCCGTGCCAACCTCCTTAACGGACACCCTCTTGGTCTCTGGTGGTGCAGCACTAGATTTCTTGCTCTTGCCGGTAGAGCTCTCGGGCACGTCCTCGACGGTAGCACAACACTACAAAGAGATGCGCTTGCCAGAGTGGGTGCGAGAGGTCTTGCCGGTTGATAACCCACAAGTATAGGGGATCGCAACAGTTTTCGAGGGTAGAGTATTCAACCCAAATTTATTGATTCGACACAAGGGGAGCCAAAGAATATTCTCAAGTATTAGCAGCTGAGTTGTCAATTCAACCACACCTAGAAACTTAATATCTATAGCAAAGTGTTTAGTAGCAAAGTAATATGATAGTGGTGATAACGGTAGCAAAAGGTAACAGTAGTAAAAGCAATGTTCTTGGTATTTTGTAGTGATGATTGCAATAGCAATGGAAAAGTAAATAAGTGAAGAACAATATATGGAAAGCTCATAGGAAATGGATCGGTGATGGAGAATTATGCCGGATGCGGTTCATCATGTAACAGTCATAACCTAGGGTGACATAGAACTACCTCCAGTTCATTGATATAATGTAGGCATGTATTCCGAATATAGTCATACGTGCTTATGGAAAAGAACTTGCATGACATCTTTTGTCCTATCCTCCCGTGGCAGCAGGGTCCTTACGGAAACTAAGGGATATTAAGGCCTCCTTTAATAGAGAACCGTAACAAAGCATTAACACATAGTGAACACATGAACTCCCTCAACTACGGTCATCACCGGTATGTATCCCGATTATAGTCACTTCGGGGTTAACGGATCATAACACATAATAGGTGACTATAGACTTGCAAGATAGGATCAAGAACACTCATATATTGATGAAAACATAATAGGTTCAGATCTGAAGTCATGGCACTCGAGCCCTAGTGACAAGCATTAAGAATAGCAAAGTCATAGCAACATCAATCTCAGAACATAGTGGACACTAGGGATCAAACCTTAACAAAAACTAACTCGACTACATGATAGATCCCATCCAACCCATCACCGTCCAGCAAGCCTACGATGGAATTACTCAAGCATGGCGGTGGGCATCATGAAATTGGTGATGGGGGATGGTTGATGATGATGATGGCGACGGATTCCCCTCTTCGGAGCGCCGAACGGACTCTCGATCAGCCCTCCCGAGAGGTTTTAGGGCTTGGCGGCGGCTCCGTATCGTAAAACGTGATGATTTCTTCTCTCTGATTTTTTTTTCTCATCGAAACTCAATATATGGAGGTGTAGTTGGAGTCAGAGATGCAACAGGGGGCCCATGAGGTAGGGGGGCGAGCCCCCACCCTCGTGGCAAGACGGTGGGGCCCCTGGCCTTCATCTTTGGCAGGTATTTTTCTTAATTTCTGGAAAGTGTCTCCGTAAAGTTTCAGGTCATTCCGAGAACGTTTGTTCCTGCACATAAATAACACCATGGTAATTTTGCAGATAACAGCGTCAGTCCGGGTTAGTTCCATTCAAATAATGCAAGTTAGAGTCCAAAACAAGGGCAAAAGTGTTTGGAAAAGTAGATACGTTGGAGACGTATCAACTCCCCCAAACATAAACCTTTGATTGTCCTCAAGCAATTCAGTTGACAAACTGAAAGTGATAAAGAAAAACTTTTACAAACTCTATTTTCTCTTGTTGTTGTAAATATGTAAAGCCAGGATTCAAGTTTTTAGCAAAGATTATAACTAATCACATTCGCAATAACGCATATGTCTCAAGTTACTCATATCAATAGCATAATCAACTAGCGAGCCATAATAATAAAACTCGGATGACAACACTTTCTCAAAACAAGGTGGTATCTCGCTAGCCCTTTCTGAGACTGCAAAACATAAATGCAGAGCACCTTTAAAGACCAAGGACTGACTAGACATTGTAATTCATGGTAAAAGAGATCTAGTCAAGTCATACCCAACGTAAACTAACAATAATGAATGCAAATGACAGCAGTGCTCTCCAACTGGTGCTTTTTAATAAGAGGATGATGACTCAGCATAAAAGTAAATAGATAGGCCCTTCGCAAAGGGAAGCAGGGATTTGTAGAGGTGCCAGAGCTCGGTTTTGAAACAGAGGTGAATAATATTTTGAGCGGTATACTTTCATTGTCAACATAACAACCAAGAGATGGAGATATCTTCCATGCTTCACACATTATAGGTGGTTCCCAAATAGAATGGTAAAGTTTATACTCCCCCTTCCACCACAAGCACCAATCCATGGCTTGCTCGAAACAACGAGTGCCTCCAACTAACAAGAGTCCCAGGGTGAGTTTTGTTTGCAATTATTTTGATTTAGTTTCCATAAACCATGGGACTGGGCATCCCGGTGACCAGCCATTTATCTCGTGAGTGAGGAGCGGAGTCCACTGCTCTTGAGAATAACCCGCCTAACATGGAAGATACGGACAGCCCTATTTGATACATGAGCTATTCGAGCATACAAAACATGATATTTATTTGAAGGTTTAGAGTTCGGCACATACAAATTTACTTGGAACGGCATGTAGATACCATATATATGTAGGTATAGTGTGACACCCCAAAATTTTAACCTTGTTTTATTAATTAAAATTTTGCCAGGAAATTTAAACTTTTATTTTCTGGATGTTCTTTTGATTTCAGAACCATTCTTTTCCTTATTACTATGGAGTTTTTACCTCAAGTGAAAAAACTTTCCAAATATATTATTGGACTTGTTTGCCCTTTCAAGAAAAACATTTCTATTATCAGTGGAATTTATTTGCATAATTATTTCTCTCTGAGCTTTATTCCTTAAAGTGATTTTTCATTAGTTTTGGAGCTCTTTTTGAAGTACAACCATTTGATAAATTTATTTAAAATTCCAACCAAAATTTGGGGATGTCATGTGATGTTTTTAAATCACTTTTATGAAAAAATATATTTCATTCATTGGATATTTTGAGTTCTACACCAAGTTTTCAAATCTGGTCCAGTGGGCAATTTTGCACTGCAACCTATTTAAATATTCTTTTAAAACCTCCACCAAAATTGTGGGATGTTAGTAGTAGTATGTAATTCAACCTTATGCAAAAACCTAGAGTTGCCCTTTGAAATATTTGAGTGAATCAACCTCTTTTCGTTCTGGTCCAACATGGTGATTTGTACAGCAACCATCATTTAACTTGCCCTTTTAGCTATGATTTCTTTTCCTTCTTATAGCCCATCTTGCAAAACCCTTAAGTCAAGAAGAGTGGACCCATTGGAGGATTTTAAGTGCATGCAACAATGCCTTTTACTTTCTGTCCAGAATCAGTTTCTCACAAACTTGAACTTACAAGTTTTTGCTTTTAACAAACTAACATTGCCACCCTCTGTATCACCTAAAGAGACCCCAATCTGGAAAGTTTGGCCACCCCAAGAGTTGCCTAGATGCACATGGCATTTTATCAAACACCTGGTGTGCATGGCCAGTCTTGGCATGATTTTTGTTTTGCACTGTGATCTTGCCCCTCTGGACATACTGGCATGTGCACTAAGCTCCTAGCTAACCCTAACCCAGGCCAGCTAATCCCCAGCCTCTTCTATGCCCTCTAGCACACCCTGGCATTTCGCCGAACGCTTGGCGTGCATGCTCTGGGCGCGCCCAGAGCGCACGTTTTGCACGCGCGCGCACCAATCCGCCGCATTCCGTTGCCGCCACCCCGCGGCCGTTCTGGCCCTTCCCCTCTCCCAGTGGACGCGCCCGACCCCTCCCGCGTCTCAGAGCTACCTTGGAGCTCCACAGCTCTGCCGTTAGGTCGGCCACGGCGACTAGCAGGCAGCCACAGCAACCTCTGCCGTGGACAGCGCCGCCCGAGCCACTAGCGCTCGCCAGCTGCCCCCTGGAGAAGCTCAAGCTCGTCCACAAGCCCGTCCTCTAGCACACGTCGCCGCCACGTCGCCCTAGCTACAGAATGGAGGTCGCCGGCGATCTTATCCACGGCCATCGTCGCAGCCGACCTCAACCGCCTATATAAGGAGCCCCAAGCCTCTCCGAAACCTCAGGCGACCTCAAGCCACCCCACCTAGCACCCCCGTAGTAGTCAATCGACCAGGGAAGGTCTTCTTCCCCATCTCCGGCCAGTACAGCCGGCGCCGCCCTCCGATCCATTTAGTCGCAACCCGAGCCCCTCCCATCCATCTAGCACCACCGTCCGACTCCCCATGACCATGCGGAGCCACCCAACACCTCAAACCCGCTCGAGAACCACCGTAGCGCGAAGCCCCAACTCCCCCGAGGCCGCCGTCCACCGTGAAGCTCGTCACCGGTGACTCCCTCCATCCCCGTCGCTCCCTCGACCACCGCGAGGACCGCCTCGGTCTGGCGGGTCCATCCCTGCCCTCAGATGCCCTCGAGAAGCCGCCGTTCGCCGGCATTGATCTCCGGAGCCTCGCCTCTATTTGGCCAGAAGAAGAAGGAGGCTAGGACGACTGGTCAAACCTGACCAGTGGGCCCCCTGGACCCACTGTCAGTGACCCATCCCCGTTCGCGTTGTTTTATGTGGAAGCGTAAAATCCCCACGTACGTCTCCCCTGGTTCGAAAGCGTATTCCCTTTTGAAACATTTTCTTTTCTGTTTTATTTAAAAAAACAGAATTTTACCAATCTTTGACTGGCTATAACTTTTAAAATATAAATCCAAATGATTTGATTCTTTTTCTGTTGTTTCCCAAATATTGTCTAGCTTATTTTCGTATTTATTTCAAAATTTTCCAAACAACTTTTTTTGTACTGTTTTTAAAGTATGTGTTATTTGTATATTTTCAAAAATAGGAGTTTAAAGGAGGAAACTTTCAAAAGTTTTGGAATGCACCCTGCCTCTCCACAACTTGAAGGCAAGCATTCTGAACCCTGGCATAATATTTTGTAGGTTTTTTGATATGGTTATAACACCACCTCGGCATGAAGCATTATTTATTTTTATGTGACGACATGATCATACGCTTTGAATGCATAATGAAAATTCTTGCTGTTGGAAATGCATATGCTTGTGATAGCAATCACCCTCATATGCCTCTCATGCCTACCGGGAAGGATCCGGGAAAGCCTCTGTCTTGGGTAGACACGATCTTGTCCCTAACCCCTCGTTGAGACGGTTATGCCCGGTGGGGCAGGGGGAGGTATGATGAGTGGTGGTGCTGTCTGATGGGTGTGGAATATAAATTCTTGAGCTAATCATGCAGGAAATACTTAAGCCTCCTGAGTCGGCCATAGATCGAGTTTTGTTCCAGTAACCCCCATACTTGTTTCATGCTGCCACTTGTCCCTGCCATAGGTAGGGTACGGTTCAGTAAGTTGTCAACCCCTGTCCTAGCACACACCGTACAGAGAGGCCATGGTGGAAGATACCGGCTGCATCCGGTAGGCATGCCACCTGGTCCGGGGGCTTGGGTGTTTCTGGTTGGGACCGAGAGGGGGGCACCCCTTAGAGCGCGTGATAGAAATTTGATCCCATGCTACGCGAGGTTGTAGCCTCCCCACTTAGAGTTTTGCTTAACAGGTGTCGTGGGTGACTCCTGACACGAGTAAAGTTAAGTTGGTCTGTGCAAGTCAGGCGTGTTTTCGACTAAAAGACCGTAGACGGAATTAGTTCTAATGGACTAAAGAAATCCGTTACTCGTGGGTAAAGAGTACACCCTCTATAGAGATATTATACCTATTCGAATAGCCGTGTCCATGGTTAAGGACTATAGTCTGGGATGGGTCAAGTGTCGGTCTTAGTGTCGGTCTTCGGAGGAAAAACTACTAAACCAGAACATTGATTATGACCTGTGACGTATGATGATTATGATTATTATTATTATTATGGACTAACCATTTACGTCATTTGAATTATTGAGTATCCCTGGGACGGTTCTACCTCTCGGATATTCACTGTGATTATTCTTATATAAGCCGTTTATGTGGTGTCGCTCAGACGCCCAACTGTGGCAGGCTTGTCATTTCATTTACTTATAAGCCCTTTATGTGGTGTCGCTCAGACGCCCGACTGTGGCAGGCTTGTCATTTCATTTACTTATAAGCCCTTTATGTGGTGTCGCACAGACGCCCGACTGTGGCATGCTTGTTATTTCATTTACTTATAAGCCCTTTATGTGGTGTCGCATAGATGCCCGACTGTGGCATGCTTGTTATTCCTTTTATATATAAGCCCTTTATGTGGTGTCGCTCAGACGCCCGACTGAGGCATGCTTCATATTATTATCCCTTCGAGGTGTCGCTTCAGACACCCGATCGGTGCTTTTCATTTCTACTCCCTGATTGTTTACTCATGTTTTATTCGAATGATCAGCTTGCGTGCGTCATGAACCTTATTTCATAACTGACAAAGTAATCATAGAATATTTCAAAACATGATTATCAGTGGCTATATTATACCTATGTTCTCAATGTTTGCGAGTACATTCAAAGTACTCACTGGCTTGTCCCTGGCTATTGTCTTGGCCAGATTTCTTGCGTGAAGAGGAGCGTTGTGATGACAGCCCCGGAACCTATGCAATGGTGATAGCAGCCTCGCGAAGATAGGAGTTATCCTGGTCAGCTGTTCCTGTGGGAAATGGAGTCCCATAGACGCTGGTGATTCACAAACCGCTTCGGCCTTCAGCCACTAGCAAACCATTTGTTGTACTCATAGGCCAGAATGGTCTTGTACTACACATCCTGTATTTTATTTGGAGTTTCTGTATCAAGTTGGTGCCTTATCAGCTAACAGTAATCCTGGGGATGGTGAGCACAAGGGCCGCTTTTGGGAAATTAATACCCGAAAATCCGGTCCTGACAAACTAGGTATCAGAGCCAGGCTGACCATTGGCTAATCCTATCTTAGCCATGTCGAAAAACCTAGGTAAACCAACCCACCAGACCTTAACCAAACCCCGGCCAAGCTTCTCGTGTAAGATAGCCACACAGTGACCCGACACCTTTTGGTAGTTGGTGCCCAACCTATCAGCCTAGCCTGTCGATCACACGCAAGTGACTGGCCCCTGAATAGTCCTTTTCGCAAGCGTGCGAAGGAAGACTCCGCCCCCTTTTTCTATAAAAAGGGCACGCTAGCCTCGACCCAGCACAAACAACCTCTAACCCCAAACCGAGGTAAAATGCCAGGACCCATTGTTCACAATGAGACCACAGCAACCAACCTTCAAGGTTTTGTGACCGTGCTAGCAAACCTCACCCGCCGTGCCTTTGCATTCGAAGAGCCCCCAGAATATGTTGTGTACCAAGGGTCCATGAGCGGTGAGAGCCGTCAATTTTGGGCCACTGTGCACGTCTATGGTAGATGTCTATCGCCAGAACGCCCCTACAGGTTCACCGGAAGGACAACTTCCTTTGAGCCACAAGCCATCCAACTAGCTGCCCGAGAAGCTATAGTTCAACTCCGGCACTTGTCGCCTAGAGTTAACTGTCGCTCATTATACTACTACCCCAGCCGTGACGGGTATGGTAGACCACCCTAGGTTGCCAACGGAGATCACGAGACGGACCCCGCATTATTTCATCTGGTGCGCTATGTAAGTGTAACACCCGGGATGTAACTTTCCCAATTTGTACTCCAACTCTTGCCGTTTCCGGAGTTAAGTTAATTTATTTTCTCGGGTTCGGGTTTTTGTATCCGTGTGTTGTTGTAGTTGTCATGCATCTCATATCATGTCATCATGTGCATTGCATTTGCATACGTGTTCATCTCATGCATTCGAGCATTTTCCCCGTTGCCCGTTTTGCACTCCGGCGCTTCGTTCTCCTCTGATGGTCATTTCTAGCTTTCTTTCAAGTGTGGGGATTAAACATTTCCGGATTGGACCGAGACATGCCAAGCGGCCTTGGTTTACTACCGGTAGACCGCCTGTCAAGTTTTGTATCATTTGGACTTCGTTTGATACTCCAACGGTTAACCGAGGGACCGAAAAGGCCTCGTGTGTGTTGCAGCCCAACACCCCTCCAATTTGGCCCAAAACCCACCTAAACCTGCTCCATCATCACGATCGCGTGGCCAAAAACCACACCTCATTTGGACTCTCCTAGCTCCCTCTATGCCTATAAATAGATCCCTCCACGAAATCCCGGGTCTCCTCCTCCCCCTAACCCTAGATCTCATCATGGCGCACCGGGACATTTTCCCCCCGCCGACGGACACGTCCAAACTCCGCCTCCGCCGCCACGTGGCGTCTCGCCGTTGGCCGCGCCCCGCGGGACCGCATCGCCGCGCCGCCGGGCCCGGGAAGCCCAAGGCCGGCCCTCTCCGCGCGCGCCCG